>NC_091767.1:19986717-20289747 GCF_029378745.1 Bos indicus
GTGGATTTACTGTGCTCAGTTATTATCATGCTTCATCACTTACATATCTGTCATATATATTCTTTCATATTTGTCAAACATTATATAATTTTAATAGAGGATAAAGGGAAGTACCTTTTAATTGAAAAATCAAACAACAAGGAAGATACATTATTTAAGTAAGACAAGCAGGTGAACCTCACCTAATCCTTGATATGAAAATATCAGGTCAAACGATACGCACATTTTAAATGTCTGAGGTACATATTAGCAGGCTTATTTATCCAATGGTTTCCTCTCTATGAAAATTAACATATAATAGGCATTTTATTTTTTAATCACATAATACTTTGTTTGAACTCACTAATTTAGAAAGTTTTAATCCTTCAAAACAAAACATTCTTCCTTGCTTTTTTCCTATCACTTTCAATCGGAATTTTAACAAATCTAACCCAATTTCAATATCATGTACTACTGTAGAATTCCTAAAACTTTACAGTCTTCCTCTGAGGTATATGTATGTGAATCACACAGGCAATGTTCAATATCTTTACACAGACACACCCACCCCAAGAATGATGATTATTCATGATGGTGTGTACATTTTAAAAGCAGAACTCTGCTGGGTCATTCAAGAATTCACACTGGGATGTCTAAACCCTCCAAGTCTTTGACTAAATATTTCATATACTATTTAGTAAGGGTGATAAACAGGTGAATCATTTTCTCCTTAATTGTCAATATATTACTGATGAAGATATACCTGCAATCGATATTCTCTCTACCACTTGCTGCTTAGAGGGCTGGAATAGCAGCTGTCACCCTGATACTAGTGATCAGATGAGAGAAGCAATCAGGCCAGGCATGCAAATTCCATTATCTTCTCAGCCTCAACCCTAATCCTGCCATCCCACTGAGAAGGGCTGGTAGAGAAGGATCCAGAAAGCACCCCAGCTGCAAGTTTGCCATTAGTTCTCCAATAGCTGCCACCAGTGACACTCCTCCATGGAGTCTCATGAGAAATGCTGGTCCACAGCTTTCATCTGCAGACATTAAATCAAGCAGTTAGTTTTTTAGGTCTTCACAAATCTTCTCTCCCTCCTCCTCCCACCCCTTTATCCTTAATGTGACTTATTTATATTTTTAAAAGCTTCTGCAGACAGTCTTTCCAGTTTTTATCATGGACTAAAATCCATCTGAGTTAAAACTGTTCAAGACTTTATGCACGATGGGGGAAAGGGACTCTGCAAATTAATGTATTCATTCCAGATTGTATTTAGCTAACATCTTTCTTCACTTGAGCCTAACAGCTCAAGGGACTGCAAAATTATTGCATCAACTTGACTGTGACGCTTTGTTCATTTTTTAAAAAAAATAAATCTTTAGGCTGTGGTATCACCCTACCTTAAAATGTTATTACAGTTTCCTAGTGGCTACATAGTCAAAAGGACTGTGTAGTTTCATTTAATCTCTGACTCTTCTGAGATCTGCATACCCAACCCGTCTCCATTACCTCAGGAATTATGATTGGATTTAATCTTCTGCTCATTGAATTACTGTCAGCTATCATTCTTAGTGTACATCTGTTAAATTCAATCTCTCCTATAGGGGAATGCCAGGAAGAGAACGATAAGTGTATTAAATAGCAAGAGAGGGAAGACTGCAGAAATTGGGACTTAGGAGCACTGTGCAGATAAAGAGAACTAAGTTCACATTGCTGCTTCATTTCTTTCAGGGAGGATACAATCGCAGCAGGAAGTGTAAGCCTTTATAGTCAGACTTTCAGACTGTAAGGAATACTAAGTGACTCAGGACTTTCTTTTCCTTGAAGTAGAGGTGCTTTTTTGCAAACCCATGTTAGTACAATTGGGAAAGCAACCATATGTAAACCCTAAAAATCAAGGTCTTCTGTTAATCCTCAAAAAAAAAAAAAAAAATTACAACAGGCAGTTACTGTGAACACTTCCCTCCAGCAAAGCACAGCATCTTCGACTGCTGGGTCAAAAATGAGGCAATTATATCCTGCTTAGCCACATGGCTCCCAATATGGAACCACTCCTGATCTACACAGGTCCACACCACAGCTGAGAGCACATATTCATTATACTTTCATGGGAAATCCCCATGTCTGTTCAAAGGCTGTACCCAAAATAAATCAATAAACAAAATACTAAGAAAATATGGGAAAACAAGCACAAATGAATAATCAAAATTTTAAAAACTGGTCAACAGAAGACATCATATTATTATAAGTCAAAAAGGAGAAAGCCAAATAAGGTTTAATGGGGAAAAAAATCTAAGCCAACACATCTACAAAAAAATATTCCACTTGAAGTATCAGTCCTCGGAAGAAGTAAGGGCTGGCTGATTTAAGAAAGCTCCAGAACAGAAACTTCCAGAAGATAGGATGAAAAACAAAGAAGTGACCAAACATACAGAAATGTTATCCCACACGCCTAGGGCAGAAAAGGAATCAAGGGGTCCAGAACATAAATTAAACAATAGGCGTAAATGAAATTTAATGTAGGCTGCCTTTCATTTCATTTTTCTTTTAGTTTAGTTTTCTAAAGAATTGGTTCCTCAGGGTAAAACTGTATGTGTTTTAGCTTCAGGGAAAGAATGAGATTTTAGCATCCTAACACAATGTTTCTCTAACATTTTCCTTCCCAGCATTTAAAACAGCAAAACAGCCTGAACCTTAAAAAAAAAAAAAAAAAGGAAAAAAACCCTCAAAAACTCAAAAAGGGCTTCAAACTCAAACTGTTAGAGAAATGTAAAACCACATTGCCGATTAGCAAATACAGAAAACAACGTCTGGGGACCACAGGGAGAATAAGGATGGGAGGACACATAAAGGCATCAAGACAGGGAATGAGCAAAGTCTGGGGCAGGGATAAACCAGTCCTGCTCATACCACTAGGACAGGAAATTGGGGTTTTTCCTGACGTTTTTATGAAGGGAGGGGTAGTTAAAGAAATGAGAACATCAAAAATAATAGAAGCTCTGTAGGAATTTTTCAGTGTGTTCTTCCATCCTCCCGCTGCTGCTGCTGCTGCTAAGTCACGTCAATCGTGTCCGACTCTGTGTGACCCCATAGACGGTACCCAACAGGCTCCCCTGTCCCTGGGATTCTCCAGGCAAGAACACTGGAGCGGGTTGCCTAGGAGATCATAACTATTAAGAATATGTGGTTTACCAAATGACCTGAGGGATATTGTATTTCATGATGGAAGAATTAGAGATAGAAAATAAAAATATAGCTATATACGGGCCTCACTGATGGCTCAAATGGTAAAGAATCTGCCTGCAATGCAGAAGACCTGGGTTTGATCCCTGGGTTTGGAAGATCCCCTGGAGAAGGGAATGGCAACCCACTCCAGTATTCTTGTTTGGAGAATTCCATGGACAGAGGAGCCTGGCATGCTACAGACCATGGGGTCACAGAGTCAGACACAACTGAGCATCAGAGCACACACGCATCAAGAGACAAAACGTATGAAATGCTTTAATCCAATAATGTTAGAGAAGACTCGAGAGTCCCTTGGACTGCAAGGAGATCCAACCAGTCCATTCTAAAGAAGATCAGCCCTGGGTGTTTTGGAAGGAATGATGCTAAAGCTGAAACTCCAGTACTTGGCCACCTCATGCAAAGAGTTGACTCATTGGAAAAGACTCTGATGCTGGGAGGGATTGGGGGCAGGAGGAGAAGGGGACGACAGAAGATGAGATGGCTGGATGGCATCACTGACTCGATGGACGTGAGTCTGAGTGAACTCTGGGAGTTGGTGATGGACAGGGAGGCCTCACGTGCTGCAATTCATGCGGTCGCAAAGAGTCGGACACGACTGAGCGACTGAACTGAACTGAACTGAACTGAATAATGTTCTTCTGGGACTCCAAACAAAAGTTATAGCTTTGAAAATGGAAAAGGTTTTGTATTAAAAGATTTTCAATATGGTATTTACTATGAATGAAACTGTATCATAAAACAGAGGATTCATTAAATAAATCCATTTTGTAGTATAATCTGCAGTCATGTTCATGCAAGACTGTAATAGAAAAAAAGTTTACAATATAACATTATCTAAAACAGCAGGATATAAAATTTTATAAACGCTACTACCCGAACAGTGTTTTTACAGTTGTACATTAAGAAAGACCAAAAAAGAAAAGACAAACTATTTATATCTGGTATCTTCAATGCACATTTTCTTTTGTTAGTATTTTAAATTTTCTCTAATAAACATAAATTTTATAATAAAAAAACACTGAGCTAGAAAGTAACATAAGGGTAAAACCACACCAATAATACTTTTATGCCTGATTTTTTAAATTTTAGTTTGCATAACTGATGCAAAAATAATCGATGGAAGGTAAGGATAAAGCTGTGATCGAACTCAGGTCTCCTGCATTGCAGGCAGATTCTTTACTGTCTGAGCCATCAGGGAAGCCCAAGTGTAAAGCTGTTCTTTATATTAGCATTTTACTGTGAAGCAAGCAGGCAAGTATTCATCTACCTAAAATCCACTAGCACTCCCAAGGTGAAAATCTTTAGAATGAGTAAGAACATAGTACGCTAAGGAAATAAGATTGAGACAGTAGTTATGGGAATAATAATTAAACATCTTAAACTCACATAAAGATTGAGAGGCGACTGTGATGCAAATAGGGATTTATTTCCTACATTAACTTACTATCAGAAAAGATTTAGTGGAGCACACGTGATAGGACTGCTGTTAGGCACTTTTATTATTTCATTAAATCCTTAAGTTATATCTGCAAGATAGGCATTATCCCATTTTAACAAATGAAATAAACTAAGAAAGATTTTAAAATTTGCCCAAGGTCACAATGAATTTATAGGTTAGAGAACCCTTGTCAATTTTCACTGAAGTCAAAGCCAGGGAGATAAGAGTAGAGGAGCAGGGCTTGAATGCCATCTCCAGAATCTGAGGTACAAACAGTTAAAAACAGGATAATGAACCCTCGTAACCTCTCAGGCCCCAAATTAGACAAAAACTGAAAGTATTTTTTAAGTCTTGCATGCAAGATCTAAGAGCTCAAAAAACATGTAGAGGATATCCTCTAACTTATAAAAAAAAAAAAAAAGATTATGTAATTCAGCATGTATTTTATACCTAAACCTGACATAGTTGCATGTTTAAATATTGGAGCTTCAGAAGTAGTACTTTATTATGGCAATTTCTTTCCCAGCCTAGTCAAGGAAGTCTTTGATTTGTGGCTTACCGAATAAAACAAACCCAGAATTTTGCAGGAAGATGCGGTCATCTGTTGTGGATAAGATCAGAGAAAGGGGACCACGAGTATGAGCATGGCAGGTAGAGAAGGTATATGAAGACCCTGCATCAGGCCCAAGTTCATGGATATGTTACCTGTGCAGCAGCACTGTCCCCAAGCTTGCTCTTTTGTCAACATCTGAAATCTGTCATAATGTTATCTTTAAACTTGTGTAATTGTAAGTGAAGTCCAATGGGAAAATCAACCATGTACCTGAACAGAGAAGACAGGTGCCATATGGTATTCACATTCCTTACCACCCCTTCACATATGAAGTTCAAATGTCCCATGAGCACAGAAAACCAGTGGATCCGGAATACATGAGCGTTCATCAAGATTCACAGTGAGTCAGTCAATTCAGTCCCTCAGTCATGTCTGATTCTTTGCAACCATGTGGACTGCAGAATGCCAGGCTTCCCTGTCCATCACCAACTTCCAGAGCTTGCGCAAACTCATGTCCATTGAGTCGGTGAGGCCATCCAACCATCTTATCCACTGTCGTCCTCTTCTCCTCCTGACTTTTTTTTTTTTTTTAATTTAATTTAATTTTTTAACTTTACAATATTGTATTGGTTTTGCCATATATCGAAATGAATCTGCCACAGGTATACACGTGTTCCCCATCCTAAACCCTCCTCCCTCCTCCCTCCCCATACCATCCCTCTGGGTCGTCCCATTGCAGCAGCCCCAAGCATCCAGTATCATGCATCGAACCTGGGCTGGCAACTTGTTTCATATATGATATTATACATATTTAAATGCCATTTTCCCAAATCATCCCACCCTCTCCCTCTCCCACAGAGTCCAAAAAACTGTTCTATACATCACTGTCTCTTTTGCTGTCTCGTATACAGGGTTTATTGTTACCATCTTTCTAAATTCCATATGTATGTGTCAGTATACTGTATTGGTGTTTTTCTTTCTGGCTTACTTCACTCTGTATGATAGGCTCCAGTTTCATCCACCTCATTAGAACTGATTCAAATGTATTCTTTTTAATGGCTGAGTAATACTCCATTGTGTATATGTACCACTGCTTTCTTATCCATTCATCTGCTGGTGGACATCTAGGTTGCTTCCATGTCCTGGCTATTAGAAACAGTGTTGTGATGAACATTGGGGTACATGTGTCTCTTTCAATTCTGGTTTCCTCAGTGTGTATGCCCAGCAGTGGGATTGCTGGATCATAAGGCAGTTCTATTTCCAGTTTTTTAAGGAATCTCCACACTGTTCTCCATAGTGGCTGTACTAGTTTGCATTCCCACCAACAGTGTAAGAGGGTTCCTTTTTCTCCACACCCTCTCCAGCATTTATTGCTTGTAGACTTTTGGATCGCAGCCATTCTGACTGGCGTGAAATGGTACCTCATAGTGGTTTTGATTTGCATTTCTCTGATAATGAGTGATGTTGAGCATCTTCTCATGTGTTTGTTAGCCATCTGTATGATTATAGTAAAGTTGCAGGATATAAAATCAACACACAGAAATCCCTTGCATTCCTATACACTAATAATGAGAAAATAGAAAGAGAAATTAAGGAAACAATTCCATTCACCATTGCAATGGAGAGAATAAAATACTTAGGAATATATTTACCTAAAGAAACTAAAGACCTATATATAGAAAACTATAAAACACTGGTGAAAGAAATCAAAGAGGACACGAATAGGTGGAGAAATATACCATGTTCATGGATTGGAAGAATCAATATAGTGAAAATGAGTATACTACCCAAAGCAATTTATAGATTCAATGCAATCCCTATCAAGCTACCAACGGTATTCTTCACTGAGCTAGAACAAATAATTTCACAGTTTGTATGGAAAAACAAAAAACCTCGAATAGCCAAAGCTATCTTGAGAAAGAAGAATGGAACTGGAGGAATCAACCTGCCTGACTTCAGGCTCTACTACAAAGCCACAGTCATCAAGACAGTATGGTACTGGCACAAAGACAGAAATATAGATCAATGGAACAAAATAGAAAGCCCAGAGATAAATCCATGCACATATGGACACCTTATCTTTGACAAAGGAAGCAAGAATATACAATGGATTAAAGACAATCTCTTTAACAAGTGGTGCTGGGAAAACTGGTCAACCACTTGTAAAAGAATGAAACTAGACCACTTTCTAACACCATACACAAAAATAAACTCAAAATGGATTAAAGATCTAAACATAAGACCAGAAACTATAAAACTCCTACAGGAGAATATAGGCAAAACACTCTCCGACATACATCACAGCAGGATCCTCTATGACCCACCTCCCAGAACATTGGAAATAAAAGCAAAAATAAACAAATGGGATCTAATTAAACTTAAAAGCCTCTGCACAACAAAGGAAACTATAAGCAAGGTGAAAAGACAGCCTTCAGAATGGGAGAAAATAATAGCAAATGAAGCAACTGGCAAACGACTAATCTCAAAAATATACAAGCAACTCCTACAGCTCAATTCCAGAAAAATAAATGACCCAATCAAAAAATGGGCCAAAGAACTAAATAGACATTTCTCCTCCTGCCTTTAATCTTTCCCAGCATCAGGGTCTTTTCCAAGGAGTCAGTTCTTCACATCAGGTGGCCAAAGTATGGGAGCTTCAACTTCAGCATCAGTCCTTCCAATGAATATGCAGGACTGATTTCCTTTAGGGTGGACTGGTTGGATCTCCTTGAAGTCCAAGGGACTCTCAAGAGTCTTCTCCAACACCACAGTTCAAAAGCATCAGTTCTTTGGTGCTCAGCTTTCTTTATAGTCCAGCTCTCATATCCATACATGACTACTGGAAAAACCATAGCTTTGACTAGATGGACCATTGTCAGCAATGTAATGTCTGCTTTTTAATATGCTGCCTAGGTTTGTCATAGCTTTTCTTCCAAGGAGCAAGCTTCTTTTAATTTCATGGCTGCAGTCACCATCTGCAGTGATTTTGGAGCCCCCAAAAATAAAGTCTGTCACGGTTTCCATTGTTTCCCCATCTGTTTGCCATGAAGTGATGGGACCAGGTGCCATGATCTTAGTTCTCTGAATGTTATGTTCTAAGCCAACTTTTTCACTCTCCTCTTTAACTTTCATCAAAAGGCTCTTCAGTTCCTCTTCGTTTTCTGCCATAAGGGTGGTGTCATCTGCATATCTGAGGTTATTGATATTTCTCGCTGCAATCTTGATTCCAGCTTATGCTTCATCCAGCCTGGCATTTTACGTGATGTACTGTGCATATAAGTTAAATAAACAGGGAAACAATATACAGCCTTGACATACTCCTTTTCCTATTGGAACCAGTCCATGTCCAGTGCTAACTGTTGCTTCTTGACCTGCATACAGATTTCTCAAGAGGCAGGTCAGAGGTGGTCTGGTATTCCCATCTCTTGAAGAATTTTCCACAGTTTGTTATAATTCACACAATCAAAGGCTTTGGCATAGTCAATAAAGCAGAAGTAGATGTTTTTCTGGAATTCTCTTGCTTTTTCTATGATCCAATGGATGCTGGTAATTTGATCTCTGGTTCCTCTGCCTTTTCACAGTGAGTACTAAGAGTATTCCATCTATGACAGAGTAAGTAGAGGGACTGAAACCCTTGAGAAGCCAAAGTTTCCACTCAAATCAGAACTTAATTCAAATACAGAGAGAAGATAAAGGTACTTTAAAAAACACAAATGACCAAGAAACCCTATTTATCCTTTCTTACCAGTGTTAGATCCTTGTATCAGCCAATCTTGTATCTGAAAATGATGACACACAAGGAAAGAGAAAGAAGGCAATGCATGACATTTTTCCTTTCAGTACTTTCTTATTCATCAATAAGCCAAAAACTTGGAGTATCAGTAGAATGTGTGCATATGAAGAAGTGAAATAAAAGTAGCTGAGTTAGTTTTGTACAGAGTTTCCACTCTTCTGGTAAGAAAGAAATACATATGCATGTATGAGCTACGAAATATAAACTGCATAGTTTTGGTGATTTCATATATGAGATAATTGCATTTAAAATTGCATTTAAAACTGGCATTACACAGTATAAACGTGAACAAAATTTATGCTGATAATTTAAATTTTCAATTTTTGTTTTCTTCAGTTCAGTTCAGTTGCTCAGTCGTGTCCGACTCTTTGCGACCCCATGAATCGCAGCACGCCAGGCTCCCCTGTCCATCACCAACTCCCGGAGTTCACTCAGACTCACATCCATTGAGTCAGTGATGCCATCCAGTCATCTCGTCCTCTGTCGTCCCCTTCTCCTCTTGCCCCCAATACCTCCCAGTATCAGAGTCTTTTCCAATGAGTCAACTCTTCGTATGAAGTGGCCAAAGTACTGGAGTTTCAGCTTTAGCATCATTCCTTCCAAAGAAATCCCAGGGTTGATCTCCTTCAGAATGGACTTGTTGAATCTCCTTGCAGTCTAAGGGACTCTCAAGAGTCTTCTCAGAATGGCATTAAACAACAAGTTAAAAACACCATGAGAAGTCCAGAGAGACCATAGGAGAATGGAAAAAGCTTCACGTCTTAATACCTTTCATTACATTATTTTTTTTTCTTTCTTTTTGAATAAGGGACTCAACATTGTCTTTTTGCAGTGGCCTTGCAAATTGTATAACAGGCCCTTCCTTATACCAATACAGAATTGCTTCAAAATTCCAGGAAAGGGTAACATGAAGGGAAAGAAGAAAATCAGGTAGAGATGCATCTGTAAGAAATGGATGATTCCATTTAAATCAAAACTGTTCTAGTCCTGATTACCTGTGCTCTAGCAAACAGAATACGCAGATTCATAATAGCAAGAGCTCACTTATTTGTTTTCTTAGGCATAACCTTTGAGATTTTGAGGGTAAAGAACAAGTGCTTGATCAAAGTAAATGTCATTTAAAATTTGTAACCTGTCCTACAATGTGCAAACCACCCCTTGCAGTCATAAGTCAAGACAAATGACAACTGAGGTCTCCCCTCAGTTGCCAAGTTATCTCTTCACTCACTCCCACACTGTCAATTAGGCCCACCTGACTTATCTCATACTGTTCATGGGTGAAAAGAAGAAAAGCGAAAGGCAAAGGAGAAAAGGAAAGATATACCCATTTGAATCCAGAGTTCCCAATAATAGCAAGGAGAGATAAGAAAGCCTTCCTCAGCGATCAATGCAAAGAAATAGAAGAAAACCACAGAATGGGAAAGACTAGATATCTCTTCAAGAAAATTAGAGATACCAAGCAAACATTTCATGCAAAGATGGGCACAATAAAGGACAGAAATGGTATGGACCTAACAGAAGCAGAAGATATTAAGAAGAGGTGGCAAGAATACATAGAGGAAAAAGATCTTCATGATCCAGATAATCACAATGGTGTGGTCACTCACCTAGAGCCAGATATCCTGGAATGCAAAGTCAAGTGGGCCTTAGGAAGCATCACTATGAACATAGCTAGTGGAGGTGATGGAATTCCAGTTGAGCTATTTCAAATCCTAAAAGATGATGCTGTGAAAGTACTCCACTCAATAGGCCAGCAGTAGAAAACTCAGCAGTGGCGACAGGACTAGCTTTTATTCCAATCCCAAAGAAAAGCAATGACAAAGAATGTTCAAACTATCGCACAATTGCACTCATCTCATATACTAGTAAAGTAATGCTCAAAATTCTCCAAGGCAGTCTTCAATAGCACATGAACTGTGAACTTTCAGATGTTCAAGCTGGATTTAGAAAATGCAGAGGAACCAGAGATCAAATTGCCAACATTCGTTGGATCATCGAAAAAGCAGGAGAATTCCATAAAAACATCTGCTTCTGCTTTATTAACTATGCCAAAGCCTTTGACTGTGTGGATCACAACAAACTATGGAAAATTCTTCAAGAGATGGGAATACCAGACCACCTGACCTGCCTCTTGAGAAATCTGTATCCAGGTTAGGAAGCAACAGTTAGAACTGGACATGGAACAACAGACTGCTTCCAAATCAGGAAAGGAGTACAGGAAAGGTGACAGTATTGTCACCCTGTTTATTTAACTTATATGCAGAGTACATCATACGAAATGCCAGGATGGATGAAGCACAAGCTGGAATCAAGATTGCTAGGAGAAATATCAATAACCTCAGATATGCAGATGATATCACCCTTATGGCAGAAAGCAAAGAAGAACTAAAGAGTCTCTTGATGAAATGGAAGGGGAGAGTGGAAAAGTTGGCTTAAAACTCAACATTCAGAAAACTAAGATCATGGCTTCTGGTCCCATCACTTCATGGCAAACAGATGGGGAAACAATGGAAACCATGACAGATTTTATTTTGGGGGGCTCCAAAATCACTGCAGATGGTGACTGCACCCTTGAAATTAAAAGACTCTTGCTCCTTGGAATAAAAGTTATGACCAACCTAGACAGCATATTAAGAAACAGAGACATTACTTGGTCAGCAAAGGTCCGTCTAGTCAAGGCTATGGTTTTTCCAGGAGTCATGTATGGATGTGAGAGTTGGCCTGTGAAGAAAGCTGAGTGCCAAAGAATTGATGCTTTTGAACTGTGGTGTTGGAGAAGACTCTTGAGAGTCCCTTAGACTGCAAGGAGATCCAACCAGTCCATCCTAAAGGAAATCAGTCCTGCGTATTCATTGGAAGGACTGATGCTAAAGCTGAAACTCCAATACTTTGGCCACCTGAGGAGATAAACTGACTCATTTGAAAAGACCCTGATGCTGGGGAGGTTTGAAAGTGGCAGAATTGGATGACAGAGGATGAGAAGGTTGGATGGCATCACTGACTCAATGGATATGAGTTTGAGCAAGCTCTGGGAGTTTGTGATGGACAGGGAGGCCTGGCGTTTTGCAGTCCATGGGATCTCAAAGAGTCGGACACAACTGAGGGACACAACTGAACTGAATGACTTATCTCCGAAAGAAATTAAATCTATTTACCTTAGCTCAGAAGGAAAACAAATGAGTCTCAATGATCTGACTTATTTCTGTCTTGATTATAATTTGAAAAATAAAGCTGAGGCAAGAAAATATTCACCTTTGCAAAAGGGAGAGTGTTAAGAAAGGGGGGGAAAAGCCACATCATCTATTTTTGCTCCTTTGACCCACTCTCCATTCCTTGGATTCTTTAACATTTCCCTCGACGGTCCTTCTGCTCTTATTTTTTACTCATGTGTCCTCACTCATTGGAATGTAGAAATTTTATTTTAGCACTTAGGATAAATGGATCTCATTTCTAAGAGAGTTTGGAACATCAAAATCCTTTATTCATAGAAGAAAATACTCACTTTCTGACATGGTTGGTATATAAAGTATCAGGCACCTAGAACAAGGGAAATAACATTGTTTCTCTGACTCACCTTAGTTTAATTTTTTAATGGGAAAATTATATTTTTCAGGCAAACTTGTATTTATTGTAAATAAATTTTTGTGTTTTATCCTTGTGAGATGGGTAACAGAACAGAATTCTCTCAGAGAAAGTAGAAGTAAAAATTATTTATGAACAATCTAGAATAAAGGTAGCAACGTTAAAACAGGATACACAAATAGCCACACTCCTAATCACTTTTTAAAGTCAACATTAGGTTAACTTGCTAAGACTTTAAAGGATCCACTTTATAAAAACTTCTATCCAGTATACTTCAGCAACCTAACTGTGCATTGGAATGGGTTGCTGTTGCTTGCGTGCTCAGACATGTCCGACTCTGTAGGACCCCATGGACTGTATTCCACCAGGCTCCTCTGTCCATGAGATTTCCCAGGCAAGAATACTGGAGTGGGTTGCCAATACCTACTCCAGGGGAATCTTTCCAACCCAGGGACTGAACCCCAGTCTCCTGCATTGGCAGGTAGATTCTTTACCACTGCACCAGCTGGGAAGCCTATTGCAGTGGGAAGTTTTACTAATTCATCTTTGACCAATATACTGAAGAATTCCCTTCTTCATACTGCTATAAATATGGTTACTAATATTACAGTAAAAGCATCCTTTATCAGTTTCATAAAATCTAATCTGTTCCCTAATACCACCCTTACCTCCAAGTTTTCTACTTCAAAAAGATCCAACATTCATTGGAAGAATTATCCAGGAAATAAAAAAAGAAACTGTTGTTTAATCATAAAATTGACAGGCAAAATAACATGGACTCACCGTCGGTCGAATTCTTTCAAAAAATTTTTATTTTTTCATATCAGTGATAGATGTTCTTGGGTATATGGTAACAATAACTAGTCATTTCTAGACCTGACAGATGAACTCCTGGACAAAAATTTAATAACAGACTTGCTTTCTGCCTTCCTAAACAAGCATCAAAGATACCATCTTTCCTTTGACTGTTATGAATAAGCTGAGAAAACAGCAGATTACTAAGATAGTATTCACACAGCTTCTGTGATAATAGCTCAAAATGAAATTAAACCTGTCAACAGATGCAGCATATATAGTGACCCTTTTTCCACCTACCAAAGTCCCTAAACTTTTTATATAGCTAGGTCATCATTAATAGAACAATGTAGGGGACAATATTTCAAACTGATAAATTGCCAAGTACAAGTATCCTCTTTCTCTTCCAGTATTCTGATGTGTTAGTGGATTTCCCCTCTGGGATATTAGAGAAGCATTTGTATATCTTCGTCTTCTAAATAGGAGAGGGTTATGGGCTTTCTGCTTGTGCAGGCTTGCACAGTTGTTAATTACGAAAAAAAAAAAAAAGGCTGAGGGATCCCAGAACCCCATAATTGATATTTATGCCTCTTCCTATAAACTAGAATTCAAGGTATAAAAAACAACACCAAACAATCTCCTTTGCAAAGAAAAACAGCTACCAATCAAAACTTTAATCTTTAATCTTTGATTTTCTTCTTTTTCCTTGGGGTTCACTATTATTTTCCAATTATTTCTTTAGGGATTTTATTATTGTGGAAAAAAATACTATATTTTAATATAATTATATTAAGCTTAGAGATTAAAATGTCTAAACCAGTCCTGTCCAACAAAAACTTTGTGTGATAATGGAAATGTTCTTTCTGTATAAGTGCTGCCCAATATAGACAGGTAACCCACCATCCACATGAAGCTATTAAACAATTGAAATGTGGTAGCACAACTAAGGAACTGAATTTGTAATTCCAATTAGTTTTAATTAATTTGAATTTAAATAGCCCCATGTGGCTAATGGTCACCATATGAGATAGCACAGATTTAGACCAGTCAACATTCAGATGGCTGAGATGACTTTGCAACATCCCTCTGAAGCTTCTGTGTCCAAATGGACACTAATAACTATTCTGAATTACATTTTGAATTGTATTTAATAATTCTTTAAAAAAAAAAACAAAGTTCAGATTTGACTACACTAAAATGTCAGTGGTGCATGGGTACATGTGAGGGGAGTGGGGTGCTGAAAGTTTTCTATTTGCTCAATTTGTATTTCACAAACGGGTGTTATAAGAAGCAGCATATGCCTATTCCTTACCAACTAGTTAAGAGAACACATACAAATACAACCCTGAATAATCCAGAGCAATAAATGATTGGTCTGCATCTGTAAGTGCTAAAAGACTTGGAAGATTGGAAAGACTTTTTTCACTAACTGTAATCGATATGGCTTCCTAAAGAGAATAATAAGACACTTAGGTCACACTATGTGCAAAGTTACTCGTCTACTCTCTGAAGAGGTTCTGGTTTTCATTTAGAAAATAATTGGATGACCATAAAAGCAATATATCATCAAGAAAAATTCTACCAGTAACCAGGTGGTTAATTAACAGCAAATCATTAACTTCCGAGAACAGCATTTCAAATGTTTTATTGGTTAAATGATGATAAAAATATCATCTTTTTAATTTAACTTCAAGTATTATAAGGGTAAAAATATCTAAAAATGCTTTTGAAACTAACTATGAAAAATAAGTACAGTGCACTGTTTTAAGGATTAAGACTTGGTAAGACAATGGTACAACAAACCACAAAGTAAAAATACTTGGCTACTGGCTAAATTTTCAGAATTTTAGAGAAAAAAAAGATATAACTCAAAATAAAAATTTACCCTAGCCATGAAAGTACACAACTCTTTGAGTCATTCTACCAAATGATTCAAATGCCACTTTCTCTAAACAATAAAAAAGCAATGTGGGTATTAATGAAGATCTGGCAGCTTGTCTGTACAGGCTACTCAACAAGGCAGACAACCTTCAGACAGAAGATACAAGCTGTCAGGTTCATCCAGCTATAATTGGAGTATATATTGACTTTGGTCAGTTTAGCAAAGAGAATATCAACTTACAAAGTGCTATGATGGAAATGTGATAAATGAAGATCACTGTTAATATGTCTGCCACTTTCAAAAACATTCTTCTTCAGAAGTTAATAGGAATTTTAAATTGCAGCAACAATTGCATGTCAACATGAGCTATTTCTTGACTACTAAACATAAATTTATAATATATTAATTTGTTTGAGCATATCTTTTCTGTCATTTAATTCAATTAAAATTGAATAATTGTAAACATGTAAATCATTAGAGCTTAAAGTAATTTTCAAGTAAAAATTAACTAAGAAGATAAAAATTACTCATATTCAATCAAATTTTGCCATCAAGCTTATTTTTCTGATGAAATATTTTCAACAAATAACAACTTAAAATGAGGTGTTATAATAGAATCACTAATAAATCCTTAACTTCATAAAATGATTAACACTTCAATTATGTATATTATACATTGTTTGGGTTAAATATATCACCGTATTTAGTTAAGAGTTCAACTGGTCCACTTTCTCATCAAGAAAATTGTTTCACAATGAAATATATATTTCAGAAGTATAAAGACCTATAAATAATGGATATATTTGGAAGCATGAAATTGACAATGCTTCGGTTTGATAGACCCCAGAAATGAAAATGAAATTACAGTCACTCTGGATAAACTACCTATTGTTTTATTTAGTTTTGTTTCAAGCTTAAACATAAAGAGAAATAAAAATAAAACTAATTAAATTGTTTTCACTGAAGCAGCATAACATTACATCATAACTGAAATTCAGAGTTTACAGTGGCCTGAAAAAACCTGATCAGGCTTCTTAGCTCAAAGAGCACTCCTAGACCACCACCAACTTTTGCTAGTTTAGTAACAGGAAAACTGGGTTTAAAAACTCTGTTCTTCATTCTCATTTAAATTCAAAATATGATTTTTTTAAGGAATTCAGAAATCAGTAAAGAAAACTCAGTTATCCTGACCACATAATAAAAACTATCTTTAGTTTAGCATAAAGAACCATCCCTTTGTCTCAGTTGAGTTCCTAGTTCATGAAATCACATTTTATACACCAGAATAAATGAAAAAACCCACTACTGCCTTACTGAATTAGACCATTATCCTCAGTAAGATACCATGAAACACTTTCAATAACATAATGCAATTAAAATAAAGTACTTTAAATCATGTTAACATGATCACTTTAATCTCACATAGAAAATATTGAGAATGTTTAATTTTTTGTCTTTTAAGTATTTTAGCTTAGTAAATCCTATTATGTTTGCCATTAAAATACAACTAATGCTAAAAGGTGCACAATACTTTTTCACTGTAGGCTCCATGTGACTACAGGCTAGAGACTTGGCACTTGATGGCTCCAAGGGAATCACTAATGAGCTACAAAGCCTTTACACCTCTGGGTCAGGAGTTTGGATTAGACCTAGGTTGGGAGTGACAGAAAGTCGTTACCATCTCATGATAGTTCAATGGTTTACGTGAAGGGAATTCATTGTTTCAGGCCACTTTCTAATGAACAAGCATCCACCTTACAAAAAGTCACCACTGCTTTTGACAGTAATTGGCAGAGACCTAAAGAATGAAAAATTCAACCAAGAATGTATTCCCTCCATGCTATGACTACCATATCCAAGTTAGGAATTTTTTTTTTAATGGAAAAGATGCAATGCTTTGCACATATGTCTATAAAAAGTATACCTAGGAAAGATAAAGAGAATGAGAAAAAGAGCCACCCAAAACAGAGTAAATCAAAATGCATAAGACTCATCATCAAAAGCTGTACTTAGTACTTATATGACAAAGATAATTAATTCAGAAAAGGCACTTATCTATTAATCTGTTTCTCTCCTAGTAAGAAGGTAGTAAAATTTTAATAGTGTTACTTGAGGTCTATAGATTAGAAAGTAAAAAAGATGATAAATGCCTTGCAATAAATAGTGTTTCCTTAGTAGAAAGCTGTCACTACACATGTCATCATTATTCTCTTTAGAAAACCATATTGGTTAGAGTTCGTCAAAGAAGCCTTCCCAGTCTTTCTCTTTCCAAGCCTTTTAGCAACTCAAAGATACACACATTGCTCTGTATTGTTCAGGGTTGTTTTTATGTGTTTGTCTGAAGCTATTTAACAAGGAATTATTGCTTTTTTTAGTCCCAAAGTCATGTCTGACTCTTTGCAGTCTCATGGACCATAGTCCACCAGCCTCCTCTGTCTATGGGATTTCCTAGGTAAGAATACTGGAGTGGATTGTCATTTCCTTCTCCAGCGGGTCTTCCTAACCCAGGGACTGAACCTGTGTCTCCTGCATTGCAGGATTCTTTACCGCCGAGCCATCAGGGAAGCCTTAACAAGGAAGAGGCACATGCTTATTCTTCTTACAGCCCCATTACATGAAATACAAATCTGAGCAAATAAAAGACAGTTAATACACATATAAACACACACACAACTGATATTTTAGTTTAATAAAATATGAACTTTGATTTGTTTTAGAATTATATGACAAATTCTAAATAGAATTCAAAATAGTTATTAGTGATCACTTGGAGACAGAAGTTTCAGAGGGATGTTGTAGAGTGCTCTGAACCATCGAAGGTTAATCAGTCTAGATTTGTGTGCTACCTCAAATGGCAGCTACTAGCATGAGGCAACTTAACTTCAAATTAATTAAAATTAAGTCAAAAACTCACTTCCTGAGCTGTCCTAACCACATTTCAATTGTTCAAAAGCTCCATATGGACAGCGGTGACCTCACTGGGCAACACTTATACAGAACATTTGCGTCATGGCACAAAATTCTTTTGGATGGTACTGACCTAGACCACATTTTCAGCCTTAAAGAAAACATTAATATTAAACTGGTATATCACTTAAAAATCTTTTCAGATGCATGCAACACAAAACCTTACTCAGATCAATTTAAACAAAAGGTTCAAATTCTCATCAATGTAAGTCAAGAGGTAGGCTAGTCCTCAGGATAACTTTGATCTAGAACTTAAGTTCTATTTCTTTGGGATCCCCTTCACTCTTCTTTCCTCTGACTTGGTTTCATCTTCAACATATCTTCCTTCATGCCAGAAAAGTGGCTGTGGCAATTCCAGTTTTTCTTCTGGGTCAGAAAACTTCAGTTCCTTGAAGCTCCAAACACTCTTGTCTTTCTGTATTTAATTGACTCAACTTGGGTTCCATGCTAAAGAATTTGCCTGCAATGCACAGCCATGGGATATATGGGCTCAATCCCTGGGTCTGTAAGATTCCCTGGGGGACATTGCAACTTACTCCAATATTCTTGCGTGGAGAATCCCATGGACAGAAGAAGCTGGAGCGCTACAGTCCACAGAGTCGCAGAGTCAAGAAGCGACTTGGCACACACACACAGGCCTTCCTGCATAAGACAAGCAGGCCACCTGGCTTAGGCCCATATTCCTGAACTGTAACTGTGAAAAAAGGCTAAGACTGACAAGCCTTAGACCAACTAGGACTTACTCCTTGGAATCAGAGAGTGGTCACCTTTCTCTGAAGCACTTGGACAACAAATCAGAAGTACAGCTACATGAGAATTTGGAAGAATCCTTATAAGAAAGGAAGGGTGAAATGAAAGGAAAGGTAGCCAAACAAAGGTGGTTGCAGATGAAAACATTGTTTTATTGGCAGATGAAAACATTTGTTTTATTACACAATTTTTATACATTTACTAAGACTTCCTTCAGAATTTGACAATTTAGGAGTCAGTATTCCCACCACTTGCCCCAAAACACCCAAGTACAAAAATAAGTAGCAGAAACATCTCTATTTTTAAATTCTATGAGGCTCTGACATTTGAGTGGGTAGAAAAAAGTGAGGCAAGTGAAAAGGTTTGTGCTACCATGGAAGATAATTAAAATATAATATACAAAGAAAAAAACTTCTCATCTGGGCAGGAGGCTAGAGAAAGCAATCCAAATTAACATACCTAAAAAAAGAAAAAAAAGGTTTTGCCCCAAGGCAGATCTTTAACAACTCTCCTAACCATAATCTAATTTGGGTCCTCCAAAAAAAACAAAAACAAATCTGAGACATTAAACAAATATCTAGAGATAGTCAGAGCCAGAGCCAAAACTCAAACTGGATCTAATTCTAAAGCTTGTTCCAGATTGCCTTTACCAAAAGACAGCCTGTCTGAGCCAAAGCCTATATGCTATGTAGTTTCCATTAAGTTCCCAGGTCACATGTACTAAGGAAGAAGGAATCATGGGCAAAGCACTGTATTAAATACTATGGGGGAAATGATATATAAACTTAAAATATATACATCAGTGCTTAAAAGCTTATCTTAAGTGTTCAATTAGTCATTCAGACAAGAAGCTCC
Source organism: Bos indicus (assembly GCF_029378745.1). Lineage (NCBI taxonomy): Eukaryota > Metazoa > Chordata > Mammalia > Artiodactyla > Bovidae > Bos > Bos indicus. The sequence goes on from NC_091767.1 coordinate 20,006,562, forward strand.
ACCTGAGCAGAGATGGAGAGAAAAGAAGAGAAGAAACCAGTAACTACAGTAATAAGCTAAAGGGAAAGATGGATCTATGAGCTGTTAGGGCATTAAAAAAGCCAAATGCATCTGAGGCGGATTAACATGAAAACTTTTCAGAAAAAGAAAAACCCTAATTCTTCATTTATAAAGCATTTGTAAATTTTAAAATATTTTCACATCCATAAATTTCAGTAACAGTTGCTATATATCAACTACTCTACAATAGTATATCAATCCTAATTGTAATTGGTATAGAGAGGTTATATGATTTGTTGGGCTTCCCTTGTGGCTCAGCTGGTAAAGAATCCTCCTGCAATGCAGGAGACCTGGGTTCAATCCCTGGTTTGGGAAGATCCCCTGGAGAAGGGAAAGGCTACCCACTCCAGTATTCTGGCCTGGAGAATTTCATGGACTGTATAGTCCATGGGGTCGCAAAGAGTCAGACACAACTGAGTGGCTTTCATTTTACTTCTTCATGTAATTACTGTCACTGCGTGATTGTAATTACACAGTGAAAAGCAGATAGGGACCTCAAACCCAGATCTGTGTGATTCTAAACACTGTACTCTTCTCACTACATTGTGATTTCTCTGTTTTATTTTACCTTCAAGTTGATATTTAGAGGTAGTAGAGTGTGAAATTTTATATTATTTTAACTGAGCTGGGTTGAGAGTAGAGAGATAGATAATTGGAGAGAGTATATTCAATAAAATTTCATATGTAGGAAATAGAAAAAAATTGATTTTTTATTTTTGTAACTCACAGGCAGTCAAGGTAGACTACATTCCTGGATGATGAAAATGCCAAAAAATCAACACTGATCCTCTAGGGGAATTTCAGAATTCCTTTCCTTGTGGAAAGAATGGAAGATATGTGATTTTATGATTGGTTTTGACTGCTCTTTCTATATCCAGCATGATATTCATCCACATAAGTGCATACATCACCACAAAGAAAATGTAGATTAACAAAGTACAGAAGGAATTATATTAGGATTCCAGACCATAGGATTGAGTTTTAAAAGACAGGAGAAGAAAGAAGAAAACATTCAGAGAAATAAATGAATTTGTAAGTACTGGGTTACCTAAACTAGACTACCTACTCTTAGGAATGGACAGAAAGCAAGGATTTAATTGTTTGAAAAACAATTTGCTATGAACATCAGGACTTTCTCCACTGAGATGTGGTAGCCTACATTAGCCCTAGTATTATGGCTCGCATTTCCCAGTATACCTGTCCTGGAACAACCACATGCCTGCTGATATGAACAAAACTAAGGGAAGGTACTAACAGGAAACCCCTTTCCGAGTCCTATTGTTCTACTATCACAATTGATAGTTCTAACGCTCCAAAACCAAAACTATCAGACAACGGATATCTTCACTGGGGAGAAGAGAGTCCAACAGGAAATACAAGGAAAAGAGTTTCAATCTAGAATCACCATTTCAAAGACAAGAGTAAACAAAATCAAAATGTCCACAAGTAAGCATGCTAATATCAAAGACTAGCAGACTATTATTTTAAGGACTATTTTAAGTCCTTATATTTTCTACTATTAACATTATTTTGCTCATTTAAAAAATTTTAAGACACATAGATACACATATAAGACATACATGGGCTTCCCAGGTGACTCTGGAAAGAATCTACTTACCAAACAAGAGACAAGGGTTCAATCTCTGGGTAGGAAAGGTCTACTGCCAAAGGAAATGGCAACACACTCCAGTATTCTTGCCTGGGAAATCCCATGGACAGAGGAGCCAGCATGGCAGGCTACAGTCCATGGGGTTGCAAGAGCTGGACACGACTTAGCAACTAATCAACAATGACAACATAAGACAGACATATCTTATAATACATAAATATATATAAGACATATATAAAAAAGACTATTAATATTTCACTGCATATCCTTCCAAAATATTTGGAATATTTAGGAGATATATACAGATTCTGAGATTTATATCATAACTTATAATGACTGGAAAAAAAGGTTTATATCTTTAAATAGAAGTTTGGGAATCACTGAAGTAAATTCTCTTAACTAAAATAAAAGTTAGATACAAGCTCCATTAATCATAAATGTTAAAAATACTACATGAATTTTAAGTAAGTCTAAAGGATGAGAGGAAGGATAAAAATCAAAGATCATTTAGAAAGAAATTGTGGCAAAAATTCTTTTATGTTTGTATTTACAAACTAAATCTTAAAATTTTTATCATTAACATATTAAATTTGTTTAATTTAAACTCTTTTAAGATAATGTTTTAATTTTTAAGATTTTTTTTTCAAGAACATTAAAAAAATCAATTTTCTTTTAAAATAAAAAGTATATGTTACATTAACTCTGTGAGCTCATGTAAAGTGATATTTCTATCTCTCTTCTAGACTCCAGTGTTTATTTTCTATCTGGCTAGTTTTACTGAATCATTGCCTAATAATATATCATCAAGGGCTGAATTGAAATTTTAATGGGTTAAATAAGCACTTTGGATTTAAAGCATAAAATAATATTGCTTTCTCCAAAATCCTTTTCTTCCATATCCTTGATATATTTGCAAAGTTTTTAAAGCTATAGACATTTGCTATCTGAGATGCCCCAAACTGAGTAAAATGAACTCAGGAAAGAAAGGTAATCTACAGTAGGTACACAAAGCCAAGGTATAAATATTGTGCAGACTTTTTTACTCAGACTTTTGGGAGATCCAGTTGTTGTTGTTCAGTCGCTAAGTTGTGTCCACTTCTTTGTGACCCCATGGACTGCAGCATGCCAGGCTTCCCTGTCTTTCACTATCTCCCAGAGTTTGCTGAAACTCATGTCCATTGAGCCAGTGATGCTATCTAACCATCTCATCCTTTGCCTCTTCCTTCTCTTTTAGCTAACATCAATCTTTCCCAGCATCAGGGTCTTTTCCAATGAGTCAGCTCTTCACATCAAGTGACCAGAGTACTGGAGCTTCAGCTTTGGCATGAGTCCTTACAATGAGTATTCAGGGTTGATTTCTTTTAGGATTGACAGATGTGATCTCCTTGCTGTTCAAGGGACTCTCAAGAGTCTTCTCCAACACCACAGTTCAAAAGCATCAATTCTTTGGCACTCAGCCTTCTTTATGGTCCAACTCTCACATCCATACATGACAACTAGAAAAACCACAGCTTTGACTACACAGACCTTTGTCGGCAAAGTGATGTCTTTGCTTTTTAATACACTGCCTAGGTTTGTCATAGCTTTCCTTCCAAGGAGTAAGCATCTTTTAATTTCAAGGCTGCAGTCACTGTCCCCAGTGATTCTGGAGCCCAAGAAAAGAAAATTTACCACTGCTTCCACTTTTTCCCCTTCTATTAGCCATGAAGTGATGGGACTGGATGCCATGATCTTAGTTTTTTGAATGTTGAGTTTTAAGCTAGCTTTTTCACTCTCCTCTTTCACTTTCATCAACAGGCTCTTTAGTTTCTCTTTATTTTCTTCCATTAGAGTGGTATCATCTGCATATCTGAGGTTTTTGATATTTCTCCCAGCAGTCTTGATTTCAGCTTCTGATTCATCCAGCTTGGCATATCACATGATGTACTCTGCATAGATATTAAATAAGCAGGATGACAGTATACAGCCTTGACTTACTCCTTTCCCAATTTTGAAACAGTCTGTTGTTCCATGTTCAGTTCTAACTATTGCTTCTTGACCCGCATACAGGTTTCTCAGGAGACAGGTAAGGTGGTCTGGTATTCCAATCTCTTTAAGAATTTTCCACAGTTTGCTGTAATCCACACAGTCAACAGTTTTCAAGTAGTCAATGAAGCAGAATTAGATGTTTTTCTGGAATTCCCTTGCTTTTTCTATGATCCAAAGAATGTCAGCAATTTGATCTCTGGTTTCTCTGCCTTTTCTAAACCCAGCTTGTACATCTGAAAGTTCTTGGTTCACAAACTGCTGAAGCCTAGTCTGAAGGATTGGAGAAGGAAATGGCAACCCACTCCAGTAATCTTGCCTGGAGAATCCTGTGGACAGAGGAGCCTGGTGGGCTGCTGCCCATAGGGTTGCACAGAACAGTACACAACTGAAGCGACTTAGCAGCAGCAGCAGTCTGAAGGACACTGAGCATAACCTTACTATTGCTACCACTGCTAAGTCTCTTCAGTCGTGTCCAACTCTGTGCGACCCCATGGACTGCAGCCTACCAGGCTCCTCCGCCCATGGGATTTTCCAGGCAAGAGTACTGGAGTGGGGTGCCATTTCCTTCTCCAATGCATGAAAGTGAAAAGTGAAAGTGAAGTCGCTCAGTTGGTCCAACTCTTGGCGACCCCATGGACTGCAGCCTACCAGGCTCCTCCACCCATGGGATTTTCCAGGCAAGAGCGCTGGAGTGGGGTGCCATTGCCTTCTCCCTTAGCTCCCCAACTAGGAATCAAACCCACACTCCCTACATTGGAAGGCAAAGTCTTAACCACTGGACCGCGATGGAAGTCCCCTGATATTTGTATATCTTAATCCATATTTTGGGATTTTTTCTAGGCTACAGAGTCTCAGAAAGGAAATTATCAGGTTAAGTAAATGAATATTTTGAATATTTAAAAAATATTTTAAGTCCAAAAAATATCAAATTGCTTTGTAAAAAGGCTGAAGCTACATACAATATATGAGAATCTGGATTTCAGCCATGGCTTCTGGTGTGTTTGCTTCACTCTGCTTATCTGTCAGGTGACAGTGGTCTCTGGCTCCCCCGACCCCCATTCACCCTTACAGGGCTGTGAACAGGAGCCCCGGTTCCGGGGAACTTGAGCAGGGCCAATATCTGAGTCACCTTCAGGCCTCCTTGCCCTTAGGAATCCGAACCCTAAATGACAGCTTATGGACTGCATTTAGTCAACCAATTCATAAAACGGTGATGTTCGGTGTATTTAGAACCATGACAGTTCTGTCTTCTAGCTGCTTCCTCCTTGGTATCACACTTTCAGGTCTGGCCCAGGGCTGGCCTTGTGGCCGCCCTTCCAAGGGAGAGGACAGGCAAATAAGAGGTGACCGCTGGCATGTTTGGGGTTCTGATAACTGAACTCATAGGACAAGCCTGCGGCCCCGAGGCCAGGGCCCTACACACAGGGGTGCCCTGTGGGTAGTGCTTCCCGTTCCGCTCCTGTCCTCTGTTCCAGTCAGGCTCCTGGTGGCTGAAAACGGTTAGTGGAACAAATGGCACATTCCAGCCACACAAGGCAGCCTCTGTGAGGCCACTGCTGCCCACAAACGCTCTGGCTCGGACGCACTTGTGCCAGAACCAACCCCGCCTGGGGCCGAGACGGCTGAGGTTAGTTATTTGCTCTTGATTCTGGCCCTACTCAGTGGGAGGCCCACCTGTGATGAGGGTGTGAACAGGCTGACCATGGACAGGGTCCATGTTCCCATCCCAGCTCTTCTAAGAAGATGCTAGAAAAGCAGAACCTGGACTACAAAACCCCATGGAGACATCAGCGGGGTTCTAGGATCTTTACCACAGACCGCCTCTCCCCTCTCATTTTCTGCCTCCCAAGTCCTCTTTCTGATTTCTCCTCTTTTGCATCTCTCCATTCACAATGATACTGGTTTTGGATGTGGCCAATGAATCCTTTGACATCCAGACTTATTTTCCTCCAAACAAATGTCACATCTTGTCCCCAAACCCCTCTCTCACCTCATCTACTTTTAAATCCATCTTTCTGCCTGCCAGAATGAACTCAGGACCAGCCCCTTCCCTCCATTTAAATCTCTAGGCAAATCTCTAGAAAGTATCAATGCTTTAGGGTTTCTCTGAAACACGCCAGCATTTATTTTTCCTCGGGGTCCCACCTCTTCCTGAAGTTACTTCCGCTCTTACTCCACGTGGCCACCTCCTCCTGGTCCCAGAGCCAGTGGCATTCCTTCATACAAGACCCGGCTTTTGACCCCAGTGGGCTCTTCAGCCAGATTATCCTCCTTTTGCAAAAGACAGGATCACCAATGACATTTGGCTACAAAAGACAAGGACTGCCCCCACAGAAGACCTTCAGGTGAGTGACGCAAGCCCAAGAGCAATGCCGAAGAAGGGGCTCTGAAACCACCTGTACCCTGAGAACACTGCGGTGCCAGTGTAGGGGCTTCTGAGTGACCTCTGTGTAAGGAACCACTCCCCATGTGGACAGACAGTGCCTAGCGTCCCAGGCTGCTGGCCCCTGCGGGTCAGCACGCTGGGCCCTGGCTCTCAGTACCCCTCCTGTTTCACAGATGAGAAAGCAGACCTCCAGAAGGCTCAGCAACTAAAACCACACAGCAAGGACACAGCAAGGCCGGGGCTCAGGGGCAGGCAGCCTGACGCTGGGTCTGCTCCTGAGCCCACGGCGGTCCTGCCTGCACCTCCCTGCCGCCGCCACCTCGCCGCCTCATCTGGACCCCGCCCGCACACTGGAGGAGGTTCAGGTCAAGTCCCTCCACTCACCGGCCGCAGGCCCAGGGACATGGCCCTTCTCTGGGGAGCTCGAGGCTGCACCAGCGTCAGCAAATAAGCACAATTGTTTGGTAGCTTGAACATTCTTTGGCATTGCCCTTCTTTGGGATTAGAATGAAAACTGACATTTCCCAGTCCTGTGGCCACTGCTGAGTTTTCCAAATTTGGTGACTCATTCAGTGCGGCACTTTAACAGCATCATATTTTAGGATTTGAAATAGCCCAGCTAGAATTTCATCATCTCCACTAACTTTGTTCATAGTAATGCTTCCTAAGGCCCACTTGATTTCACACTCCAAGATGTCTGGCTATAGGGGAGTGACCACACCATCGTGGTTATTAGGATTATTAAGACCTTTTTTGAATAGTTCTTCTGTGTATTCTTGCTCCCTCTTCTTAATCTCTTCTGCCTCTGTTAGGTCCTTACTGTTTCTGTCCTTTATCTTGCCCATCCTTGCATGAAATGTTCCCTTGATAACTCCAATTTTCTTGAAGAGATTGCTAATCTTTCACATTCTATTGTTTCCCTCTACTTCTTTGCATTGTTCATTTAAGAAGGTCTTCTTTTCTCTCCTTGCTATTCTTCAGAACTCTGCATCCAGATGGATATTCTTTCCCTTCGCCTTTGCTTTTTACTACTCTTCATTTCTCAGCTATTTCTAGGGCCTCCTCAGACAACCATTTTGCCTCTTTGCATTTCTTTTTCTTGGGGATGGTTTTGGTCATTGACTCCTGTACAATGTTATGAACCTCTGTCTATAGTTCTTTAGGCACTTTGTTTACCCTTCAAGGGATCTAATCACTTGAATCTATTCATCACCTCCACTGTATAATCATAAGGGATTTGATTTAGGTCAAACCTGGATGGCCTAGTGATTTTCCCTACTTTCTTCAACTTAAGTTTGATTTTTGAGATAAGGAGCTCATGATCTGAGCCACCATCAGCTCCAGGTCTTGTTTTTGCTGAATGTATAGAGCTTCTCCACCTTCGGCTGCAAAGAACATAATAAGTCTGATTTCAGTACTGACAATTTAGTGATGTCCATGTGTAGAGTCATCTCTTGTGTTGTTGGAAAAGGGTGTTTGCTATGTCCAATGTGTTCTTTTGACAAAACTCTGTTAGCTTTTGCCCTGCTTCATTTTGTACTCCAAGACCAAACTTGCCTGTTACTCCAGGTATCTCTTGACTTCCTACTTTTGCATTCCAATCCCCTGTGAAGAAAAGGATGTCTTTTTTTGGTGTTAGTTCTAGAAGGTGTTGTAGGTCTTCATAGAACCAATCAACTTCAGCTTCTTTGGCATCAGTGGTTGAGGCATAGACTTGGATTACTGTGACATTGAGTGGTTTGCCTTGGAAATGAATCAAGATCATTTTGCCATTTTTGAGACTGCACCCAAGTACTGCATTTCAAAATTTTGCCATTTTTGAGACTGCACCCAAGTACTGCATTTCAAAATCCTTTGTTGTCTATGAGGGTTACTCTATTTCTTCTAAGGGATTCTTGCCCACAATAGTAGATATAATGGTCCTCTGAATTAAATTTGCCCATTCCAGTCCATTTTAGTTCACTAATTCCTAAGACATCAATGTTCGGTCTTGCCATCTCCCACTTGATCGTGTCCAATGTATGTGATTTATGGACTTAACATTCCAGGGTCCTATGCAATATTGTTCTTTACAGCATCAGACTTTACTTTCACCACCAGACACAGCCCCAACTGAGCATCATTTCCACTTTGGCCCAGCCGTTTTATTCTTTCTGGAGCTATTAGTCATTGTTCTCTGCTCTTCCCCCGTAGCATATTGGACACCTTCCAACCCGGGGGGCTCATCTTCTGCTGTCATACCTTTTGGCCTTTTCTTACTGTTCATGGGCCTCTCGTGGCAAGAATACTGGAGTGATTTACCATTCCCTCCTCCAGTGGAACACATTTTGACAGAACTCTCCACTCTAACCTGTCAATCTTGGGTTGCCCTGTATAGTATGGCTCATAGCTTCACTGAGCTAACAAAGTTCCTTCTCCACGACAAGGCTATGAATACTTACCTTTAAATACTAATAAGATTAATGAGTGTCTTAAAAAGTGTTTATGTTGTTTAAAGTTCCCTTTCCAAAAAAAACAGGGGAGCCTATTATAAGTGGAGCCAGAGTGAAGTTAAGTCAGAAAGAAAAAAACAGGTATATTAATGCATATATATGGAATCTAGAAAAATGGTACTTATGAACCTATTGGCAGGGCATGAATGGTGACACAGATGTAGAGAACAGACTTGTGGACTCAGTAGGGGAAAGAGAAGGTGGGACAAACTGAGAGAGTAGTACTGACATATATATACACCACCATGTTTCAAACGGAGAGCTAATGGGAAACTTCTGTATAACAAAGGGAGCCCAGCCTAGTGTCTGTGACGACCTAGAAGTACAGGATGAGGGATTTGTAGTGGAAGGAAGGTTCAAAAGGGAAGGGAGATATATATATATACTTATGGCTGATTCACATAGTTGTACTGCAGAAAACAACACAACATTGTAAAGTAATTATCCTCCAATTTAAAAAATTTTTAATTGTATAAAAAAATAAAAACAAACAAAAAATTCCTTTAAGAAATGTGCTGGTGGTTTGTTTGGGGCTATTTCCCTAGAACCCTCAGAGTAAGAGGTTTTACACTCAGCATTTAGGATTTGGGATAAATCAGTTTGAGAAGTGCCTCACAACTGGGACAAAGTGCCTTGTATAAAACTGAGGTTCAGTAAATAACTATTGATTTGATTTGCTGCTAAGCTGCTGCTGCTGCTAAGTCACTTCAGTCGTGTCCGACTCTGTGCGACCCCATAGACGGCAGCCCACCAGGCTCCCCCATCCCTGGGATTCTCCAGGCAAGAACACTGGAGTAGGTTGCCATTTCCTTCTCCAATGCATGAAAGTGAAAAGTGAAAGTGAGGTCGCTCAGTCGTATTTGACTCTCAGCGACCACATGGACTGCAGCCTACCAGGCTCCTCTGTCCATAGAATTTTCCAGGCAAGAGTACTGGAGTGGGGTGCCATTGCCTTCTCCATGATTTGATTTGAGGTGCCATCAGATACAACTTGGAAATCTTGGGAAGTTTGCTTTTAGATACTCTAGACAGTATATCAGAGGGAAGAGAAAGAAGAATATAGATAAAAAATAAATTCTGCTAAATGACTTCTTGAGCTTCTCAGGTGGCACTAGTGGTAAAGAACCCACCTGCCAATGCAGAAGACATAAGAGACATGGGTTTGATCCCTGGGTTGGGAAGATCCCCTGGAGGTGGGCGTGGAAACCGACTCCAATATTCTTACCTGGAGAATCCCTTGGACAGAGGAACCTGGTGGGCTACAGTTCATAGGGTTGCAAAGAGTCAGACACAACTGAAGCAACTTAGCACTCATGTACACACGCAAATGACTTCTTAACACTTCTCACAAGACAACAGGAATTCTCTGTAGAACACTGAAGTTTCCAATGCCTGAATTAGGACCAACTGATTTCTCAACTGTAAATGTAATAAAATCCAAATTCCTTAACCTGTCATACATCCAGAATCTCAACACATCCTGTTCCGCTTTATTTCCCCCACTTTATTCCTCTGTTTCAAGCCAAATTGTTCCAGTGCCCAGTGGAACAATTTCCACTGGGCCCAGTTCTCCATACACATCCAAACTGTTCCTATCTATGTCTTCAGGCAGTCCATGCCCTCCCACTTAAATGACTTTACCTGTCCTGCCATTATCATCTCTTAGGCACAGTCCAAATGCCACCTCTTCTAGAAAGCCTTCCACGATCTTGACCTTGATAAGTTATGTTTCTTTCTGATCTGAATAAGAAATTTATATATGCCTCTTTCATTGGATTTATTTTCTGCTTTATGCTTTACTTAAATAGGTCCTACTTTCCCTATTAAATTAAAAACTCTTTGATAGAAGATAAAATATATGTCTATGCTACAAATTCACTGCCAAGTTCCTTTTGGATTCTGTCAGCAGACTCTCAATTATTTTAATTTGAACAAATCATCCAAAAAATTTATAGCACTTAATATACCCACGTCTCAGAGATATGAAATCCACTTTTTCTTTATCTAATTTAATTGATAGTGCCAGATAATGTTTGGAAAAAAAAATTTACTGATGAACAGTTGTTTGTCATTTCATGGAAATCACCAAAACAAAAGTTGGATAAATTACTTTTTACAGAGTTTTTGGTCTAAATACAGAACAAAACTCAGTAAGATAATACTTGCAAACCCTTCTCAGGACTGCTTATAACTATCATCAGTTCAGTTTAGTCATTCAGTCATTTCTGACTCTTCATGACCCCACGGACTGCAGAACGCCAGGGCTCCCTGTCCGTCACCAACTCCCAGAGTTTACTCAAACTCATGTCCATTGAGTCGATGATGTCATTCAACCATCTCATCCTCTGTCATCCCCTTCTCCTCCCGCCTTCAATCTTTCCCAGCATCAGGGTCTTTTCAAATGAGTCAGCTCTTCGCATCAGGTGGCCAAAGTATTGGAGCTTCAGCTTCATCATTAGTCCTTCCAATGCATATTCAGGACTCATTTCCTTTAGGATGGATTTGTTGGATCTCCTTTCTATCCAAGGGACTCTCAAGAGTCTTCTCCAACACCACAGTTCAAAAGCATCAATTCTTCGTCACTCAGCTTTCTTTATGGTCCAACTCTCATATCCATATATGACTACTGGAAAAACTAGCTTTGACTAGACAGATCTTTGTTGGCAAAGTAATGTCTCTGCTTTTTAATATGCTGCTAGGTTGGTCATAACTTTTCTTCCAAGGAGCAAGCATCTTTTAGTTTCATGGCTGCAGTCACCATCTGCAGTGATTCTGAAGCCCCCAAAAATAAAGTCTATCACTGTTTTCATGTAACTATTATAGACTGTAAAATACACTTTGAACTGGTTTAAGTAAGGACAGGATTGTAACAAAATATATATTTGTAATTCTCCCAAGAATACACAAACATAAAAACATGTGTGTTGTTGCTTCAGAAAGGGTTGGAGGCATCTGATAAAACAATATAAAAATAAAAGAACCACCTCAAAATCTTCTTGTACAGAAATTGACAACAGGAAAATCTAAAATTCAGCTTAAACTTTGGGAACTAACCAAATGCTGAGAAATCTACAGAACTTATTTTATGAAATCTTGGTTTTCTATTTGTTGAAGTAAGTATAATCTACTATAAAACAAATAGACATTAATGTGTATGATTTCAGTAACTTTTTCTTTATTTCCAGCTTTACTGAGAAATAACTAAGGAGTTTCTTTTGGAGTTACTTTGAGAGCTCTCCCAGGTAACTCCAAAAAGAACTCCTCAGTCTGATTGGCTAAGATTTATGCAAAACCGATTTTTGTTGGCGGTAGCTCTTTGAATTGCTTATTTTCCTTAATTGGAAATTATCATTTTCAAGGACCCTTGACTCTAGTCTTTCCTCCTCTCTTAGAATTTCTCAGCTACTTCATCTTTATCCATCATTCATAATATGCACAAGTATTTCTGTTGCACAAGAGCAAATAAGTAAGACCTTTTCTCAAAAGAAATAAATTATATTAGCTTACTCTACTTTTACCAGTAACATGCTATTCAGAAGTATAAATAATCTTATATCCTTTAGAGCTGGAAATTCCAAATAAGGTGAATTACATTGAAATATACCCAATATCAAAGTATACCGTCAACAACTTCAAAGAGTAACTGAATATCCATCTATTATGAAGTAGATTTTGCTGAATTCTATTTTTCCTTCTTCAAGTCAGCTTTATTGAAATACAATTATACATAATAAAACTCACTTTTTCAAATGTAGTCTGATGAGTTTCGACAAATATACACAGTCATGTAAACACTACCGCTATCAAGAATCAGAACATTTCCATATAGCTCCTTTATTCCTCTTTGAGGTCAATCACAGCCCTAACTTCCATTCCTGGTTTTGTTTTCCATCCCAATAGTTTTGCCTTTTCTAGAATGTAATATAAATAGAGTCCTACAGCATTTAGTCTTTTGTTTCTGACCTCATTCATTTAGCATAATGTTTTTGAGATTTATCCATGTTGTCTGATATACTAATATTTGTACCTCACTCCTATTTGTTGCTAAATAGCATTCCATTGCATGAGTATAACACAAACTATTTAACCAGTTATCCTCTGATGGACTTAGGCTTGTTTTCAGCTTTTAGTTATTATGAATAAAACTCCTGTGAACATTTGACTAGAGTGGGCCTTTGTGTGGACCTGTTTATATTTGTTTTGGTTAAACACCTAGAAGCAAGATTGCTGAATCATATGGTGTGTGTTTATAAAAAACTGCTAACGCTGTTTTCCAAAGTGAACTTATCCTTTTGTACTCTCATCAGCAACATAAGAGACTCCAAATTGTACCAAAAGCCCATCATCATTTATTACTGTCAATCTTTTTTAATTTTAGTTACTATAATGAGTCTATAGTGGCATCTCAATGTGATTTTAACTTACATTTCCCTATAATATTGATCTCCAATCCCACTCCTTTCTTTGGGCTACATATATATTTCAAGGCTTCCCAGGTAGCACAGTGGTAAAGAACCCGCCTGCCAATGGAGTAGATGCAAGAGACGCAGTTTCAATCCCTGGATCAGAAAGATCCCCTGGAGTAGGAAATAGCAAAACTCACTCCAGTATTCCGTGGACAGAGGAAACTGGTGGACTGTAGTCCACAGGGTCACAGAGTCGAACATGAGTGAGTGACTGAGCACAAACACACATAATAACTAATGATGTTGAGCATCTTTTCATGTGCCTGTTCTGTCAAATGTCTGTCTAAAACTTCTGTTTTTAAAACTGGATTGTTTTTGGCTGCCTTATGCAAAGAACGACTCATTAGAAAAGACCCTGATGCTGAGAAAGACTGCAGGATGGAGGAGAAGGGAACAACAGAGGATGAGATGGTTGGATGGCATCACTGACTCAATGGACATGAGTTTGAGTAAACTCCAGGAGTTTGCAATGGACACACGGAGGCCCGGTGTGTGTACTGCAGTCCATGAGGCTGCAAAGAGTTGGACATGACTGAGCGACTGAACTGAACTACTATAAAAAAGTTCTTTATAAACTTCAAGTCCTTTATCAGATATGCATGTGGTTTTGCTGAATATTGTAGAACATATCTTTTTGAATACTCATCCAATGACTTTATAGGTTAAATTAGAAAGGACTATACCACTCAAGATCAAATTCCCTAAGAACTGCACCATCCAAAGGTCAATTTCCATTAAGACTATATCAACTATTGATCAACTTGCAAAGGACTGTTCACTTAAAAGTCAAATTCTATAAAGGCAACCAAATGGCAAATTCTCTGAGTACTGTACCATTCAATGTCTTAGGGATAGAATAGATCTCATTGATCATATTCTGAAATCAATCACTGTGTGTTTATATCAAAAATGATCCAAATACGTCATTCTATCAGATTATGTCTTATACCTTGAAAACAAAAAGTGCTTAGAATTTATACTGAGGCCAATTTTTAAAAATATTTAGCAGTACTCCACCAAACTTACTTAAAGACTCAATAAACCTTACTAACTCCATTTCTCTTTTCCATGTCCACACTCATATTCAGGCTCAGGGTTATATTAATTTTTGGTTTTTTATTTCATTGGATATGTTATTTTGATGTTAGTAGTATCTCCTCCTCTAAAAATCACCCTCTGTTCTGTCTTAACTACAGAAGCTAGTATACAGTTCAGTACTTAGCTGTGTGTCAGTTGGGCGCCCAGAAGGAAGCAGATTTCACACTCACAGGGAATAAGAAGGGACTATTCACAAAATGGTAAATAAGTGTTAAGGGAAATCAGCAAGCCACAATGCTATTACTCCTAGGTCTGACTAAAAAAAAAAAAAAAAATTGGAGAGGAAGAAGTTGCTGGAACCTGAAGAGAGTAACTATCGCTACAGGGGCAATGGTCTTTTGTAGGTAGATTTAAGCAATCTTATGAAATCAGGAAGAAAAAAATACTTCAGTCTTATTTTCGTTCTGCTCCCAATTTGCTAATGGGGACTACCGCAGAGAACCCAACAGAAAGGATGAGAGTAGGAGATCAAATTAATGTACTCCATAAATGTCAGCCTCCTAGGACATACAAGAGAGAGAAGAGTGAAGAGTGGATTTGGATTTGGATAGGCCACAGAAATCATTAAAGAGAGGATGATAAATGTGCCTTAATCACTGAATAGTTACTCCAAGTACAACTCTAAATGTACAGAAGAAATGGAATATGAAATATTAACAATAAGAATTATCAATGTTCCCACAAAAAAATTAATGACTTACTGAGTCAAATGTTCAATAGACTCTTTATGTTTGGAAACATGGCCATCCCACATACAGGAAATAGGACATATATTTAGGGTTTTTTGTTTTGTTTATGATTAAACATTACATTCTTAAAAGAGGGTGGGGTATTGGGGGAAGAAGGATGACAGAAAGTAGCATTGGTTTTTATTTCCTTACTTATCAACATCTGGGAAAAATATCACTGCTACCATTCTTGAACCACCTATTGCTATCAAAAGTTACATTTTAAAAGTTACATAAATGCACTAACATTTTTCATTTCATAAAAATACTTAATTTACCTCCTTAATCTAAACATTTACACTGCATTCAAGAAAGTATCTTGAAAATGGCATAGAATTAGGTATCTGGTAGACCTAAGTTGGTATTTTGGCTCTATCTTTATTGGTGGTAAGACCTATGCAAAATATTTAACCTTTCTAAGCAAAAATTTCTTAATCTGAAAAGAAAAAAAAAACAGCAATGACTTTAGGACTGGGATAAACTTTAAATAATGTATAAAGGACTTCTCATCACAACATCTGGATCACTGTAGTCTCTCCATAAATATTAAACTTCCTCCAATTTTTACTTGGGGGGAAATGTCTTTGGATCCTAAAGAAAGCATTACAGATTCCATTTGTCAAATAATTCTAGATCCATTTTCCTTGTAAAAGAAGGGATAGCCAAATAATGTAGATGACAATGGGAATACTACTACCTATAATATCTGCATTTAGTACTCATACTCCACTTACCTTTTTTTCTACACATACTCTGGGTTCACTCTCTAATTTTATTCAGGCTTGAAAAAAAATTAACATTTTGATTTCAGAAAACTATTCAAATCATCTATAAAATGTGCTGGAAATTAACTATTTCCTTAAATCTCTAACTGAATGAAGGCAGGAAGTAAAGAAAGAATATAAGGAAACTAATTATCTCTGAAAATGATCCATGGACTGGGTGAGCAAGTCACGCTTATAAATAGCAAAGACTATCATCACCAAAATTCAACAAGAGGCACAGGATTAAACTAAGGCGATGCCTTGAAACTTCAGAAGACAAAACACATGTGGACTGAAAAAGTTCACACAATTGTGAATTCACAAAATTCACAAAATAGCAATTGCTATTTTCCATGTATTCTGTTTCCAATAAACTTCTATGTAGCAACTCAAAGTTAATTAGTAACAAAAATTATAATTTTACCTAAATATTGACTCATTAAATACTCAGGTACTCAAATATATCTTAACAAAATACTTGAACATATTTATTCTGAGTCTCACAAGATCATGTAAACAAAAAGCTTCATTCTGTTTAATTGAGAAAACTATATATAAATAAATGCTTACATATACATTTTGTGTTTATACTCAGTTGCTCAGTCGTGTCCAACTCTTTGCCATTCCATGGGCTGTAGCCCACCAAGCTCCTCTGCCAATGGAATTTTCTAGGCAAGAATATTGGAGTGGATTGCCATTTCCTCTTCCCAAGGGTCTTCCTGATCCAGGGATCAAACCCATGGTTCTTGCATCTCTTGCATTGGCAGGCAGTTTCTTTACCAGTAGCACCACCTGGGAAGCTTATATACATTTACCAAATTTAAATTTTTGTTACTCATGTGTGTGAACACTACTGGATTTAATTTTTTGTTATTAATTATTTGTGTATGTGCTACTGAAAATTGGGCATCCAGTCCCATGACTTCATGGCAAATAGGTGGGGGAGAAATGAAAACAGTAACAGACTTTATTTTCTTGGGCTCCAAAATCATTCCGGAAAGTGACTGCAGCCATGAAATTAAAAGATGTTTCCTCTTTGGAAGGAAAGCTATGACAAACCTAGACAACATATTATAAAGAGACATCACTTTGCTGACAAAGGTCCGTATCATCAAAGCTATGATTTTTCCAGTAGTCATGTATGGATGCAAGAATTGGACCAAAAAGAAGACGGAGCACTAAAGAATTGATGCTTTGGAACTGTGGTGCTGGTGAAGACTCTTGAGAGTCCCTTAGACAGCAAGGAGATCAAACCAGTCAATCTTAAGGAAAATCAACCCTAAATATTCATCAGAAGGACTGATGCTGAAGCTGAAGCTCCAATACTTTGGCTACCTGATATGAAGAGCCAAGTAATTAGAGAAGACTTTGATGCTAGGAAAGATTGAGTGCAGGAGGAGAAGTGGGTGACAGAGAATGAGATGGTTGGATGGCATCATAGACTCAACGGACATGAATTTGAGCAAACTGCAAAAGATAGTGAAGGACAGGGAAGCCTGGCATCCTGCAGTCCATGGGATCTCAAACAGTTCAACACAACTGAATGATTAAATGACAATAGTAACTGAAAATTATGAAAGTAGTATCTTTTCATTTTATCTATTGGATTAATTTAGTACCTGCTACTGGGTAAGAATCTGACTACCAATGCAGGAGACACAAGAGACATGGGTTTGATCCCTGGGTCAGGAAAATCCCCTGGAGTAGGAAATGGTACCCAACTCCAGTATTCCTGTCTGGAAAATGTCATGGACAGAGGCGTCTGGCAGGCTATAGTCCATGGTGTCCCAAAGGGTCAGACACAACTGAGCAACTGAGCACACACACACTGGGAAGGGCATAATCTGATATTGGAAAATATCAGGAAGTAATATTTTGACATTTGGATGCTATTGTCATCTAGGACTGGTTATATTTACTTAACTAATAAGATAGATATGGGGCTTCCCTGGTGCATCAGAGGTAAAGAATTCACATGCAATACAGGAGACACAGAGATGCAGGTTCAATACCTGGGTAAGAAAGATCTCCTCAAGAAGGAAATGCCCACCTATTCCAGTAATCTTGCCTGAAAAATCCCATGGACAGAGGAGTCTAGTGGACTACTGTCCATGGGGGTCTCAAAGAGTCAGACACAACTGAGTAACTAAACAACAACAAAAGATAGATAACATTCTGTAAAACATCTGTGTTTATCATTGGCATGCCAAGTTATATGCCTAAAATTATTATGTTATATGAAGTGTTAAGCCTACTTCTGCTCAACTGACTGCTCAATCTAGATAGATAGTAACCTCTAGCACTTTTCTTGGCCCTTTGGTAAAAGCAGATAAGTGCAATTTATGGGGATACCATAAGAAGGGGGACTCTCTTGTGCTTTGGAATTAAAATACATAAATGAGATCCCTCCAAAAACCACAGCAGAAAAATCAGAATGAAAAATTTCAAACTAACCAAATGAAAGAGGTGGGAGGATATTAAATTTCTGTCAATGAATAAACCATACCACCTACTAATTTCCTCCACTGAAATTATATCTAAAGTACCAGCTTCAATTTTAAATAATAATAGGTACCATTTATTGAAGAAAGAGCTTTACATACATTGTGTCATTCAATCTTCAGTATAACTCTATGAGGTATATATTACAGTTGCTATTTTATAAGTGAGAAGATTGAAAGTCAGAGACATTAGCAATAGGTCTAAAGTCATACACTTATATGAAAACAAATATTAAACCTATGTTTTTTCAGAAGACAAAGCTTGTGTTCATAGTGATAATCTTAGGTTGTCAATTATATTAAGTGCTTTCTACCTTAAGGTAGAAAACTCTTAGGACAGAAACAGGCAAATAATCAAACCATGATATCTTTGTACTATTGATAGATTCCAAAAGATTACAATAGTTATTTTTTTAAATGTTATGAGAGCTAAGTATATTGTTGTTATGTTTACTTATGGCAATCTCTGTATTAGTATACAAAACAACCAAATTCGAAAATAGATCAGCATTCAGTATATCAGAGCACTTCAAAATGGCTGAGTTATTTAGGACTTGATAACTGAAAATCTGCTTCTCTATAAAAACAATGAGGAAAATCACTGGCAAAAATTATCAAAATCAACTTTTTCAGAAGTCTGAAATTAACTAAAGATGTGCAACAATATAGTAAATGTATACTCAAGGAAAAGAGATGAACATTGATAAGAACAGCAAATTTAATGCAATTTTAACTTACCCTAATACCCCACGCCCAAGGCCGGGGCAGCGGCCAGGAGGACCTACCCCACGTCCAAGTAGCCGTGGCTGCTCAGGCACAAGAGGGCCTAGAGAAGCTATCCCACGTTGAACATCAGGAAGGGCGGTGGTAAGGAGATACCCCTCGTCCAAGGTAAGGAGCAGCAGCTGCGCTTTGCTGGAGCAGCCGTGAAGAGATACTCCACGCCCAAGGTAAGAGAAACCAAAGTAAGATGGTAGGTGTTGCAAGAGGGCATCAGAGGGCAGACACACTGAAACCATACTCACAGAAAACTAGTCAATCTACTCATACTAGGTTCACAGCCTTGTCTAACTCAATGAAACTAAGCCATGCCCATGGGGCAACCCAAGACGGGCGGGTCATGGTGGAGATATCTGACAGAATGTGGTCCACTGGAGAAGGGAATGGCAAACCACTTCAGTATTCTTGCCTTGAGAACCCCATGAACCATAATGAAAAGGCAAAATGATAGGATACTGAAAGAGGAACTCCCCAGGTCAGTAGGTGCCCAATATGCTACTGGAGATCAGTGGAGAAAGAACTTCAGAAAGAATGAAGGGATGGAGCCAAAGCAAAAACAATACCCAGCTGTGGATGTGACTGGTGATACAAGCAAGGTCCCATGCTGAAAAGAGCAATATTGCATAGGAACCTGGAATGTCAGGTCCATGAATCAAGGCAAATTGGAACTGGTCAAATAAGAGATGGCAAGAATGAATGTCGACATTCTAGGAATCAGCAAACTAACATGGACAGGAATGGGTGAATTTAACTCAGATGACCATTATATCTACTACTGCGGGCAGGAATCCCTCAGAAGAAATGGAGTAGCCATCATGGTCAACAAAAGAGTCTGAAATGCAGTACTTGGATGCAATCTCAAAAACGACAGAATGATCTCTGTTCGTTTCCAAGGCAAACCATTCAATATCACAGTAATCCAAGTCTATGCCCCAACAAGTAATGCTGAAG
Source organism: Bos indicus (assembly GCF_029378745.1). NCBI lineage: Eukaryota > Metazoa > Chordata > Mammalia > Artiodactyla > Bovidae > Bos > Bos indicus. Next base: position 20,026,425 of record NC_091767.1, read on the forward strand.
AAGCTGAAGTTGAACGGTTCTATGAAGACCTACAAGACCTTTTAGAACTAACACCCAAAAAAGATGTCCTTTTCATTATAGGGGACTGGAATGCAAAAGTAGGCAGTCAAGAAACACCTGGAGTAACAGGCAAATTTGGCCTTGGAATACGGAATGAAGCAGGGCAAAGACTAATAGAGTTTTGCCAAGAAAATGCACTGGTCATAGCAAACACCCTCTTCCAACAACACAAGAGAAGACTCTACACATGGACATCACCAGATGGTCAACACCGAAATCAGATTGATTATATTCTTTGCAGCCAAAGATGGAGAAGCTCTATACAGTTAACAAAAACAAGACCAGGAGCTGACTGTGGCTCAGATCATGAACTCCTAATTGCCAAATTCAGACTGAAATTGAAGAAAGTAGGGGAAACCACTAGACCATTCAGGTATGACCTAAATCAAATCCCTTATGATTATACAGTGGAAGTGAGAAATAGATTTAAGGGACTAGATCTGATAGATAGAGTGCCTGATGAACTATGGAATGAGGTTTGTGACATTGTACAGGAGACAGGGATCAAGACCATCCCCATGGAAAAGAAATGCAAAAAAGCAAAATGGCTGTCTGGGGAGGCCTTACAAATAGCTGTGAAAAGAAGAAAAGCGAAAAGCAAAGGAGCAAAGGAAAGATATATGCATCTGAATGCAGAGTTCCAAAGAATAGTAAGAAGAGATAAGAAAGCCTTCCTCAGCGATCAATGCAAAGAAATAGAGGAAAACAACAGAATGGGAAAGACTAGAGATCTCTTCAAGAAAATTAGAGATACCAAGGGAACATTTCATGCAAAGATGGGCTCGATAAAGGACAGAAATGGTATGGACCCAACACAAGAAGAAGATATTAAGAAGAGATGGCAAGAATACACAGAAGAACAGTACAAAAAAGATCTTCACTACCCAGATAATAACAATGGTGTGATCACTGACCTAGAGCCGGACATCCTGGAATGTGAAGTCAAGTGGGTCTTAGAAAGCATCACTACGAACAAAGCTAGTGGATGTGATGGAATTCCAGTGGAGCTATTCCAAATCCTGAAAGACGATGGTGTGAAAGTGCTGCGCTCAATATGCCAGCAAATTTGGAAAACTCAGCAGTGGCCACAGGACTGGAAAAGGTCAGTTTTCATTCCAATCCCAAAGAAAAGCAGTGCCAAAGAACGCTCAAACTACCGCACAATTGCACTCATCTCACACGCTAGTAAAGTAATGCTCAAAATTCTACAAGCCAGGCTTCAGCAATACGTGAACCGTGAACTTCCTGATGTTCAACCTGGTTTTAGAAAAGTCAGAGGAACCAGAGATCAAATTGCCAACATCCGCTGGATCATGGAAAAAGCAAGAGAGTTCCAGAAAAACATCTATTTCTGATTTACTGACTATGCCAAAGCCTTTGACTGTGTGGATCACAATCAACTGTGGAAAATTCTGAAAGAGATGGGAATACCAGACCACCTGACCTGCCTCTTGAGAAACCTATATGCAGGTCAGGAAGCAACAGTTAGAACTGGACATGGAACAACAGACTGGTTCCAAATAGGAAAAGGAGTACGTCAAGGCTGTATATTGTCACCCTGCTTATTTAACTTCTATGCAGAGTACATCATGAGAAACGCTGGACTGGAAGAAACACAAGCTGGAATCAAGATTGCCAGGAGAAATATCAATAACCTCAGATATGCAGATGACACCACCCTTATGGCAGAAAGTGAAGAGGAACTAAAAATCCTCTTGATGAAAGTGAAAGAGGAGAGTGAAAAAGTTGGCTTAAAGCTGAACATTCAGAAAACTAAGATCATGGCATCCAGTCCCATCACTTCATGGGAAATAGATGGGGAAACAGTGGAAACAGTGTCAGACTTTATTTTTTTGGGCTCCAAAATCACTGCAGATGGTGACTGCAGCCATGAAATTAAAAGACGCTTACTCCTTGGAAGGAAAGTTATGACCAACCTAAGTAGCATATTCAAAAGCAGAGACATTACTTTGCCAACAAAGGTCCGGCTAGTCAAGGCTATGGTTTTTCCAGTGGTCATGTATGGATGTGAGAGTTGGACTGTGAAGAAGGCTGAGCGCCGAAGAATTGATGCTTTTGAACTGTGGTGTTGGAGAAGATTCTTGAGAGTCCCTTGGACTGCAAGGAGATCCAACCAGTCCATTCTGAAGGAGATCAGCCCTGGGATTTCTTTGGAGGGAATGATGCTAAAGCTGAAACTCCAGTACTTTGGCCACCTCATGCGAAGAGTTGACTCATTGGAAAAGACTGATGCTGGGAGGGATTGGGGACAGGAGGAGAAGGGGACGACAGAGGATGAGATGGCTGGATGGCATCACTGACTCGATGGACGTGAGTTTGAGTGAACTCCAGGAGTTGGTGATGGACAGGGAGGCCTGGCGTGCTGCGTTTCATTGGGTCGCAAAGAGTCGGACATCACTGAGTGACTGAACTGAACTTAATCCTATCTTCCCAATCTTCCCAAACTTGAAAACCAACAACTTCCCAACAACAGTAGCTATGAAATCCCTGAGTCTGTAGAGCACCGAATGGGTTTGGAACTCCTCCAAAAGCCCTAAGCCCCTAGAATATCAGTATATCACCTACCAGTTCCCTAAAAAGTACCATTCACAAGGTATGTCTTTATTTTGACCTGATGCAGAGGGTATCCTATGAAAAATGATTTACCTCCTGGGCGTTTCTTAAAAACAATCAACAATATTTAATGTGGCAAGAGACAACTCTATACATGGACATCACCAGATGGTCAAAATCAAAATCATATTGATTATATTTTTTGCAGCCAAAGATGGAGAAGCGCTATACAGTCAGCAAAAACAAGACCTGGAATGACTGTGGCTCAGATCATCAGGTCCTTATTGAAAACTTTAGGCTTAAATTGAAGAAAGTAGGAAAAACCAGTAGGCCATTCAGTATGACTGAAATCAAATCTCTTATGATTATACAGTGGAGGTGACGAATAGATTCAAAGAAATAGATTCAGTAGACAGAGTGCCTGAAGAACTGTGGACAAAGGTACATTGTACAGGAGGTGGTGACTGAAACCATCCCCAAGAAAAAGAAATGCAAGAAGGCAAAGTGGTTGTCTGAGGAGGCCTTACAAACACCCGAGAAAAGAAGAGAAACAAAAGGCAAAGGAGAAAGGGAAAGATATACCCAACTGAAAGCAGAGTTCCAGAGAATAACAAGGAGAGATAAGAAAGCCTTCTTAAGGGAACAATGCAAAGAAGTACAGGAAAACAATACAATGGAATAGAGATTTCTTCAAGAAAGAGATACCAAAGGAACATTTCATGCAAAGATGGGCTCAATAACGGACAGAAACGGCAAGGACCTAACAGAAACAGAAGAGATTAAGAGGTGGCAAGAATGCACAGAACTGTACAAAAACAGACCTTAATGACTGTGATAACCCTCACCTAGAACCAGACATCCTGGAAAGTCAAGTGGGCCTCAGGAAGCATTACTATGAACAAAGCAAGAGGAGGTGATAAAATTCCAGCTGAGCTGTTTCTAATCCTAAAACATGATGCTCTTAAAGTGCTATGCTCAATATGTCAGCAAATTTGGAAAACTCAGCAGTGGCCACAGGACTGGAAATGGTCCCTTTTCATTCCAATCTCAAAGAAAGGCAATGCCAAAGAATGCTCAAACTACCACACAATTGCACTCATCTCACACGCTAGTAAAGTAATGCTCAAAATTCTTCAAGCTAGGCTTCAACAGTATGTGAACCAAGAACTTCCAGATATTAAAGCTGGATTTAGAAAAGGCAGAGGAACCAGAGATCTAATTGCCAACATCCATTGGACCATAGAAAAAAACAAGAGAATTCCAAACAAACATCTACCTCTGCTTCATTGACTATGCTAAAGCCTTTGTCTGGATCACAACAAACTGAGAAATACTTAAAGACATGGGAATACCAGACTACCTGACCTGCCTCCTGAGAAATCTGTATGCAGGTCAAGAAGGAACAGCTAGAACTGGACGTGGAACAACGGACTGATTCCAAATTGGGAAAGGAGTACGTCAAGGATGTATCTTGTCACCCTGCTTGTTTCACTTCTATGCAGAGTACATCATGTGAAATGCTGGGCTGGTGAATCACAAGCTGGAATCAAGATTTCTGGGAGAAATATAAAAAACCTCAGATATGCAGATGATACCACTCTAATGGCAGAAAGTGAAGAGGAAATAAAGAGCCTCTTGATGAAGGTGAAAGAGGACAGTGAAAAAGCTGGCTTAGAACTCAACATTCAAAAAACGAAGATCATGGCATCTAGCCCCATCACCTCATGGCAAATAGATGGGGAAAAAGTGGAAACAGTGACAGATTTAATTTTGGGGGGCTCCAAAACCAATGTAAACGAGGACTGCAGCTACAAACTTAAAAGACTTTTGCTTCTTGGAAGAAAAGCTACAACAAACCTAGACAGCATATTAAAAAGCAGAAACATCACTTTGCCAACAAAGATCCGTATAATCAAAGCTATGATTTTTCTAGTAGTCTTGTATGGATGTGAAAGTCGGACCACAAAGAGGGCTGAGCACCAAAGAATTGATGATTTTGAATGTTGGTGCTGGAGAAGACTCTTGAGAGTCACTTAGGCAGCAAGGAGATCAAACCAGTCAATCCTAAAAGTAAATCAACCCTGAGTATTCATTGGAGGGACTGATTCTGAAGCTGCAGCTCCAATACTTTAGCCACCTGATGCAAAGAGCCAACTCATTGGAAAAGACCCTGATGCTGGGAAATATCGAGGACAAGAGGAGAAGGGGGTGACAGAGGATGAGATAAATGTAATAGATGGCATCACTGACTCAATGGACATGATTTTGAGCAAGCTCTGGGAGATGGTGAAGGATAGGGAAGCCTGGAGTGCTGCAGTTCATGGGGTTGCAAAAAGTCAGATAGTAACTGAACAACAATGTAGGAATTGTCTAATCAGCAGATGCTCGAAGTGGTATTTCAGCTAGGACTACCAAGAGGACAGCCAAAAAAGTTTAAAAGAAAAAACTGGGTAATGTGTCCATAGGGGGCTTTGAAAAGCTCTGACATGTTACTGGAATCTAGAAGGCCACATCATGTTGAGGAATGTGTGCATGCCCAGTAAGTACCTAAGAACATATTAATCTCTCACCTCTGACTGAACTTGAGGCTCTGCACAAGCAGAAAGTTAAAGCCAAGGCAAAGTTATAAGCAATCCATTAGAGCACTCAGGCATGACCCAATATGCACATAGAGCCCTTTAGCAAAGATTGGAAGATTTACCTATACAAATTATTTAAGGAAATCTCTCTCCAATTTTGAGCTGACCACTAGGGTAACCAAGTGGAGACATCAGTGGTCAGATATAACAAAGAACACAGACTTTATATAATTATTCCAGAAAAGTCACAAATAAACACAAATGTCAGCAAATAACAACAACAAACCCTGGAGGTGGTAGGAGTCTATTACTCAAAAGTATAGCATTGTATTATTTTAAATGTCAACATTTCAACAAAAAAGTATAAGATCCTCAAAGAAATAGGCAACTATGGCCAACACACAGGGGGAAAATCAATTAAAAAAAAAAAAAAAAAAAACAGTTCCTGAGAAACATAGATCATAAAATTAACTAAATAAAGACTTCAAATCAGCTAATATAATTATGCTAAAAAAAAAACTGTTAAAAAACCATATCCAAAGGATGAAAGAAAATTATTAGAAAAATGCCACTACTTCACACCACACACAAAAATTAACTCAATACATATGAAGACCTAAATTTAAGAACCAAAATTTTAAAATTCTTAGAAGAAAAAAATAGAAGAAAATCTTTGTTAGATATGAAAGGCACAAGCAACCAAAAAATATATAAGTAGATAGGTAGATAGATATCATGAATATTAAAAATGCTTATGTCCAAAAGAACACCTCAAAAAATAAAAAGACAACCCACAGAATGGAATAAAATATTTACAAATCATATATATAACAACAGTTTTGTATCTGGAATACATAAAGAACACTCACAATTATAATAACAAAAAGAAAAATTCCCAATTTAAAAATGGGCAAGATCCTAAATAGACATTTCTTCAAAGATATATAAATGGCCAACAAGCACATGAAAAAACACTTAATAAGTTAGGTTCTCAAACACAATGAGGTACTGATTCATGACCACTAAAATGACTATAATCTAAAAAGATGTACAATAACAAGTATTGCCAAGTTCATGGAGAAACTGAAAGCCTCATACATAGCTAGTGGGGCTGTAAAATGGTGTAGCCTCTTTGTGAAACAGTTTGGCAGTTCCTCAAAAATTAAACATAGAGTTGCCATATGAACCAACAATTCCTCTCCTAGGTATATTCCAAGAGAAAAGAAAACATATTTCTACACAAAAACTTGCATATGAATATTTATAACAGCACTATTCATAAAAGTCAAAAGGTTAAAATAGTCCAAATGTCCATCAACTGCTGAATGGATAAACAAATGTAGTATAACCATGCATCAGAATGTCATGCAGCCATAAAAAGGAATGAAATACTGATGTATGTTACAATATAGATGAACCTTGAACACATTATCCTAAATATAAGAAACCAAACATAAAATAACACATATTGTATGATTCCTTTCATATGAAATCTCCAAAATAGATGAATTCACCAAGGCAGAAAGTAAATCAATTGTTGCCTTAGGCTAAGCGGAGGAACAAACATAAAGTGACTGCCAATACAGGGGGTTTCTTTTGAGAGTGATAAAATGGGACTCTTCTGGGACTCCATAGTGACAATGGTTGCACAACTTTTGAGTATACTAAAAACCACTGAATTGTACAGGTTAAATGGGTGAAATGTACACTACATGAATTACAGCTCCCAAAAAGGCTGTGTTTTGTTTCTTTGTTTGTTTGTTAAGATTAGAATGCATTCAGGTTGCTGTCGGAAAAGGCAATGGCGACCCACTCCAGTACTCTTGCCTGGAAAATCCCATGGACAGAGGAGCCTGGTAGGCTGCAGTCCATGGGGTCGTGAAGAGTCAGACACGACTGAGCGACTTAACTTTCACTTTTCACTTTGCATTGGAGAAGGAAATGGCAACCCACTCCAGTGTTTTTGCCTGGAGAATCCCAGGGACGGGGGAGCCTCATGGGCTGCGGTCTATGGGGTCGCACAGAGTCGGACACGACTGAAGTGACTTAGCAGCAGCAGCAGCAGGTTGCTGTGGCCTTGAGCCTTGGCAGAGGACAAAAAGTGGACTCCGGGTTCAGAGACAGAGGCTGGTGTTGCTTCCCCTTCGCCCCCCGCCCCCCGGCCACTTCAGGCTCTCCGAAGACTAGAGTTTGGGGTCCCACTCAGGTGCCTTTGGGTCAAAGCACCTTGTCCCTACCTGTTCGGACCTCTGGGTTGAGCTGCCACTGCTCTGTGACTCTGACTAGAGAAGGTCAAGAAGCCCCCAGAGCTTTAGGCATTGTGCGATAGGCGAGGTAAGCCAAACTCCTCACAGACGAGTCTGAAGGGAGGAACCTTCGGCACTGGGGCACCTGTGTGTCTCATCCCAGGCTCCCCTGACGCGCACCTGTACGGCTACCGAGATCCCGCGAGATCAGACTCCCTCCTCAGGTGCGTCATGTCTGCTGCACCACCTCAGGGAATCATTTTTCCATACTCTGAGCCACCCCTAGACGCTTGGCGCATCTCAGCCCAACCTGCCCCCCTCTTGGGACCCGCGTTTATTTCCCCCACACAGCCGAAGTCAAGTACCTCACCTTGCAAGTTCCAACTGCACTGTGGTTTGCCTTCCTGGGAAACTCCACACTGCACAACCACTGGGACTTGGCTGTGTCTCCAGCCCTGGCCTCATCCCCCATTCTTTGAGCATTCTGCTTGGTATTCAAATGAGACTATTTCCTGAGAGACTTGGGTGAAGGAGCCAGCTCCCCCATCACTGGTACTGATAGATGGACTGGGTCAGAAAGAGAGAGCAATGCCTTGAGACTGCTCTTCAAGGTTAAGTGCTCTAGGAGGGACAGAGACCCCCTGCCATGAATTTTAGATGCTCTGTAGCTGCCACACAAGCAACTAGCTCTGAGAATATTGGTGAGTGTCTGGGACTTCTTTGTTTTTCATGTGTGAGCGTGTGTGTGTGTGTGTGTGTTTCTCTTTTTATTCCCTACTTGGAGGATCTTGCTTTTTCTACAAAGCAGTATCCAGATGAGGAGCCCAAGGTGCCTAGCGCCACAGTCTGTGTACTCCTTAGTGTACCCCTTGGATTCAGGGAGTAAGGGCCATTTATTCCCTTGGACTCAACTTCTGCTGGAAAGCCTGTTTCATTCAATGAGGTTGCTGCCCAGGTCTTGAAGTGAGACTGTTTGCTCTGCCATAGTTCAGGGCATCAGGCTGTTGTTTTGGAAGGTTGTCAGTGAAATGTAGACATGCTATAGGCTGTAGGTTTAATGAGCCTTTCTCCAGGATATGAGAGTAGAGAAAGTCCCGCCAATCCTGTATGGGCCCATGGTCTGCGTGTGTTCAGGCAATCACAGAGCTTGAGTGCCCCTCCTTCAATTATTGGAGGCTCTAGGCAGGTGAGTGTGACATGGTCTGTGGTTTGCATAGACATATAGGCAAATGGTCTTTGGAAGTCACTGTACTCGGGTCTATTGGAAGAGGAGAAAGAGATGGCAAAAGCTGACAGCATTGGGTATTATCAGGCAGGCTCCTGTTCAGGTCCTCTGACTGCCTGACCTAATTTTCTAATTTCAGAATAAAATGGCTCATTGAAGTTGCTTATGGCCTTGGATCTTGGCAGATGTCAGATGGGGATCCCAGGGTTTCATGCTAGAAGCCTGGGCCTGGGTGACTGTCCAGGGCCCTTCAGGGTCTTGGAAGGCTATATAGATTTGTGACCTGAGCATATACAGTTCACTCCCCAGTTCTGGCAGACCCTGCCATATATAGCATTTGGGCCAGAGGTAGAGAGAGATTGTGTGTGTGTGTGTGTGTGTGTCTGTGGTGTATGAATGTTGGACAAAACCTAGTAAGGATAAGAAATCAAAGCCTCAGAAAGAGGTAAAAATCACAAAAGAGAGTACCCCACCATGCTAGTGAGTTTTTCCTCAGAAACACAAAACGGCTTCCTGACTGTAAACAGTGAGTGCTGGGAGAAAAGGTGGGCCCTAGAAAGGAGGCTGATTCATTCATTACTTAGTTCTATTCCAGGAAGAAAACAACTGTGTGCTAAGACAAGTGAAATGAGACACTAGCCCAGGTAACTTGCAGTCCTTACAAGGGACAAAGAGCCTCCTCATAAAAAAGAAAAATCCACCCAACAAAAATGCCAAGCAGGCATAAAACTCAATTCCTACTTCCACAAAACTGTGAAAGCTCTAATAGAAACCTTCAATCACTGTCCCTGGAATAGAAACCCTCAGTCAGAGACTATCAGCATAGCTACTCATGAGATTACAGGCTCTCATCTGTAAGTACAAATGAGCAATCAAAAATTACCAGTAATTACAATAGGCAAGCAATGTAAAAGAAAGAAAAATAAGAGATGAACAGAACTCAGAGAACTAATTGCCAGGGATCAGAATCAATGCAGGAAAAAGCAGAAATTTTTGAATTAAATTTTAGAAATATTCTCAGAAAATTTTGAGAATATTGCCTCTGTATTTTAAAAGTAAAAGAAAATATATACGCCACAATAAAAGAATAATTGAATCTTTCAAAACATATTTGCTAACATTAAAATTTAATAAAATAGCTGAGGCACTTCCCAGGTGGCACTAGTTTTAAGAACCTGTCTGCCATTCAGGAGACATGAGACGCAGGTTCGATCCCTGAGTCAGGAAGATCCCTTCGAAGAGAGCATGACAACCCACTCCAGTATTCTTCCTTGGAGAATGCCATAGAGGGAGGAGCCTGGAGGGCTACAGTCCATAGGGCCACAAAGAGTCGGACACGACTGAAACGACTTAGCATGCATGTATAAAATAGCTGAATGACGGAATAGATTTAGGTGAAAATTAGTTATTATACTGAGGGATTCAAATATGGGGTTATCCTGTAATGCAAGGCAAATGGAAAAAGAAATCATAAGAAATAATGATTTTTAAAATGTTATCTAAATCCAGAAATTCCAAAATCTATTAGAACTTTGAACTGAAGAGGAAAAAGAGAATAGAAGGAGAAAATAATTAAATTACTTATTTCTTTTAACTGAAAATCCAAATCTTTAGATCGATAGGTCCCAGAAAGGCTGAAAATGAGAAATGAAACCATGAATAATGAAACTGCACAAGTATATTACACATTGTCTAATATAAATGATGAATTACCAATAAATGTTTTAAAAAGTTTAAAAATGAAAAATTCTAATGAATGAGAAACAAACCAATGGTAAGGAAATGCTAACAAAAAGAAAACAAAAGTGATAACATAACTATTGAAGGGGAAAAAGCATTAAATATGATATGATAAAAAATGATGTTTTATACAGATAAAAGATAATAAGATGTTACAACAGTAATGAATATTAATGTACTTAATTCAGTTCAATTCAGTCACTCAGTCGTGTCTGACTCTCTGCGACCCCATGGACTGCAGCACCGCAGGCTTCTCTGTCCATCACCAACTCCCGGAGCTTATACAAACTCATGTCCATCGAGGCGGTGATGTCATCCAACCATCTCATCCTCTGTCATCCCCTTCTCCACCTTTCAATCTTTCCCAACATCAGGGTCTTCTCAAATGAGTCAGCTCTTCACATCAGGTGGCCAAAGTATTGGTTTTTCAGCTTTAACAACAGTCCTTCCAATGAATATTCAGGACTGATTTCCTTTAGGATTGACTGGTTGGATTTCCTTGCAGTCTAAGAGACTTTCAAGAGTCTTCTCCAGCACCACAGTTCAAAAACATCAATTCTTCGGTGCTCAGCTTTATAGTCCAACTCTTACATCCATACATGACTATGATCATGGACTATGATACATGACTGGAAGAACCATAGCTTTGACTAGATGGATCTTTGTTGGCAAAGTAACGTCTCTGCTTTTTAATATGCTGTCTAGGTTGGTCATAACTTTTTTTCCAAGGAGCAAGCGTCTTTTAATTGAATGGCTGCAGTCACCATCTGCAGTGATTTTAGAGCTTAAGAAAATAAAGTCTCTCACTGTTTCCATTGTTTCCCCATCTATTTGCCATGAAGCAATGGGACCAGATGTTATAATCTTAGTTTTTGAATGTTGAGTTTCAAGCCAGTTTTTTCACTCTCCTCTTTCACTTTCATCACGAGGCTCTTTAGTTCTTTTCTTTCTGCCATAAGGGTGGTATCATCTGCATGTCTGAGGTTATGGATATTTCTCCTGGCAATCTTGATTCCAGCTTGTGCTTCATCCAGCCTGGCATTTCATATAATGTACTCTGCATATAAGTTAAATAAGCAGGGTGACAATATACAACCCTGATGTACTCCTTTCCCCGTTTGGGACCAGTCTATTGTTCCATGTCCAGTTCTAACTGTTGCTTCTTGACCTGCATACAGATTTCTCAAGAGGCAGGTCAGGTGGTCTGGTATTCCCATCTCTTTCAGAATTTTCCACAGTTTGTTGTGATCCACATGGTCAAAGGCTTTTATGTAGTTAATAAAGCAGAAGCCGTGTACTTAATTACACATATTTAAAATATAAAACTCAAAATCTATTAGAAATAGAAGGTAGTTTCTCTTTCAGGGAGTATGGGGCAAGAGATATTTGAAGGACCTTCCAGTACAAAACATTTAGATCCAGGGTAAAACTTTTTACTGTATTATTGATCTTTCAGGAAAGTAAAGAAAGCTTCAAAAGGGAAAGAGAAATAAAGTTATAACTGAAAGAGAAGCAGTACGTTCTAGGAAAATCTGAAAGGTAGGGTTGCATGAAGGATAGATAATGTACCAGTACTGCACCAGGCCCAAGAGAACCAATGTGACCACATACTTGGTTTAAAGTAACTAGGATCCACTAGTCTCCAGAAGAAACATCAGTAAATATACCTTAGGGGGGAAACCTCATCAATTTAGTCCCTTAAAATTTCTTACATTCAAATCAAACTTAGATGAGCCTACAGTCAAGGAAATGTGAACACTGAAGTATACAAGTTTCTGTAAATGAATATCAACATCGATAATAAACAAATTTGAATACTCAAGAACTTTAGGTATTTAAAATTATCAGCTATATAGTATAAAAAAACTTTTATATTATAGTTGAAGAAAATTTTTTAATGAAAATACCAAACTGAGCAGCAAGAGGAGACTATCTAGAGTGACCAGCTCTGCTGGACTGTGCTTAGTTGCTCAGTCATGTCCAACTATTTGCAACCCCATGGACTGTAGCCTGCCAGCCTCCTCTGTCCATGGGGATTCTCCAGGCAGGAATACTCAAGTGGGTTAGCATGCCCTCCTCCGGGGATCTTCCCAACCCAGGGATCAAACGCAGGTCTCTCGCATTGCAGGTGGATTCTTTACTGTCTGAGATACCAGTAAAACCCCAGAGTGACCAACAGACTTTTTTTTAATAAGCAAATAGAATTTTGAAAGTGTAAAATAAAATTGTTGCAATATATATATTAAAGAAGCATTTTAGACACTGATGAATAACAACACAGAAAATAAAAAGAATAGATGATATGAAAGAGAAATCAAGAGACCTATAGGATAAAATAAGAGGTTCAGTATGCGTCAAATCAATTCTCAGGAGAGAACGAAGAATGAGGAAGATGGACACTACTTGAAGAGACAATGATGGAATTTTCTTGAACTGAGGAGAAATATGAAACCACAAAGACAAGAAACACAATGCATTACAAATAGGATAAGAAGAAATTCATACTTTGTAAGTTGAAGTGCATCTGCAGTACACCAAAGACAAAGAAAAAAGAAACCAATTAATGTGTAAACAAACATAACCACAATGGTCATATTAAATAATAATAATAGTGTCTAATTTTGAAGGTTAAACAAAGACACAGTTCTGAATTTTTAGAATGTTATTCAGGAGGTCAGGTGTAGTTTAAATTTACAGTAAAAGTGTTAATATATGAATATTAGATTTTTGCTTAAATGTACGTGGTAACGAAATAGAAAATATAACTCCAGGTCCCTAGAGGGAAAAAAATGAAATAGAAAAAAGAATTCTAACCAACCCTGAGAAAAGCATGAAAAGAGAAAAACTATAAGCATATGTAAAGCTGAATGAATGGAAAATAAATAGTAGAAAATAATAATAAGGAAAGATATAAACAGCTTGAATAACTATTCAAGTTTGATTTAATCAATCTACTTAGCAATTAAGAATTTTGAACCCAATAGTGAATTTGCATTATTTTCAAATAGAAATGGAATATTTACATATACTAGAGTGACAATCAGAATTAAGTCAGGAGACAGAACCCACACAGGCACACTAAGCCTCAAAGGAAATATCAACAAAATTTTAAAATGAGGGCTTACATCACATTTCCTACTCACAATTTGAAAAAAAAGCTATGATCTAAAAACAAAATGGTCCACTTCACTGCTTTAGGGAAGGAAAATTCAAGCATCAGTGTAGTAGTTTTCTATTTCTGCTATAATAAATCATCACAATTTAGTAGCTTAAAGGGCTTCCCTAGTGGCTAAGATGATAAAGAATCTGCTTGCAGTGTGGGAGACCTGGGTTCGATCCTTGGGCTGGGAAGGTCCCCTGGGGGAGGGCATGGCAACCCACTCCAGTACTTGCCTGGAGAATCCCCATGGACAGAGGAGTCTGGTGGGCTACAGTCCATTGGGTCTCAAACAGTTGGGTACAACTGAGTGACACAGCACAATACCTTAAAACAACACAAATTTATTATCATACAATTCTAGTAGTCAGAAGTCTAACACAGATCTCAACTGGCTAAAATCAAAGTGATGGCAGGCTGCCTGCCTTTCTGGAAGCTCTAGGGAAGCATGTTTTCTCTTTATTTAGGTTGTTTGTAGAATTCAGTTTCTTGCATTTATTAGACCGAGGTCTTGGTTTCTTGATGGCTGTAAACTGAGCTCAGATCCCCACTTTCTAGAAGCTACCAGATTTTCTGCCTCTCAGTTACCTACTTCCATCTTTAAAATCAGCAAGAGTTGGTCAAGTTCTCTTACTGCTTTTCTCTGACCCTTTCTTGTGCCTCCCTCTTCCACTTTTAAGAGCTTGTGCAGTTGTATTGGGACTCACATAGATAGGAAAATGAAAAGAATATCCCCATCTTAAACTCATAACTTCAATCATATTTTCAAGGTACTGTTTTTTAAATTCTGAGAACTAGGGTGTGGGCATCTTTGGGGGCCATTATTCTGCCTAGCACAATCAGACTGGCACACATACACAAAGACCGATAACATCTAATGATGGTAAAATTAGAGGATGAGGGAAACAGTATTATTGTGTGTGTGTGTGTGTGTGTGTGTGTGTATGTGTGTGTGTGTCTAAAGACTTTTAAAACCCAATTGGATCTTATGGACCTAATTCAAAATGTAAGTTTTGACCCATGAGTCCCATTTTAGTGTGTTCTCCTGAAGAAATACTTTCACATATGTATAGAGATACTGTATGTTTTTGTAGGACTCTTTGCAAGAGCAAAGTCCTAAAGAATCTAAATTTCCACCTATATGGTAATGATTAAATAAATTATGATACATCCATACAACTTAACACAATGAAATTTTTAGGAAAATGAGACAAAAGTTACTGAATGTACTGACTTGGGGAAAAAGTAGAAATATATCATGCATCAAAAAACAAATTGTTCAATATGTGTAATGAAAAACAACTAAAATAAAATCTGTCTCTTTGAAATTTAAAAGTAATCTCCTAAATTACTTACATTAAAGAGGATATTAGAGATTATTTTAAAATTACTGCCGAAATTTTTGTGATAACAAAGAAGCACTTAGCCAAAAAATATTATAGACTTAAATGCATGTATTAGCTGACAAGAAAGAATTAAAAATAAATGAACTAAGTATTAAATACAAGAAGTCAAATTTTAATAACAAAACCAACTTATAGGTAGTTATTTATAAAGATAGTAGAAAAATTAATGTTAAAAATAGAAAAATAGCAAAAAATAATTTTTAAACTGGTTCTTTAGAAACAAAAATTTTAGAAAATCTTTTATGGAAAAAAGATATCAATAAATAAAATTAGGAACAAGAAAAGAAACATTGTGATATTTTTTGTGAGATAGTTTTGTTTTGTTTTTTTAAAGTTAACACCTTTTTATTGTCCTATAGCCAAATTAAAATGTCAGAGAATGCACGTATTGGGCAGGACCCAGGAAATGCTTGCCATCCTCCCTGCTTTAATTCTGTGAATGGGCCTAAGGGGAAAGAGCTGGAAGAAAGGTGTCTTTTGTAGAGAGCGTTCTTGGCTCCCCTGGAGAATATGCTCTGAGGAAAGTTGTACCACTTGGGGAGGAGAGGGGCAGGTTGGAACCAAGTAGACCAGACATCCAAGATGCCTCTCCGCGTGGAGTGATGTAAGGACTTCCCGGGGCACTCAGAGACACCTGGAGGAAGTCACATTCCCTGTTTATGACTGGTCCCCCAGGGGGGAGCTAGCCATTGAGAGAGGAGCTGATGGGGTTGAGCGGGGAGCAGAAAGGCATCCATGACAGATCAGTCCTGATGACCCTGCATCAGGAGTAAAGGGCACTCTGCTCTTTCAGTGGCTGGTCCCCATCATGTCACACTAATAGCACTTAATTTAAAACTTTCCTGTTGGCCAGCATCATGGTACTCCAAAGGCATGGAATAAGTCTGATTGTCAGGAAGACATTAGGCAGATGGCTTTTAGGCCAAGGCTTGAACATAACCATAGACAATTCCTGTGATACTGAGATGTCAGCATGGACAGATCTGAGAGGCTGGCGTGGTCATCTTCCTGTGCCGAGGGAAAGGGGCTTTCCCAAGTGTGAAAAGCGCTCGGATTCCTGCTCCTCTTCTTCCCCCTTCAGAGTCAAGATTATGCAGGTGGTGGGGAGAACTGTGCAAAAGCCAGGGAACTGGCTATGTGTGATTATCCAGAAGCTGTGATGGGGGTCACAGGGCCATCTGTGCATGGGGCTCCTGACATCTAGTGGGGAAGCCACCAGGAAGGTTTTGCTGGACTTAAAGGAACAAGTCCTCTATGGCAGGAGGTTTAAAGAGGCAACCCTTAAAAGTAATGAATGCCCACGTGATGAAAGCATCACAGAAGCTGCTCCAGGCACACTGTTCATCCAGTCCTCGCTAAGTCCTCCTCATGTCTTTTCTACATGTGGTTCCCTGACCTGGATGCTTCCCCTCACCTGGTTAGACTGTTACTAACCTTTCAGATTTCACCTGTGAGATAGTTTTTAAAGACAGAAACATAGATATTGATTTCAGTAGTTTGAGGTAGGGATTATATGAAATGGACAATTATAGAATATTTCCCAGAAAGGCTGAAGCTACAAAATTTGAATTTAAAAAGAGATAGGAAATCCAAATAAAATAATAATGAAAAGAAAGTATTGAAAATGTAGTCAATATATACCTTTCACCCAAAATGCACAAGGCCCACTTTACTGGTCCATTCTACTAAACTATAACTTTGTTATTTAATAAACTAATAAACTTATAATAACTTTGTTATTTAAGTTTATTCAGAACACAAGAATAAAAATGAAAAGCTATCAAACATTTTGTCAGAATTATTGTTTACAAAGAAACAACATATTTCTATTGAAATAGAATAGCTTCCTCTTACTCATGAATAGAGATTTTAATAATGATAAATAAATATTGACAAATCAGACCCAGGATTGTATCATGTTAAAGTTTATCACAAAAAAGAAAAGAAAAGCACATTATTAAAATATCTATTCATATAATTCAGATCACTGACAGATTGGCTTTAAAAATATGACAATCTTGCTAAATGATTGAATATTTTATGTGATTTCCCCACCTGGTGGGTCTAATCTGAGTTATCATCTGTACACACAAAGTTCAGGATAAAGTCCACAATGTCACAACATACAGGTTAAGGAATATACTTTTGAGAGGAAAGGGGAAATAGTATGTCAGTAGTTAGCAAAGGGAGAGACAGCATAGTTAGACATTCCTAATCCCTCCAACACGTCACAGAGAGGCCAACCATCCCAAGGCACAGTTATTCCAGTGGCGACACCTTAATTCCCCACCACTACTACCACCCCCATATCTTCATCTCTCTTCCTTATAATTCAGTCATGAAAGTCTAGCATTTGGGTGCAGAGAACACTCAGACTGCCTAACATCAGCCTCTCTGGATTTGGAGCGAAAGTACTTTACAGAAATTACCTGGAAAGTTTAGTCAGCTGTCTTACTGAAGTCCTTGGGACAATAGGACACTGCAGCCCCTCTTGCAAAGGGACAGTGGCAAGGGGTGAAAGCCAAGTTCTCTCCTCCTGAAGTAGGGGAGGCATCCTTATCCCAGATAGCCTGATGTCCAAGCAAGTCCACCGGAACAACAAGGTCACCATTGCACAATTCTGCTTGTTGCCTCATAAAAATTCAATTCCAATACATGACTTTTCAAATCTTCATAAACTTGAATAGAAAAAGAAAAAAATCTGTAATTTTATTAGGAAGAATCTATCAAGAACCTGAAGCAAGTCTCATGTTTAATAATGAAAGATCAAAGGCATTCCCTTGAAAGCAGAAATAAGACAAGTAGGTCCTTGCTTTTAACATTTCTGGAGACCTTCTTAATACAATAGGAGCAAAAGAAAGATAGTATTTTTAAAAGATAGAGTTGTCAATTTCTGGAGATGTAATTGTCTACCTAGAAAAGAGAAGTTTTTGAAATAGCGATAATTTTATCTCTTGACATAGCTGATTGTTATAATGTATGTTTGCTTTGTAAAAATCACCAAGCTTTTTTATTTACAATTTGTGTACTTTTTTATATACTCTTTCAGTTTTGCTTGAAAGAGAAAGAATAAAACTCAAGAAATAACTATGCATATATATATGGATATTTAGTACTAGATAAAATTAACATTTCAAATTGATGGTGGAAATTTGACATCTCAGTCAATAATGTTAGTTATCTACCAAGGAAAAATTTTATTTAGATCACTTAGAGTTAGGTAAAATTATATGGACAAATGATCCAAACATTAAAAATTTGTAAAACTACTAGAAGGAACTACAGGGAAATATTTTTATAATTTTTGACTGAAGAAGTTCTAGGTTGACAAGTAACAAAATCTAAGAGCCACAAAGAAAAAAAATAATAGATTTAGCTGTAAGATAGTAGAAGCAACGTTGAAAGGTCAGTGACAGTGGGAAACATTTACCTAGGAGAAAAATTAATAATGTCAGAATTTTTTAAAGAGCACATAAAAATCAATAAGAAAAAGACAATTTTCTTTAAAGAGCAATGATGTGAACTGCCAATTTACAGGAAAAAAAATACAAATAATCAACACATATAAGTAAATATGTTCAGCCTCATATATTGAATGAAAAAATTAAAAGTGGTAATGTAATATCATGTCTTACACATCAGATTAATCCAAATGAAAAATTTGGCAATATTCATTGTTGTTGACATATGGGGAAACAGGAGCTATTAAGAGACATTGAAATTCGAAGAACTCTTTAGAAAGCAGTTCAGCAATATGTACCAAATTTAAAATAGGCATACTCTTTGAGACAACATTAACATTGAATACTGTTCCACAGTATTCATTGAATACTGTTCCAATACTTTGGCCACTTGATACAAAGAACTGACTCCTTGGAAAAGACCCTGATGCTGGGAAGGATTGAAGGCAGGAGGAGAAGAAGACAATAGAGGATGAGATGGCTGGATGGCATCACCAACTCAACGGACATGAGTTTGAGTAAACTCTGGGAGTTGGCAATGGACAAGGAAGCCCGGCATGCTGCAGTCCATGGGGTCACAGAATCGGACACAACTGAGCAACTGAACTGAACTGTTCTACAGAAGTAGTAGTACAAATGAACAAAATATTTATTGTATCATTGTTTATGTTAAAAAAATATTAGATCCATCCCACTGGAAATAGTTAAATAATATATATCTGAGTTATTTTTAAAAAGGGAGCCAATATGTACAAACAGGGTAAGATGAAGACAGAAAAATGGTCAAATAAGATATAGCGTGTAGTCCCTTCAACAGTGAAAAAAATCTATACATATTGTTGAGGATTTTGAGCAGAGCCTATCAACACCAACTTTTTCCTGTTTACAACTCTGTGTCTGTGTGTGTGTGTGTGTGCGCGTACACACACGCATGCGCGTACTCCTCAATTGTAAGATAAGATCAAAGAGATGTAAATAGAGAAAAAAATCATCTTTATGCTACAACTGTAACTGACAAGATATCAAGATGGAATTCCTATTGTATAGAGTGGTCTAGTGGGAAATAAACTGATGATGAAAAATAAACAAGATACCCTCAGATGCTGATGAGTTCTTTAAGGAAAAAAAAAAACAATAGAAAACTTAAGGGGTAACCTTGGGACAGGAGGAACTACTTCAGATTGGGTGGTATGAGAAGGTCACCTGCAGAATTGAAAATGCAAGGACTCCATCTTTGCAAGAGCTGGGAAATAGATGCAAAAGACTGAAGGCACAACAGAGATTGGTGGGTTGAAGAAACAAAACTAAGACAAAAGCAAAGTGAATAAGTTTGCTTTTCACTTTGATGAAAAGGGGTTGATGGTCAAATGATAAAATTCTTTTAAGTAAGCAGGAAACACACCCTATAGGGCATTTAGGTGTGGGTAGGTATTTGGATTTTATTCAAAGTACAATGAGAGGGTTTTAAATTCAGGCTTGATATGATCAGATTTAATATTCCAACAGGACCACTTGACTGCTGGGTGCAAATTATAAGGGGGCAAGAAGAAAATCCAAAGGACCAGGAGCGGAAAACCCCATTTAGTGGCTTCTGTATTGTGGAGGCAAAAGTTGATAGAGGCTCGCTCTGTGATGTGTGGAAATAAATGAAAATAACTAAGTGAGGTAAGCAAAGGCTGTTTATTCAGAGCTTTACATAGCAAGGGAGTTAGCCACCATCACTTTCATTTTGGTAGAGACTCAAAGGCAGGCAGAAGAATGGGAAAGCTTTGTAATCAGGAGAAGGGAAGGCTTCAGGAATGCCCCAATTGGCAGCTGCTGGCATGGAGAAGTTGGAGGTGAGCTAACGAGAAGCAAGTTGTCCTTTGTAATTAGTGCTTATTTGGTTTTCTCTCTATGCTCAGTCACTCAGTCATGTCCAACTCTTTGTAACCACATGGACTATAGCCTGCCTCCTCTATCCATGGAATTTTCCAGGCAAGAATACTAGAGTGGGTTGCCATTTCCTACTCCGGGGGATTTGCCCAACACAGGCAACAAATCTACATCTCCTGCAATGGCAGATAGAGTCTTTACCACCATGGCACCTGGGAAGCCTTTGGCTTTTTCTGGTTAGTCCTAAATGGAAAGCAGGAACAAAAATTAAGGACCAGCTCAGTTGTTAATGAAATCTTAGCCAACTGGGTTGATTGTCATAGAAGTTATTATTTATCTTATTGGATTGTGTCTAAAGATAGCAGTCTGGCTTCCTGCAAGTCTAACTTGCAGTAGGCTGGCTTACAGAGCTGTTTTTGTACCTAAGGGGGTGAGTTTCTTGGGCATGTTGCTTCAGGTTATGGGTCAAAGTTCTATTTTTATATTTGATTTGACTACTGGCCAGTTTTATACTGTCTCTCTTGGTGGTGGTTTAGTCGCTAAGTCGTGTCTGACTCTTGCGACCCTATGAACTATAGCCTGCCCGACTCCTCTGTCCATGGGGATTCTCCGGGCAAGAATACTGGAGTGCGTTGCTATTTCCTTCTCCAGGGAATCTTCCTGACCCAAAAATTGAACCCAGGTCTCCTGCATTGCAGGTAGATTCTTTACCAACTAAGCTACAAGGGAAGCTCATTGTCTCTCTAATGGTAATAATTGAATAGGGAAATGATTGGATCCACGGACCTGTCAAAACTTGTTAATAAATCAGCTGTCAGAGGGTTAGGAAAAAAGAAGTATCTGGAATCACTCTTCAACAATCAAGTGTGATAGACAGTTACTCTTAGAATCAATGAAATGAAATATAGCTTGGGCCACAAAACTGAGCACTTGCATTCAGAGCAGGGATCAACCAAAGTTTTTCTGTAAAAGCCTAGATACTAAATATTCAGCTTTGCAGCCCTGGTGTCTGTTATAACTCCTCAACTCTGCTATTTCAGGATGAAATAGTCATAGACAAAATATAAATGAAAATGGCCATGTTCCAATAAAACTTTATACATGAGCAATAAAATTTAAATTTCATATAATGTTCTTTTGGGTTTTTTTTTTCAACCACTTAAAATGTGAAAAACATTCTTAGCTCACATGCCTTACAAAAACAGCCAACAGATAGGGTTTGGTCCAAGGGCTTCTCAGGTGGCACTAGTGGTAAAGAACCCACCTGCCAATGCAGGAGACATAGGAGACATGTGTTTGACCTCGGGTTGGGAAGATCCCCTGGGGAAGGAAACGGCAACCCACTCCAATATTCTTGCTTGGAAAATCCATGGACAGAGGAATCTGGTAGTCTACAGTCCATGGAGTTGCAAAAAGTCAGACATGACCAAAGCAACTTAGCACACACACATAGTTTGACCTATGTGAATCCCTGAACTAGAGTCAAGGGTTGTTAAGCTAAGCATTGTATCATGACTTAATACAAATTATTTTATAATTCTCACAGCTCTATGAAGTCACAACTCATATTATGACCATTTTAATAATTAAGTAACTGAGTCTTAGAGAAGATAAGTAACTTTTGTAAGGTTATTATTGTAACCTTTTATTGTAACCTTTTAATATTGTAAGGTTATTATTATTGCCTAATAAGCAGCAATAACATTTGTTACTGAGCTAACAGGATTTGACTTGGATTCCATGTAACAGCTTTCCTATCATTCTCCTAGTAGGTAACTTCAACTCATTTGGCCTTATCTCAGTTTTAATGTCCACAAGATTAAGAATGATAATAATATATATTTATCTTTGTATGGTTGTTGTGGAGCTCAAATAAAATAATACTTTTTGTAATGCATTTATAAATTGAAAGATTTTATTTCTCCTCTTCCCCCAGGGTGTGTGTACATGAGCACTTAGTCATGTCCAGCTCTTTAGGACCCCATGGACTATAGCCCACAAGCCTCCTCTGTTTTTCCAGGCAAGAATACTGAAGTGGGTTGCCATTTCTCCCTCCAGGGGAATCTTCCCAACTCAAGAATTGAACCTACATCTCTTGAGTCTCCTGAATTGGCAAGCGGGTTCTTTACCAGCTGAGGCACAAGGGAAGCCCTTCCCCCAATGTAGCCATATGGCTTACTCCCTCATTTCTTGGAAGCCTTTGTTTAAATTATACCACATTGAAGAGGTTTTTCCTGACCATCCTATGTAAGCTATCACCCCCAATATTCTGATGTTTTTTTCTTCAAAACACTTTCATACTCCAATACATTATACATTTACCTCTTGATTATTGTTTGTCTTCCCCCACACAAGAACACCATAAAACACAATAAGAGAAAAATGACTATTTAATCCCCTTGCTATATCCCCAATGCCTGAAACAATATCTGATAGAAATGGATACTTAAAAATAACTATTGGATTAATGAATATAGACATGTAAGACATAACAATATTTAGAAAAAATTCTAGTGGAAAAATCATTCTCACTGCACACAATCTTTTAAAAGAGGAGAATAGAGACAGAACTAAAGCAGCTATGAAAAATAAGCATTATAAGCACTAGAACTCTCCTGATTCCAAAAAAAGAATAAATCTACAGTTTGTTTTATTTTTAAGGAGAAATGCATTGACTTTACTTTGAAGAGTTAAAAGAACTCTTGAGTTTTAGGGAACTGTGTCAGATGAATTCATAATACAATAGTCCCGCCTCATGAGTTATTTCTCTTTCCACAGTTTCAGTTACCCACCATAGTCCAAAAATATTAAATGGAAAATTCCAGAAAGAAACAATTCATATGAGTTAAATTTTGTACCATTCTGAATAGCATGATGAACTTTCACTCACTCCTGCTCCATTACACCCAGGATGTGAACCATCTATTTGTCCAGCAAATCACTTGGTAGCTCTCCTTGTTATCTGATCTACTGTTGTGACACCAGTGTTTGTGTTCAAATAACCCTTCAGTCAGTCAGTCAGTTTAGTCACAAAGTCATGTCCAACTCTTTGTGACCCCGTGGACTACAGCACTCCAGGCCTCCCTGTCCATCATCAACTCCCAGACTTTACTCAAACTCATGTCCATTGAGTCAGTGATGCCATCCAACCATCTCAGGAGTTCATGGTCTGTGCCACAGTCAGTACCTGGTCTTGTTTTTTGCTTATTGTATAGAACTTCTCCATCTTTGGCTGCAAAGAATATAATTAATATGATTTCAGAATTGACCATCTGGTGATGTCCATGTATAGAGTCTTCTCTTGTGTTATTGGAAAAGGGTGTTTGCTAACACCAGTGCATTCTCTTGGCAAAACTCTACTCCAGGTATTTCTTGACTTCCTACTTCCAATCCCCTATAATGAAAAGGACATCTTTTTTAGGTGTTAGTTCTAGAAGGTCTTGTAGGTCTTCAGAGAACCATTCAGCTTCAGCTTCTTCAGCATCACTGGTTGCGACATAGACTTAAAGTACCGTGATATTGAATGGTTTCCCTTGGAAACCAACATAAATCGTTCTGTCATTTTTGAGATTGCATCCAAGTACTGCATTTCGGACTCTTTTGTTGACTATGATGGCTACTCCATTTCTTCTAAGGGATTCTTGCCCACAGTGGTAGATATAATGGTCATCTGAGTTAAAGTCACATTTTAGTTCACTGATTGCTAAAATGTCGATATTCACTATTGCCATCTCCTGTTTGACCACTTCCAATTTGCCTTGATTCATGAACCCAACATTCCAGGTTCCTGTACAATATTGCTCTTTAGAGCATTGGACTTTACTTCCATCACCAGACATATCCACAATTGGGTGTTGCTTTTGCTTTGGCTCCGTCTCTTCATTCTTTCTGGAGTTATTTCTCCACTGCTCTCCAATAGCATATTGGGCACCTACTGACCTGGGGAGTTCATCTTTCAGTGTCCTATCTTTTTGCCTTTTCATACTGTTCATGGGGTTCTCAAGGCAAGAATACTGAAGTGGTTTGCCATTCCCTTCTCCAGTGGACCACATTCTGTCAGACCTCTCCACCATGACCTGTCCATCTTGGGTTGCCCTACACGGCATGGCTCATAGTTTCATTGTAACCTTTATTTTACTTAATAATGTCCCTAATGTGCAAGAGTAGTAGTATTGCAAGCATTTCAGGTATCCCAAAGAGAAGCCTTAAAGTGTTTCTTTTAAGTGAAAAGGTAAAAGTTTTCCACTTAAAAAAGAAAAAAATAATAAAATTGTATGCTGAGGTTACTAATATCTATGGTAAAAGCAAATCATCTATTCGTGAAATTGTGAAGGAGAAAAAAGAAATTAATGCTAGTTTTGCTTTCACATTTCAAAATGCAAAAGTTGTCACAGTGCGTAAGTGCTTAGTTAAGAGGAAAAAGGCATTAAATTTGTGTTGTATTTTGAGAGAGACCACATTCACATAACTGCTATTACAGTATATTGTTATGATTGTGCATTTCTTTTTCACTTATTGTTGTTAATCTCCTACTGAGCTTTGTTTATGAGTTAAACTTTATCATAGGTATGTATGTATGAAAGTGAAGTGTTAGTTGCTCAGTTGTGTCCAACTCTTTGCAATCCCGTGGTCTGTCCATGGGATTCTCCAGGCAAGAATACTGGAATGGATTGCCATTCCCTTCTCCATGGGATCTTCCTGACCCAGGGATTGAACCCAGGTCTCCTGCATTGCGGGAAGATGCTTTACCATCTGAGAAGCTCAGAGAGAGCCAATTTCTGCTTTACTGACTATGCCAAAGCTTTTGACTATGTGGATCACAATAAACTGTGGGAAATTCTGACAGAGATGGGAATACCAGACCACCTGACCTGCCTCTTGAGAAACCTGTATGCAGGTCAGGAAGCAACAGTTAGAACTGGACATGGAACAACAGACTGGTTCCAAACTGAGAAAGGAGTCTGTCAAGGCTGTATATTGTCACCCTGCTTATTTAACTTCTATGCAGAGTACATCATGAGAAACTCTGGGCTGGAAGAAGCACAAGCTGGAATCAAGACTGCCAGGAGAAATATCAATAACCTCAGATATGCAGATGACACCACCCTTATGGCAGAAAATGAAGAAGAACTAAAGAGCCTCTTGATGAAAGTGAAAAAGGAGAGTGAAAAATTTGGCTTAAAGCTCAACATTCAGAAAACTAAAATCATGGCATCCGGTCCCATCACTTCATGGCAAATAGGTGGGGAAATAATGGAAACAGTGACAGACTTTATTTTCTTAGGCTTCAAAATCACTGCAGATGGGGACTGTGGCCATAAAATTAAAAGATGTTTGCTCCATGCAGGAAAAGCTATGACAAACCTAGACAGTATATTAAAAAGCAAAGACATTACTTTTCCAGCCAAGGTTTGTCTAGTCCAAGCTATGGTTTTTCCAGTAGTCATGTATGGATCTGAGAGTTGGACCATAAAGAAGGCTGAGCACCAAAGAATTGATGCTTTTGAACTGTGGTGTTGGAGAAGACTCTTGAGAGTTCCTTGGACTGCAAGGAGATCAAACCAGTCAGTCCTAAAGGAAATCAATACTGAATATTCATTAGAAGGATTGATTCTAAAGCTGAAGCTTCAATACTTTGGCCACCTGATGTGAAGAGCTGACTCATTAGAAAATACCCTGGTGCTGGGAAAGATTGAAGGCAAGAGAAGATAGGACAACAGAGGATGAGATGGTTGGATGGCATTACTGACCCAATGGACATGAGTTTGAGCAAACTCGAGAAGATGGTAAAGGAAAGGGAAGACTGGTGTTCTGCCATCCATGGGGTCACAAAAAGTCAGACATGACTGAGTGACTGAACAACAACAAAAGTACAATGTAGATTTCTCCATAAATCTGAGAGTGTAATTTAATGTGTAAACTGATGTTGTCTATAAGAGAAAATCAATAGCAGAAGATTCATCACTGTCCTTTTTGAAATTTTTGAATGGGTAAAGCCATATTTTGAAACATCAATTGAGAAGTTGCTTCTAGTGAAAGTATTAACTAAGTTAGAACATTACTTAAAAACCTAATGCTCAAAGTTTAAAAGGCATGAAAAGCTGTAGTGACTGTAATAACTCTGAGAAAAACCCCTCTAATCATGCATATAAGGAGCAACAGAGGTATAAATATAGCTTCAGTTCAGTTCAGTTGCTCAGTCGTGTCCGACTCTGCGACCCCATGAATCGCAGCACGCCAGGCCTCCCTATCCATCACCAACTCCCGGAGTTCACTCAGACTCACGTCCATCGAGTTGGTGATGCCATCCAGCCATCTCATCCTCTGTCGTCCCCTTCTCCTCCTACCCCCAATCCCTCCCAGCATCAGTCTTTTCCAATGAGTCAGCTCTTCGCATGAGGTGGCCAAAGTACTGGAGTTTCAGCTTCAGCATCATTCCCTCCAAAGAAATCCCAGGGCTGATTTCCTTCAGAATGGACTGGTTGGATCTCCTTGCAGTCCAAGGACTCTCAAGAGTCTTCTCCAACACCACAATTCAAAAGCATCAATTCTTTGGTGCTCAGCCTTCTTCACAGTCCAACTCTCACATCCATACATGACCACAGGAAAAACCATAGCCTTGACTAGCCGGACCCTTGTTGGCAAAGTAATGTCTCTGTTTTTGAATATGCTATCCAGGTTGGTCATAACTTTTCTTCCAAGGAGTAAGTGTCTTTTAATTTCATGGCTGCGGTCCCCATCTGCAGTGATTTTGGAGCCCCCCAAAATAAAGTCTGACACTGCTTCCACTGTTTCCCCATCTATTTCCCATGAGGTAATGGGACCAGATGCCATGATCTTCGTTTTCTGAATGTTGAGATTTAAGCCAACTTTTTCGCTCTCCACTTTCACTTTCATCAAGAGGCTTTTTAGTTCCTCTTCACTTTCTGCCATAAGGGTGGTGTCATCTGCATATCTGAGGTTATTGCTATTTCTCCCAGCAATCTTGATTCCAGCTTGTGAAGATATAAGCATCTGAATGCAGAGTTCCAAAGAATAGCAAGAAGAAACAAGAAAGCCTTCCTCAGCTATCAATGCAAAGAAATAGAGGAAAACAACAGAATGGGAAAGACTAGAGACCTCTTCAAGAAAATTAGAGATACCAAGGGAAATTTCATGCAAAGATGGGCTCGATAAAGGACAGAAATGGTATGGACCTAACAGAAGCAGAAGATATTAAGAAGAGGTGGCAAGAATACACAGAAGAAGTGTACAAAAAAGATCTTCTCAACCCAGATAATCATGTTGGTGTGATCACTCATCTAGAGCCAGATATCCTGGAATGTGAAGTCAAGTGGGCCTTAGAAAGCATCACTACGAACAAAGCTAGTGGAGGTTATGGAATTCCAGTTGAGCTATTTTAAATCCTGAAAGATGATGCTGTGAAAGTGCTACACTCAATATGCCAACAAATTTGGAAAACTCAGCAGTGGCCACAGGACTGGAAAAGGTCAGTTTTCATTCCAATCCCAAAGAAAGGCAATGCCAAAGAATGCTCAGACTACCGCACAACTGCACTCATCTCACACGCTAGTAAAGAAATGCTCAAAATTTTCCAAGCCAGGCTTCAGCAATATGTAAACCGTGAAATTCCTGATGTTCAAGCTGGTTTTAGAAAAGGCAGAGGAACCAGAGATCAAATTGCCAATATCCACTGGATCATGGAAAAAGCAAGAGAGTTCCAGAAAGACATCTATTTCTGCTTTATTGACTGTGCCAAAGCCTTTGACTGTGTGGATCACAATCAACTGTGGAAAATTCTTCAAGAGATGGAAATACCAGACCACCTGACCTGCCTCTTGAGAAATCTGTATGCAGGTCAGGAAGCAACAGTTAGAACTGGACATGGAACAACAGACTGGTTCCAAATAGGAAAAGGAGTACGTCAAGGCTGTATATTGTCACCCTGCTTATTTAACTTATACACAGAGTACCTCATGAGAAATGCTGGACTGGAAGAAATATAGCTTGGATTAATAATTTTAATTTTCTAATATTCAGTCCCTGAGTATGTACACCATCCCAAGTCATCCTGAGTGCTGTAGGTACATTTAGTTTTGTTTTAAAATGATGGCTATAAAATAAACAGATCCCAGTATCTTCACAATGAAAGAAACTTAGCAAATGTATTCATCTTAGTCCGACTTATAGTTATACTAGGAAGAATAGTAATTTATTGACTTTAGGACTTCTCTGGTGGTACAGTGGATAGGAATCTGCTTACCAATGCAGAGAACACGCATTCGATCCCTGGTCCAAAACATTCCACGTGCTGTGGAGCGACTAAGCTCAAGCACCACAACTACTGACCCCTCGCTCTGGAGCCCATGAGCTGCAACTACTGAGCCCATGTGCCGCAACTACTGAAGCCCGAATGCAGCTGCTGAGCCCGTGCACCTAGAGCTTGTGCTTCACAACGAGAGAAGCCTGTGCACCACAGCAAAGCGTAACCCCTGCTCACCACAACCAGAGAAAGCCCACGTACAACGATCAAGACCCAGCTCAACCTAAAATAAATAAAGAAATAGTTGGTTGGCTTTCTCAAAGTCTTGTGCCTATTACACAAGATGGGACACTAATGGCAAACAATGGATACTTGGCCAAAATTCAAGTTCTATCATTTTAAACATTCTGTCATTTGCTGTTAGACTGAAACACACACTCAAAAAAGACAAATCTCAACAGCTTGCTGCAGGACATTGGCAGATTAACATTTGTTTCCTGTACTTTTTGATGCTTCCTGGGCAAAGTGAAAATTCTCCCTTCATTATATTTGCCTCTAGGTTGATCTCATTCACTGATCAATATCACTGTTTAAAAAATTGACAAGTGAACAGAAAAATTAGAGATTTTTGGTTGTTTCAGCAATAGTTTATCTGTATTGGTACTTATTTTTTTTTCTGCTGAGCTCAGATTTTTAATTCTCAATTCAAGTAATTTTACAGCCGCTTTTTCTGATCCAATTATATTCATTTGTCCATATAGTCATTCAGAAAACATTTGTTGGGGAGGGTACTGTATGGTAGGTTCTAAACATATAGAGATGAATTTTCCTGTTTCTGGCCACAAAAAGTATACAGTGAGAGGTGTGTGTGTGTCTGTGTGTGTGTGCACATGTGCATGTGATTATAGTAATATATTGTGTGGTAAATATCAACCATAGTAACTGTAGAGAGCAAAAGATGTTTTTACTTGCACTGGAAGAATTGGGAAGGTAACATTTCATATTGCCAGGCAAAAAATATTTTGGAAGTTGTGGAGGAGGAAAGAAGTTCAGATAGGAGAAGCAGTATGGTCAGAGGCATAGAAATGTATAGGCAAGAAAAAGAAGACAATGGGTTTCATAGGTGAAGTTGACAGAAAATGTGACTGCAAAGAGATGGAAGTGACCATTCATCAAAGATGTTCCATAAAGGACTCAAAATTAGGGAGGAAGCTTGAACTCCAAGATCCTGTTCCGCTCTATAATAATATTACCTTAATTATATTATGGGTTTCCCTTGTGGCTCAGCCGGTAAAGAATCTGCCTATAATTCAGGAGACCTGGGTTCAATCCATTATCTGTGTAACAGCAGTATGTACTGTTCTTACCTCAATGAGCTATTTGTAAAGTGAATTATCAGTTTCTAATTTACTTGTTAGCAATTCACAAGTTCATATAGAATCTGATAACATTTTAAGTGCAAGTGGCTCAGATGGTAAAGCATCTGTCTACAATGCGGGAGACCCAGGTTCAATCCCTAGATTGGGAGGATCCACTGGAGAAGGAAATGGCAATCTACCCCAGTACTATTGCCTGGAAAATCCCATGGACAGAGGAGCCTGGTAGGCTACAGTCCATGGGGTCGCAAAGAGTCAGACACGACTGAGCAACTTCGCTTGACTTCACTTCATACTCATAATAATTGAAAATTTGCTACTATCTGTTGATGAATCTTGTAAACTGTTAAGAGCTGTTCCTTTAAGATGTTCTTGGAAAGGACACACAGTTTGGTTACCATTTGCCTTAACAAAATGTCTCATGGATAAATGGGTTAAAAGTCCTGTAATGGCTATACTAAAAAAAGAGATAAAAATGATTGTTTTTTTTTGTTGTTATAGTCAAAAAAGTGACTCAGTATAATAATAATAGCAGGTTTCTCTAGAAAACTGATGTGATCATGATTATAAGAAGCCCAGGTATTTTATTTGGACCCTTAAGTTCAAATTGTTTTATTCACAAAATTAAATGTTCCTGAGAAACCCAAATATTTATAAACATGTTGCTTAACAGTATCACAGAACTCAACGTCTCTATTCTTAGGAACTATGTTTGTAATACCACCAACCATTTTGTGAAAATAATTTCAGTGTATTCTACTCAGTTCATACAAAAATGAAATTTATAATATTATGTATTTCACTGACAAATTGAACTGTCTAGATTTGATCCCAATATCTTGGGAAATGAAACTCTCTAAGTAACAGTGGTCCTGCCAGCATTTTCACAATCTAGCCAGATCTCCAAGACCTGACAGTTTCTAAGTGTAGGAGAATAAACACAGGCACACCTTCATGGAGAGAGTGTGCCAGTTTTAATCATCCCTTTAATCACCTCCAACATCTGCCAGCTTTTCTCTTTCTGAAACTGCTGCCAATTTTAGCATAACCCCCAAGAGGCAGGTGCAATATAGAAAAAGCATGGTGTGGTGCTTTCCAGTTGAGTCCCTCTTGGTTTTCAGTTGAATGATGTCCCAGTCTAGTTTGGCTGAGGTCAGATGGGTAACTCCTCTCCCCTACCATTCAAATTGACAACACCACAGGAGAAATGGAGTCCTGAAGGCTTTCTAGCAGTTCCTGAAATAAAATAACACAAAGGAAAAACATCTGAACAGGTGGTTCAGAATTCAAAATGACAAAAATAGTGTGACATAGGTGGACACTAATATCAGTTCAGATCAGATCAGTCGCTCAGTCGTGTCTGACTCTTTGTGACCCCATGAATCGCAGCTCGCCAGGCCTCCCTGTCCATCACCAACTCCTGGAGTTCACTCAGACTCACGTCCATCAAGTCAGTGATGCCATCCAGCCATCTCATCCTCTGTCGGCCCCTTCTCCTCCTGCCCCCAATCCCTCCCAGCATCAGAGTCTTTTCCAAGGAGTCAACTCTTCGCATGAGGTGGCCAAAGTACTGGAGTTTCAGCTTTAGCATCATTGCTTCCAAAGAAATCCCAGGGCTGATCTCCTTCAGAATGGACTGGTTGGATCTCCTTGCAGTCCAAGGGACTCTCAAGAGTCTTCTCCAACACCACAGTTCAAAAGCATCAATTTTTCGGCGCTCAGCCTTCTTCACAGTCCAACTCTCACATCCATACATGACCACAGGAAAAACCATAGCCTTGACTAGATGGACCTGTGTTGGCAAAGTAATGTCTCTGCTTTTGAATATGCTATCTAGGTTGGTCAAAACTTTTCTTCCAAGGAGTAAGCGTATTTTAATTTCATGGCTGCAGTCACCATCTGCAGTGATTTGGACACTAATATATACATGAACAAAAATAAACAAATAGCAAGAACTATGTAAGACCCATCAACAAATCAGATGCCTTCATTTAAAATGGCAATTCTGAAACAAATAACCCAATCAAAAAGTGGGAAAAAGACCTGAACAGAAGACATACAGATGGCTAACAAACACATGAAAAGATGCTCAACATCGCTCATTATTAGAGAAATGCAAATCAAAACAACAATGAGATATCACCTCACACCAGTCAGAATGGCCATCATCAAAAAGTCCACAAACAATAAATGCTGGAGAGGGTGTGGAGAAAAGGGAATGCTCTTGCACTGTTGGTAGGAATGTAAATTGATACAGCCACTATGGAAGACTATATGGTATGGAGATTCCTTAAAAAACTAGAAATAAAATCACCATATAACCCAGCAAACCCAATCCTAGGCATATACCCTGAAGAAACCAAAATTGAAAAAGACACATGTATTCCATTTTTCATTGCAGCACTATTTACAATAGTTAGAACATGGAAGCAACCTAGATGTCCATCGACAGATGAATGGATAAAGAAGTTGTGGTACATTTACACATGGAATATTACTCAGCCATAAAAAGGAACACATTTGAGTCAGTTGTAATGAGGTGGATGAACCTAAAACCTACTATACAGAGTGAGGGAAATCAGAAAGAGAAAGATAAACATCATATTATAATGCATATTTATGGAATCTAGAAAAATGGTACTGAAGAATTTGCTTACAGAGCAGCAATGGAGAAACAGACATAGAGGATAAATTTTTAGACATGGGGAGAGGGGAGGAGAGGGTGAGATGTATGGAAAGAGTAACATGGAAACTGTATCACCATATGTAAAACAGATAGCCAATGGGAACTTGCTGTAAGGCTCAGAAAACTCAAACAGGGGCTCTGTATCAACCTAGAGGGGTGGGATGGGGTGGGAGATGGGAGGGAGGTTCAAAAGGGAGGGGATATATGTATACCCTGATATACATATGGCATATATGGCTAATCATGTTGAGGTTTGACAGAAAACAACAAAATTCTGTAAAGCAATTATCCTTCAATAAAAAATAAATAATTTTTAAAAGCAAAAAATAAAATACAATGGCAATTCTAACTGGAAAGTCACTGGGTAGGATGAAGTATTGGAGACAATTTGCAAATTAGATAGATTCAAGGAAGGCTCCTACTGGGGCTTGGCTTAGAATAAATCCTGCCTGAGTACCCTGAAATTCTGAGTTTAAATAATCAATTGCTATTGATTTTTCACTTGTGTTCTGCCAAATTTGGTTATTCCCTAGTCACATTGCCTTGTCATTTGAGCCAAATTCAGTAAAGAATTTATTCATTCATTAGAATCAGTAGAGGTAGAATGTAATGCTGAAAAATTGCATTTAAGATTTTCTACAGTAAGTATCAGTCATCTTGTGTGAATATTAATTTGCTCACATATAAAAAATCATGAAGTAATGTCATTATCTTCTTTATTATTCTTAAAAGCATCAGATACAAATAGAGCATTGTGGTCTGGCTTCTATTGGCCAAGTCCACTTCAGTGATAAGCTGTGGCTAAGGGCATAGAAGAGACACAAAAGGCAAGGGAGAAAGGGAAAAATATACCAACTAATGCATAGTTCCAGAAAATCAGGAGGAGAGATAAGAAACCCTTCTTAAATGAACAGTGCAAAGAAATAGAGGAAAACGGGAACATTTCAAGCAAGGATGGATGTAATATAGGACAGAAGTGATAAGGACCTATCAGAAAAGGTGGCAAGAATACACAGAACTATACAAAAAAGGTCTTAATGACTCAGAAAACCACAATGGTGCGGTCACTCACCCAGAGCCAGACATCCTGAAGTGCAGTCAAGTGGGCCTTAGGAAACATTACTACAAACCAAGCTAGTGGAGTTGATGGAATTCCAGTTGAGCTATTTAAAAATCCTAAAATATGATGCTGTTAAAATGCTGCACTCAGTATGTCAGCAAATTTGGAAAAGTCAGCAGTGGCCACAGGACTGGAAAAACGTTGATTTTCATTCCATTCCAATCTCAAAGAAGGGAAATGCCAAAGAATGTTCCAACTACCATGCAGTTGTGCTCATTTCACACGCTGCTGCTGCTGCTGCTGCTAAGTCGCTTCAGTCGTGTCCGACTCTGTGCGACCCCATAGATGGCAGCCCACCAGGCTCTGCCGTCCCTGGGATTCTCCAGGCAAGAACACTGGAGTGGGTTGCCATTTCCTTCTCCAACGCATGAAAGTGGAAAGTGAAAGTGAAGTCGCTCAGTCGTGTCCGACTCTTAGCGACCCCATGGACTGCAGCCTACCAGGCTCCTCCATCCATGGGATTTTCCAGGCAACAGTACTGGAGTGGGGTGCCATTGCCTTCTCCCTCACATGCTAGCAAGGTTATTCTCAAAATCCTTCAAGCAGGCTTCAGCAGTATGTGAACCGAGAACTTCCAGATGTACAAACTGGGTTTGGAAAAGGCAGAGAAATCAGAGATCAAATTGCCAACATTTGTTGGATCACTGAGAAAGCAAGGGAATTCCAGAAAAACATCTACTTCTGCTTCATTGACTACACTAAGTCATTGACTGTGTGGATCACAATAAACTGGAAAATTCTTAAGAGATGGGAATACCAGATCACTTTTCCTGTTTCCTGAGAACCCTGGATGCAAGTCAAGAAGCAATAGTGAGAACCATACATCAAACAACAGACTGGTTGAAAATTGGAAAAGGAGTATGACAAGGCTGTATGTTGTCACCCTGCTTATTTAACTTCTATGCAGAGTACATTATGCAAAATGCCAGGCTGGATAAATCACAAGCTGTAATCAAGATTGCCAGGAGAAATATCAACAACCTCATATATGCAGTTGATACCACCCTAATGTCAGAAAGTGAAGAGGAACTAAAGAGCCTCTCGATGAAGGTGAAAAAGGAGAGTGAAAAAGCTGGCTTAAAACTCAACATTCAAAAAACGAAGATCATGGCATCTGCTCCCATCACTTCATGGCAAATAGATGGGGAAAAACATGAAACAATGACAGACTTTATTTTCTTGGGCTCTAAAATCACTGTGGACGGTGAACAAAGCCATGCAATTAAAAGATTGTTGCTCCTTGGAAGGAAAGCTATAGCAAACCTAGACAGCACATTGAAAAGCAGAGACATCACTTTGCCAACAAAGGTCCATATAGTCAAAGCTATGGTTTTTCCAGTAGTCGTGTTTGTATGTGAGACTTGGACCATAAAGAAGGCTGAGCATGGAAGAACTGATGCTTTTGAATTGTGGTGCCAGAGAGCACTCTTGAAAGTTCCTTGGACTGCAAGGAGATCAGTCAATTCTAAAGGAAATCAACCCTGAATAATCATTGGAAGGACTGATGCTGAAGCCGAAGCCCCAAGACTTTTGCCACCTGATAAGAAGAAATAGGAAAAGACTGATGCTGAGAAAGATTGAAGGCAAAAAGAGAAGAGGGGCGACAGAGGATGAAATGGTTAGATAGCATCACTAACTCAATAGAAATCAATTTGAGCAAATTCCAGGAGATAGCGGAGGACAACGGAGCCTGGTGTTCTGCAGTACTTGGAGTCATAAAGCGCTGGACTGAACAACAATAAGGGTATAGAAGTAAAGATTTCTATAGCAATATCAAAGTATCATAGTTCCCACTTTGTCTTCTGGTTACAACTAGTGCCTGTGAAAATATCTTGAATAACTAGGAAAAGTTTATCCATTTCTTATTTATTACATTTGCTCTAAGTATTCTCTTTAATTTTTATGCAAAATACCAAAAACACCAAAGTGCTTTTCAATAAGCAGAAAACTATAGCTCTATCAATCACTTCCAATAATAATATCAAATTTGTTCTTTCTAAGTATATGAAGATGGCAAATATTACTAAGAATATTTTGGTAAGTTATTGAGGTTCTGTTTCATCATATCATCTAATAATTGTTTTTTCAGACATTTAAGAGTCATTTGTTGATTTCTACCTAGAAACCTCTTTGAATGTAACCAATTGAAGGTATCAATACACACATTCTTACTTATTTCCATGATTTATTATGTAAAAGTGAAATTCGCTTAGTCGTGTCTGACCCTTTATGGCCCCATGGACTAGACAGTCCATGGAATTCTCCAGGCCAGAATACTGGAGTGGGTAGCCTTTCCCTTCTCCAGGGGATCATCCCAACCCAGGGATTGAACCCAGTAGTCTTAAATTTATGATTTTGGACCCTTCTTGGATCTTCTATATCCTTCTCGCTATTAGATAACCTTTCTGCAGTATTTTTATATTTATAGAATTTTTCTCATCTATTTTCCCTTCTGTCCTCACATCAGGTATTTCCTCACATTTGTATAAGTATACAAATACAAAAAACAAATACAAAAAAATTAAATGAAACCAAGATGTAAAAATGTTACTTGTAG
Source organism: Bos indicus (assembly GCF_029378745.1). Lineage (NCBI taxonomy): Eukaryota > Metazoa > Chordata > Mammalia > Artiodactyla > Bovidae > Bos > Bos indicus. The sequence continues at coordinate 20,062,750 of NC_091767.1, forward strand.
AATTCAGTTAGAATCCATCACTTTTTTCACTAGATCACAGCCTGCATTTGTCCAGCATGAGTTAAACTTTAAGGATAATTTGTCCTATATACTCATTTGTTCCAAACAATGTTCCATAAATTCAGTGAAGTTTTGGGTCCAGAATCTCATTCTAGGACAATAAAGATGTGCCATTATGCTCAACTTTTAAAAATTAACTTATGAATATTGATTTATAAAATTAACAAAATGCTTGGTCACATGAACAAGATATTCTTAGTTCAAATAAACTTTAATGTAAAACTGGATTTTCCAAAAATGACCATACATCTTACATTTCCATTATAATTTTTTAAAGGATTTTAAGTTATGGAGAAAAGGTTAAGTCCTGAAGAAAATACATAAAACAAATATTTCTGTTAAATTTCTTTCTATTAGCAACCACTAGAAACCCACGTGTATGGACTTTTTAAATCCATATCCCCTCACCCAAAGTGCATATTTTAAGCAATTCTTTAGATTCTTATGGATTTTTGTTCTTTTTCACACCAAGTAATTCATTCCTATATTAAGACTGACATTTTGAATCATAAGATATTTTTATCAAATAAAAAATTAAATGATTATCTCAACATTTTCATTTTACAAATACAGAATGTAGATTTCAAAGGTAGATTCAACAGTGTTTCTTGTGACTCTAAATGATATTTTCTTTTCTGCTTTTTCAAAACAGGAAAAAAAATTAAGTGAGGGTTTGTGTGGCATACAAGCGAACACAATTAAGGAAACCCTCATTGTTGTCTTCTGAATAGACTTGTCACATTACTATTCACAGCTTTGTCTAGTGACAGTGGAATATCAAAAAGATACTGAATAATATAGCAAAAATCTATTGTGCCACTGAGATCTAATCTTTGTCTGAATGTAATTGCCTTATTAAAAGATTTGCAAGCTTACTCTTTCTATGATTCTAAAATAAGCTAAGAAAAACTATGCTGTAAAACTGCAACTGTAGTCTCTATGATATGACAACAGCATGTAAGTCAAACTGAAAATTAAAACCCCATTCCATGGTTCCCCAGCAATGTCATGGATGCTTCTAGTCCTGCAATTATCCATGGTGATGTGAATGGCATTTGGAAGACTTTCTTCCCATGAACTTAGCTTACAGTGCCTGAGGAACTCCTTATGTCAATATGAGTATCTCATTTAGATTGTAATTTACGTTATGTGGCAATGTCTGCTTCTTCATACCTGTTCATTATAGCTAATAGATTTGGGATAAGCTCTTTGGTCTTTTTCCCCACCCCTTACCCCTGAAACACCTTGCTCTAAGCCTTCCTAGGGGGAGAACAGCTTCACCATGCAGAAGTAAAAATGTAATTGCACATGCTGATGCCAGTTCCCATTACAAATTGTCAGCCTTAGTAAACAGTGTAAGTGGATAATCCTCTTCTACTTTTTTATTTTTGTCCTTCAGATTATTTCTTCTTATATATTGCAGTTTTACTTTTATGATATTGTGAAAGGCATTGCTTCCCACTCCCCTTACTCCCTTGTTGTTGTTGTTCAGTCGCTAAGTCGTGTCTGACTGACTCTTTGCGACCTCATGGACGGGGTAGCCTGCCAGACTCCTTTGTCTGTGGGATTTCCTAGGCAGGAATATTGGAATGGATTGCCATTTCCTTCTCCAGGGGATCTTCCCCACCCAGGGATAGCATCGTGCGTGTCTCCTGAGTCTCCTGCATTGGCAGGCAGATTCTTTACAGATGAGCCACCAGAGAAGCCTTTACTCCCCTCACTCAGATATAAGACATAATACATGCTCCAAAAAAATAACCACATTAATTCACTTCAGTTGTGGCCTCAAATCCTTATTCATAATAGAAAAATGAACAGCAACTCATTTCAATTTCCTATAATGCAGCTATCTCATTTAGGAAACAGACATTTAACACAACCCCTTCATTAGAGTGGATTTGGATAGAAAAGAGGGTGAGGATTCCTGTGTATTTTAGCACTGGGCAAGACAGAAGAATCATTTGTTATGCATCCAACCTTGGTGGGTTTTGGTATATATTCAGTTCTGTTCAGTTGTTCAGTTGTGTCCAACTCTTTGCGACCCCATGAATCAAAGCACGCCAGGCCTCCCTGTCCATCACCAACTCCTGGAGTTCACTCAGACTCACGTCCATCGAGTCGGTGATGCCATCCAGCCATCTCATCCTCTGTCGTCCCCTTTTCCTCTTGCCCCCAATCCCTCCCAGCATCAGAATCTTTTCCAATGAGTCAACTCTTTGCATGAGGTGGCCAAAGTACTGGAGTTTCAGCTTTAGCATCATTCCCTCCAAAGAAATCCCAGGGCTGATCTCCTTCAGAATGGACTGGTTGGATCTCCTTGCAGTCCAAGGGACTCTCAAGAGTCTTCTCCAACACCACAGTTCAAAAGTATCAATTCTTTGGGGCTCAGCTTTCTTCACAGTCCAAATCTCACATCCATACATGACCACTGGAAAATATATTAGATATGTATAAAATCATATCATATGTAAATTAGACAAAGTTTTTCTTTAGTGTTCTCTTTGCATTTCAGTGGCATGGCAACAATCTTGTCACATAACTGTGAATTTATAACTGTGGTTTTTTGCTGAAATGAAAATATAAAGTTAACTCTACTCAGAAACTATGACTCATCATGATGATCACCAGAAACATCAATTTAACACTGAAAATTCCAGTCAAACTGTGTTCAAAACATAAAAATTTGACATATCAACATGGGATTTATTCAGTGAAAATATTAGCAAAATTCCAAAAATGGAAACTTGTTTATAATAGTAAGCTTCTCCTTACAAAATCCAGATTTTTGGTTAGCTGTTATGGAAAAGAACAAATGTCCTTTAAAGAACACTTGTATTCCTATTACATTATATGAAATAAGACCAAATATATTTGCATATAATTTGCATGTGCCAATGTATCTGTGACTTCACTTCTAAATAGTAACAATTTAAACATAATTATTGCTTCCTAATAAAAGGCCACCTCTCATTTTTTTTCACTGTTTTTTCCCTCAAATCCTCACTAGATCTTCTATGTTTATAGCTTATGTGGGAAGTTGGAGGATAGAAGATGACTAAAATATATTAACAGTCTCACAAGTGAATGTCTGTTAACGTCCCTGAGCAAAAATGAGGCTAGTACTGCCTTCTAGTAAGATTAACCCAAGTCTGTCAAGTAGATAGCACACAGTTGTCCAGCTGAAGGAAAATGAATGTGATAAAATGCTTGACCTCTAACTCGATGCAATCCTGGCAAAGTCATTCATTCAGTCTCTCTCCAAAAATCTTTTGGATTAGCTGGAAGAATGTAAGCAAAAAGGAACTATTCCCTCCACCTTGTCCCATCAGCCTGGTTTAACCAAAATAAACACTCAGTATCCTCAGAGACCCAGACTTAGATGGACATTCTGCATGTAAAAGAGGGAGCTATTTATAATTAGATGAAGACAACAAGTGTAAACAGATGATTTTATGTCTTGTGAAAACTAGAAAGTATGTGTACTGTATTCATTGCCCCTAATCTCCCCTTTTCCAAGGTGGGATACACTCACACTCTTCTCTTAGGACAGAGGTGGTGGGTAATAAGGGATTCCCTGATGGCTCAGATGGTAAAGAGTCTGCCTGCAATGTGGGAGACCTGAGTTCGATCCCTGGGTCAGAAAGATCCCCTGGAGGTGAAAATGGCACCCCACTCCAGTACTCTTGCCTGGAAAATCCCATGGACAGAGGAGCCTGGTGGGCTACTGTCCATAAGGTCACAAAACGTCGGACAGGACTGAGTGACTTCACTTTCAATTTCAGTGTGTAATATATGTGATGTTATAATATTAACATATCTCAGATGATGAAGACTCAATTGCTTCTGGAGACATCCTTTTGAAGGCAAAGGGGAATAAACTGAAAAGTTTTAATCTTTTAGGATCTCAATTTTTCATCTATAAAATGAAGATATTGGAATGGATTGTTTCAAGATCTCTTTTCTGTTGTGATATTCTTAGATTTCTTATGCAAACTTGAAGTTCTAAATTGTTAGGAAGAGGAAAACATAGTGAATGTTTTGCTCCTTGTTTTAAAAATGTTAGTTATACATTAAACATAAGATAATACCACTTTTTTTTTTCTCTTAAATGTGAAATCCTTGAGGGCCTTTTTTAAGAGATGGTTCATGAGCTTGGTTATAAAATCTTCAAGGGATGAACACCATTTTTTTCACTAATTTCTAAGTATAAAGCAAGATCAAAAAATGTAAATGCTGCAAATATTATCATAAACTTATAATGTTTTAAATATTTTATAAGACAAATACTGGTAAATAAATAAGACTCTTCAAATTATGCAAAAATCCCCCCTCTTCTGAGTTTATCTCTTTATATATAGCCTTCAGGACCTTCAGTAGAAATTATTTTTTCTCTCTCATTTCTGAATGAATTACTTTATCTTTGAGATTTTGAGTACTCATTTGTTTCTCAGCAGACAAGAATCTTCCTTAAGTTTCATAGGGTCCTTACAAGCAAGGTCAGTTATATTAAAGCTTTATTTAAAGACCCTTACTTTAGTCAGATGAGAATGATTTAAAATTAAATCATTAAAATGCATCTGATACAATCTCATGAACACTCATAGTAAAATTTTATTTATTGGCAGCCGTTGATTATGTATTTTGTCCATCTTTCATTTCTAATTTTACCTTCCATAATAAAAGTTAGCCTAAATATTTGTAGAATTTGTGCAGAAAAAAATAAAATGCCTAATACCTCTATACAATATTTACATTATTTTAGAAATCATTTTCTGTATCTAGCCATAATTCCTTGCTATAAAAAATTAGAAAATGTATTATATTTGGGGGTATAATTTTAATGTAAATATTTTTAGGAAACAATATTTTCACCTCTATGATATGATATTATAAAGCTCTGAGTCTTGATTTTAAATTGGAAGATATTCTACTGAACATTCTCATTATTGTCACAGCCAATATGACAATAGGTATCTCACTAAAGAATTTCAGTTCCCATCTCATGTATGTAAAGTAGTCATACCAAATGTATATCTTTTATTAGTATTTCTTTAAAATATTTAAATACTGCATTTTAGACTCTTTTGTTAACTATAATGGCTACTCCATTTCTTCTAAGGGATTCTTGCCCACAGTAGTAGATATAATGGTCATCTGAGTTAAATTCTCCCATTCCAGTCCATTTTAGTTTGCTGATTCCTAAAACGTTGATGTTCACTCTTGCCATCTCATGTTTGACCACTTCCAATTTGCCTTGATTTATGGACAACCAGGACAATATTCCAGGTTCCTATGCAATATTGCTCTTCATAGGATCAGACTTTACTTCCATCACCAGTCACATCCACAACTGAGTATTGTGTTTGCTTTGACTCCATCTCTTCATTCTTTCTGGAGTTATATCTCCACTGATGTCCAGTAGCATATTGGGCACCTACTGACCTGGAGAGTTCATCTTTCAGTGTCCTATCTTTTTGCCTTTTCATACTGTTCATGGGGTTCTCAAGGCAAGAATACTGAAGTGGTTTGCCATTCCCTTCTCCAGTGGACCACATTTTGTCAGAACTCTCCACCATGACCCATCCGTCTTGGGTGGCCCTACATGGCATGGCTCATAGTTTCACTGAGTTAGCCAAGGCTGTTGTCCATGTGATCAGATTGGTTAGTGTTCTGTGATTGTTGTTTTCAGTAGGGGAAGGATAAGAGGCTTATAAAAGCTTCCTGATGGTAGAGACTGACAAAGGGGGAAACTGGGTCTTGTTCTGATGGGCAGGGTCATGCTCAGTAAATCTTTAATCCAGTTTTCTGTTGAAGGGCAGTGCTGTGTTCCTTCCCTGTTATGTGACCTGAGGCCAAACTATGGTGGAGGCAATGAAGATAATGACAACCTCCTTCAAAAGGTCCCATGCACTGCCACACTCAGTGCCCCCTGCATCAGGCAATTGCAAACCCAGGCCTCCACCAGAGACTCCTAGACACTCATGGGCAAGTCTGGGTCAGTCTTTTGTGGGGTCACTACTCCCTTCTCCTGGTCCACACAACTTTCTGTTTGCGCCCTCCCAGAATCTGTTTCCCAGTCCTGTGTAAGTTCTGGCATCTCTATGATGGGTTAATGGCAACCTCCTCCAAGAGGGTTTATGCCATACCCAGGTCTACTGTACCCAGAGCCCCTGTCCCTGCAGCAGTCCACATGCTGACCCATACCTCCTCAGTTCAGTTCAGTTCAGTCGCTCAGTCCTATCTGACTCTGCAACCCCATGGACTGCAGCACACCAGGCCTCCCTGTCCATCATCAACTCCCAGAGTTTACTCAAACTCATGTCCATTGAGTCGGTGATGCCATCCAACCATTTCATCCTCTGTTGTCTCCTTCTCCTCCTGTCTTCAGTCTTTCCCAGCATCAGGGTCTTTTCCAGTGAGTTAGCTCTTCGCATCAGGTGGACAAAGTATTGGAGCTTCAGCTTCAGCATGAGTCCTTCCGATGAATATTCAGGACTGGTTTCCTTTAGGGATGGGCTGGTTGGCTCTCCTTGCAGTCCAAGGGACTCTCAAGAGTCTTCCCCAACACCACAGTTCAAAAGAATAAATTCTTTGGCACTCAGCTTTCATTATAGTCCAACTCTCACATCCATACATGACTACTGCAAAAACCATAGTTTGACTAGACGGACCTTTGTTGGAAAAGAGGAGACACCCAAACACAGCTCTGTCTCACTCTCTGTGGGGTCTCAATCTCAAAAATGACAGAATGATCTCTGCTCATTCCAAGGCAAACCATTCAATATCACAGTAATCCAAGTCTATGCCCTGAACAATAATGTGGAAGAAGCTGGAGTTGAATGGTTCTAAGAAGACCTACAAGACCTTCTAGAACTAACACCCAAAAAAGATGTTCTTTTCAATATAGGGGACTGGAATGCAAAAGTGGGAAGTCAAGAAATCCCGGAGTAATGGACAAATTTGGGATTGGTGAACAGAATGAAGCAGGGCAAAAGCTAACAGAGTTTTTCCAAGAGAATGCATTGGTCATAGCAAACACCCTCTTCCAATAACACAAGAGAAGACTGTACACATGGACATCACCAGATGGTCAATACCAAAATCAGATTGATTATTCTTTGCAGACAAATATGGAGAACTTCTATACAGTCAGCAAAAAAAAAAAAAACAAAACACCGGGAGCTGACTGTGGCTCAGATCATGAACTCCTTATTGCCAAATTCAGACTTAAATTTTAAAAAAAGTAGGGAAAACCACTAGACCATTCAGGTAAGGCCTAAATCAAATCCCTTACGATTATACAGTGGAAGTGACAAAAAGATTCAAGGGATTAGATCTGCTAGAGTGCCCAAAGAACTATGGACGGAGGTTCTTGACATTGTACAGGAGTGAGGAATCAAGACCATTCCCAAGAAAAGGAACTGCAAAAAGGCAAAATGGTTATATGAGGAGGCCTTACAAATAGCTGTGAAAGAAGAGATGCCAAAGGCAAAGGAGAAAAAGAAAGATATACCCATTTGAATGCAGAGTTCCAAAGAATAGCAAGGAGAGAAAAGAAAGCCTTCCTCAGTGATCCAAGCAAAGAAATAGAGGAAAACAATAGAATGGGAAAGTCCAGAGATCTCTTTAAGAAAATTAGAGATACCAAAGAACTTTTCATGGAAAGATGGGCACAATAAAGGACAAAAATGGTATGGACCTAACAGAAGCAGGTTAAGAAGATATTAAGAAGAGGTGGCAAGAATACACAGAAGAACTATACAGAAAAGATCTTCACAACCCAGATAATCACAATGGTGTGATCACTCAACTAGAGCCAGACATCCTGGAATGCAGTCAAGTCGGCCTTAGGAAGCATCACTACGAACAAAGCTAGTGGAGGTGATGGAATTCCAGTTGAGTTATTTCAAATCCTGAAAGATGATGCTGTGAAAGTGCTGCACTCAATATGCCAGCAAATTTGGAAAACTCAGCAGTGGCCACAGGACTGGAAGAGGTCAGTGTTCATTCCAATCCCAAAGAAAGGCACTGCCAAAGAATGCTCAAACTACCGCACTATTGCCTTCATCTTACACAGTTGCAAAGTAATGCTCAAAATTCTCGAAGCCAGGCTTCAACAGTACATGAACCATGAACTTCCAGATGTTCAAGCTGGATTTAGAAAAGGCAAAGGAACCAGAGATCAAATTTCCAACATCCATTGGATCATTGAAAAATCAAAAGAGTTCCAGAATGATATCTATTTCTGCTTTATTGACTATGCAAAAGCCTTTTCTTCAAGAGATGGGAATACCAGATCACCTGACCTGCCTCTTGAGAAATCTGTATGCAAGTCAAGAAGCAACAGTTAGAACTGGACATGGAACAATTGACTGGTTCCAAATAGGAAAAGGAGTACATCAAGGCTATATATTGTCACCCTGCTTATTTAACTTCTATGCAGAGTACATCATATGAAATGCCAGGCTGGATGAAGCACAAGCTGGAATCAAGATTGCCAGGAGAAATATCAGTAACCTCAGATGTGCAGACCACACCACCCTTATGGCAGAAAGCAAAGAACTAAAGAGCCTCTTGATGAAAGTGAAAGAAGGAGAGTGAAAAGTTGGGTTAAAAGCTCAACATTCAGAAAAATAAGATTATGGCATCTGGTCCCATCGCTTCATGGCAAATAGATGGGGAAACAATGGAAACAGTGACAGACTTTATTTACTTTGGGGGGCTCCAAAATCACTGCAGATGGTGACTGCAGCCATGAAATTGAAAGACGGTTGCTCCTTGGAAGAAAAGTTATGACCAACCTAGACAGTTTATTAAAAAGCAGAGACATTACTTTACCAACAAAGGTCCATCTAGTCAAAGCTATGGTTTTTCCAGTAGTCATGTATGGATGTGAGAGTTAAATGTGCATTAATTTTTTTAAACACCATCCTTGTAGAGAAGGGGGACAAAAAGAAGCAAATGTAGAAAAATATAGGAAAACTATTGAAAGCTGAGCAGCAAAGAATTGATGCTTTTGAACTGTGGTGTTGGAAAAGACTCAGGAGTCCCAAGCAAGGAGATCCAACCAGTCCATCCTAAAGGAAATGAATCCTAAATATTCATTGGAAGGACTGATGTTGAAGCTGAAACTCCAATACTTTGGCCACCTGATCCGAAGAACTGACTCATTGGAAAAGACCCTGATGCTGGGAAAGATTGAAGACAGAGGAGAAGGGGTGACAGAGGATAAGATGGTTGGATGGCATCACTGACTCAGTGGACATGAGTCTGAGTAAATTCTGGAGTTGGTGATGGACAGGGAGGCCTGGCATGCTGCAGTCTATGGGGTCGCAAAGGTCGGACACAACTGAGTAACTGAACTGACTGACTAAAATGTTTAAAATTAGTAAGTTACATTATTACTAACTTATAAATCAAAAAAAATAGCCTATTCTTCTTTGAAATTCTTGGAATATTATTTTTATACTACATTTATGTGTGTACATGCTAAATCACTTCAGTTGTGTCTGATTATTTGTGACCCTATGGACTTTAGCACTCCAGGATCCTGTCCATGGAGTTCTCCAAGCAAGAGTGCTGGAGTGTATTGCCATGCCCTCCTCCAGGGGATCTTCCCAACCCAGGGAATGAACCCTCATCTCTACATCTCCTCCACTGGCAGGCAGGTTCCTTACCACTAGAGCCACCTGGGAAGCCCATACTACATTTACACTATACCATAACAAAAACTGTAAGGACCTAACAGAAGCAGAAGAGATTAAGAAGATATGGCAAGAACACACAGAGGGACTATACACAAAAGGTCTTAAAGACCCAGATAACCACTATAGTGTGTTTACTCACCTAGAGCCAGACATCCTGGAGCATGAAATCAAGGGGGCCTTAGGAAGCATTACTATGAACAAAGCTAGTGGAACTGATGGAATTCCAACTGAGCTTTTTAAAATCCTAAAATACAATGCTGTTAAAGTGCTGCACTCAGTACATCAACAAATTTGGAAAACTCAGCACTGGCCACAGGACTGAGAAAGGTCAGTTTTCATTCCAGTCCCAAAGAAGGGCAATGCCAAAGAGTGTCCCAACTACTGAACAAAGTGTACAGTTGTGCTCATTTAAAATGCTAACAAGATTATGCTCAAAATGCTTCAAGCTAGACTTCAATAGTATGTGAACTGAGAATTTTCAGAGGTACAAGCTGGGTTTAGAAAAGACAGAGAAACCAGAGATCAAATTGCTGAAATTTGTTGGATCATTGAGAAAGCAACGCAGTTCCAGAAAAACATCTACATCTGCTTCAGTGACTATGCTAAAGTTTTTGACTATGTGGACCACAACTGTGGAAATTCTTAAAGTGATGAGAGTAACAGACCACCTTACCTGCATCCTGAGAAACCTGTATGCAGGTCAAGAAGCAACAGTTAGAAGCAGACAGGAAACAATTGACTGGTTCAAAATTGGGAAAGGAATACGACGAGGCTGTATATTTTCACCCTGCTTATTTAGCGTCTATACAGGGAACATTGTGTGAAATGCCAGGCTGGATGAATCACAAGATGGAATTAAAATTTCTAGAAGAAATGTAAAACACCTCAGATATGCAGATGATACCACCCTAATGACAGAAAGTGAAGAGGTACTAAAGAGCCTCTTGATGAGGGTGAAGGAAAAGAGTGAAAAAGCTGGCTTAAAGCTCAACTTTCAAAAACTAAGATCATGACCTCTGATACTTCATGGCAAATAAATGAGGAAAAAATGGAAACAGTGATAGACTTTATTTTCTTGGCTCCAAAATCACTGCAGATGGTGACTGCAACCATGAAATTAAAAGATGGTTGCTCCTCGGAAGGAAAGCTATGACCAAAAAAGCAGAGACATCACTTTGCTGACAAAGGTCTATATAGTCAGAGCTATGGTTTTTCCATAGTCATGTGTGGATGTGAGAGTTGGACCATAAAGAAGGCTGAACACCGAAGAATTATGCTTTCAAATTGTGGTGCTGGAGAAGACTCTTGAAAGTTCCTTGGACTGCCAAGAATTCAAATCAGTCAATCCTAAAGGAAATCAACCCTGAATATGCATTGGAAAGACTGATGCTGAAGCTGAAGCTCCAATATTTTGGCCACCTGATGTGAAGAGCTGACGTGTTGGAAAAGATCCTGATGCTGGGAAAGATTAAGGGCAGGAGGAGAATGGGGTGCCAGTGGGTGAGATGGTTGGATGGCATCATTCACTCAATAGACATGAGTTTGAGCAAACTCTGGGAGATAGTGAAGGACAGGGAAACCTGGCATGTTGCAGTGCATGGGGTTGCAAAGAGTCAGACATGAAGAAAAGTGAAAGTGAAGTTGCTTAGTTGTGTCCGACTCTTTGCGACCCCATGAACTGTAGCCTACCAGGCTTCTTGGTCCATGGGATTTTCCAGGCAAGAATACTGGAGTGGGTTGCCATTTCCTTCTCCAGGGGATCTTTCCCACCCAGGGATCAAACCCGGGTCTCCCACATTGTAGGCAGACACTTTACTGTCTGAGCTACCAGGAAAGCCCAGACATGACTTAAAGACTAAGCAACAACAAAACAACAACAACTATTAAATATTAACATGTGTCAATGCATAATGATCATTTCCTCTCAGAAAACTTAAGGGACATAGATGATTGGATTACAGGCAATCTTTTTCCTTAAGATTTCTGGATATGCAGTCAGCCCTCCATATCTGTGGGTTCCACAAATTCAGATTTGGTCAAATGTAGGTAGAAAATACTCAGTGAAAAAATTTTCAGAAAATTACAAAGAGCAAAACTTGGAATTGGCTGCAAGCTAGCAACTATTTACATAGCATTTACATTGTATTTACAGATATTTACATAACATTTACATTATATTAGATGTTATAAGTAATGTAGAGATGATTTAAAGTATATAGGAGAATGTGCATAGGTTATATGCAAATACTAAACTTTGCATAAGGGACTTGAGCATCCTCAGGTTTTATTATCCTGGGGTCCATGGAGTGGTCCTGGAACCAATCCCCGTACCAAGGGACAACTGTAATAAGGAAAGAAAAAAAAAAAAAGATTTCTAATGTGTGTTCTGTTTTCTTCTCTTTCTCCCTATCACTACTAAAGATAATTCTGTCGTTGCCCATTTAGATTCTTTCCCTTCATGCTTAGAACTCCATGTTTGCCAGACCTGTTCTTTTGTGATGCAAAGTACAAGAGTGAGAGAGTGGGAGAGGGAAGGAGAGAATCCTTGGCAACAAAGGACACATCTATTTATATAACAAGGAACTAGGAGAGAGGGGATGGGAAGGGAGGATTGGAAGACTCAGTATCTGGGAGAGTTTAGGGAGGTTCCTAAGTGTGATCCTTCAGAGAATTACAAGATGAGTAAGGAGGAGTATCTGGGCCTTCCCTGGTGGCTCAGGTGGTAAAGAATCTGCCTGAAATGCAGGAGACCTGGGTTGGATCCCTGGGAAGATCTGCTAGAGAAGAAAATGACAACCCACTCCAGTATTCTTGCGTAGAGAATTCCATGGACAGAGGAGCCTGGCTGCAGTCTATGAGGTCGCAAAGAGTCAAACATGACTGAAGTACTGACACTTTCAAGGAGTATTTTAGAGAGTACAGTTTGGTAATATACATTTGATCTCCTTTTTGTTCTATAGGCGCAAGTAAAAATGGAAATTACTTCTTAGTGACCATTGAAGTAGTAACTAATGTTACAGGATGGGTCTTTGTTTATTTATGACACACTTAAAAGAGTAAGCAACATAGAGCACTACAGTGAACATGAGCGTGAAGTCGCTCAGTCGTGTCCAACTCTTTGAGCATGTTTCATTTTTTTCCCAATATTAAAAGGAAAAATTACTTATTTAACCCAGATATCAGCTAGGGGATCCCTATGTTTATGACCTGAGCAAATTTGACTTGATCTGACTTACAAAATGCAAAACTCTACCCAAGATTACAGTAAATTACCGAAAGGTTCGTGTTCTCAGAGCTTCTGTAACCATCTTGGTTCTTGCTGCCTTGTGTATTGTTTCTATGATGCAGAGCTTGAACTTGGACATGAAACTTAACCCTCACTCCAGTGTATACACACACACACACACAAACATACACACACACACACACACACGGCATGAAGTATTTATGAGTTTGGTAGCTAATTGCTGACTTAGAAGGGGAAGATGAGAAATGGGCTTTGTTCTTGTTTTTAGTCACTCAGTTGTGTCCAACTCTTTGCAACTCCATGGACACCAGGCTTCCCTGTCCTTTACCATCTTCTGGAGCTTGCCCAAATCATGTCCATTAAGTGAGTGATGCCATCCAACCATCTCGTCCTCTGTCACCCTCTTCTCCTCCTGCTTTCAATCTTTCCCAGCATCAAGGCCTTTTCTAACGAGTAGGCTTTTCCCATCAGGTGGCCAAAGTATTGGAGCTTCAGCTTCAGCATCAGTCCTTACAATGAATATTCAGTGTTGATTTCCTTTAGAGTTGACTGGTTTGATCTCCTTGCAGTCCAAGGGACTCTCAATAGTCTTCCCCAGCACCACAGTTCAAAAGCATCAATTCTTCGGCGCTCAGCCTTCTTTATGGTCCCACTCTCACATCCATACATGACTACTGGAAAACCATAGCTTTTTCTAAATGGACCTTTGTTGGCAAAGTAATGTCTCAGCTTTTTAATATGCTGCCTAGTTTTGTCATAGTTTTTCCTGGCTGCAGTTACCATAAGCAGTGCTTTTGGAGCCCAAGATAATAAAGTCTGTCACTCTTTCCACTGTTTCCCCATCTGTTTGCCATGAAGTGATGGGACCAGATGCCATGACCTTTGTTTTTTGAATGTTGAGTTTTAAGCCAGTTTTCTCACTCTACTCTTTTACCTTTCTCAAGAGGCTCTTTAGTTCCTCTTCACTTTCTGCCATAAGGTGGTATTCTCTGAATATCTGAGCTTACTGATATTTCTCCTGGTAATTTTATAAGCCAGAAATGGGCTTATATCTCAGCAATTCAAACAGTTTCTCATGGGATATTAAGTCAGAACTATCTAAAAGCCCTTCTGCCATCCTATTATAATATAACCCCAGATTTTCCCCAACTTCTGAAACCCCTGCCTTCTTTTCTCTTTCTCTTTCTCCATTCTTCATGCAGAGCAACTTTTTCTCTCTGATGATAAAAATAATGATAGCTAACTTTTATTATCTCATATATTTCAGACACTGTGCTAAGTGTTTTGTGTGTATTACCACACATTCTTCACAGCACTCCTAGGAAGTAACTATTACTATTATACTTTTTATATGTGAGGAAACCAAAAGGCCTAGTAACTTTTCCAAGTTTACACAGCTAATCCATAGTAGAGATGGAATTTGAAAAAGTGCAGTTTGATTCTACAGCCTATCCTTTGAACCACAATACTATGCTGCCTCCAACTATAATATGTGACCTTGGCAACTGCCACAACTTGCAACAAAATGCAATTTATTCCATGTGAGCTTTCTACTCAAAAATCTTCTCACCATGAGAGGAATTCTGAAGCCAATTGCTCAGATGATAGAGTAGTTTCTCATTTCATTAAACTAATTTTTTTAAAACTTGAAACAAAAATTTGGCATGAAATGAATTAACAAAAATTATTATTTGATCACATTATCAATATTTATATTGACAAATCTATAGTCAGACTCAAGGCATAATGATCTACTTAGGAAATCAGAAGACAAGAGGGAAGGATGGGGAAAGGATTAGGAGCAAAGAGGATCTGAAATGAAACTTGTATTGTAAGTGCAGATAGGTCCTAGGGAAACTTACCTAGTTGTAAAAGTAGAGCCATATCAATAATGCTGTATCCTACATGTATCGCTTTGGTATTCTTGGTACATTAGCTGGAGATCAGAAATAGGAAATATAGGAATCAAACAATAATTAGGCATTAGATGAGCTGGATGGTAGAAGGCAGAAGTTCATTGTTCAGTGTAAAGCTCTATCTTAGAGTGAGCTGAGGGGAGGAAACCTGGCAGTGTAAGATCTAAGGCAGAAGGTAACTGTATTGACACTACAAACACAGAGTGAGGGGGCCACAGAGGATTTCCTAAGAGCATTAGCCCCTAAACATGAGAGTGACATGAGCATCTGGAGGTATTTGTACCTGTCAGCATTCTTCAAAGAATCAGAACTAATAAGAAACAGACAGAAGTTGACACTGATAGAGATTATTTATGCATCTTCAGTTCACTTCAGTCGCTCAGTCATGTCCAACTTTTTGCGACCCCATGAATCGCAGCACACCAGGCCTCCCTGTCCATCACCAACTCCCCGAGTTCACTCAGACTCATGTCCATTGAGTCAGTGATGCCATCCAGCCATCTCATCCTCTGTCGGCCCCTTCTCCTCCTGCCCCCAATCCCTCCCAGCATCAGAGTCTTTTCCAATGAGTCAACTCTTCACATGAGGTGGCCAAAGTACTGGAGTTTCAGCTTTAGCATCATTCCTTCCAAAGAAATCCCAGGGCTGATCTCCTTCAGAATGGACTGATTGGATCTCCTTGCAGTCCAAGGGACTCTCAAGAGTCTTCTCCAACACCACAGTTCAAAAGCATCAATTTTTCGGCACTCAGCCTTCTTCACAGTCCAACTCTCACATCCTTACATGACCACAGGAAAAACCATAGCCTTGACTAGACAAACCTGTGTTGGCAAAGTAATGTCTCTGCTTTTGAATATGCTATCTAGGTTGGTCATAATTTTCCCTCCAAGGAGTAAGCGTCTTTTAATTTCATGGCTGCAGTCATTATCTGCTGTGATTTGGGAGCCCCAAAAAATAAAGTCTGACACTGTTTCCACTGTTTCCCCATCTATTTCCCTATGCATCTTATATATCCATATATATATTGAAAGATAGGAATATTATATATATGCATACATATATATGTGCATATATGAAATTGCGTTATGCAATTGGGAGTGCTGGCAAGTCTGAATTTTGAAACCCATAGGGCTGGTAACTCAGGAAGAATTTCTATAATACAATCTTCAAACAGAGTACCTTCTTCCTGGAAAACATCAGTTTTTGGTCTTAAAGCAACTGACTCACATTATCTAGGGCAATCTCTTTAACTTAAAGTCAACTGATTGTAGATGTTAATTATATCTACAAAATACCATCACAGGAACAGCTAGGCTGTTGTTTAACCAAACAACTGGGCATTGTAGCTTAGCCAAAGTGACATAAAATAAACCATATCAGTATTTGAAGACTTTGGATTCTACATCTAGTTACTAGGGGGGAAAATACATGGAACTATATAGTTAAGCAGTTGGGGATCAACATGTACACATTGTTTAAATTTATATTAAAAATGAATAACCAACAAGAACCTACTATACAGCACAAGGACCTCTGCTTAATGTTGTGTGGCAGCCTGGATGGTTGGTAAAGTTGAAGGAGAATGGATACATGTATATGTATGGCTTGGACTGCAAGGAGATCCAACCAGTCCATTCTGAAGGAGATCAGCCCTGGGATTTCTTTGGAAGGAATGATGCTAAAGCTGAAACTCCAGTACTTTGGCCACCTCATGTGAAGAGTTGACTCATTGGAAAAGACTCTGATGCTGGGAGGGATTGGGGGCAGGAGGAGAAGGGGACGTCCGAGGATGAGATGGCTGGATGGCATCACTGACTCGATGGACATGAGTCTGGGTGAACTCGGGGAGTTGGTGATGGACAGGGAGGCCTGGCGTGCTACGATTCATGGGGTCGCAAAGAGTCGGACACGACTGAGCGACTGATCTGTTCTGATCTGATATGTATGGCTGAGTCACTCTGCTGTGCACCTGAAACTATCACCATATTGTTAATCAGCTATACTCTCATATAAAATAAAAAGCTTTTTAAAATGTATGGAGCAACTAGGGGGATTTGTTTCAGTCAAGAAAGATTCAGGACTGAGAGGAGGGAACCAGCCTGGTGCTGGTTCTTTAAGGAGACATTTCTTTGAGACACTAGTGAAACGGAAGGCAGTCCAAAATAACTTAGAGAATTATGGTTCTAAATTTTAGGTTACATGGAAATCACCTAGGAAATTTATTAATCCCAGCATGTTTATCCTATAAATGCATGCTGGTATCTATATTGTAACAGTCATCTCAGGTAATGCTGATGCAATTCACACAAAGATGACACTTGGGGTAAAACTGAAGTTAACAATGACATTCGTCCCATGACTAAAGAGAAAGTGAATTCCTAAACATAGTCTCAGTGAGGACAAGCTTCCCCCATCAAAATAATAGAATGACCAGCTAGACCTGAGTCTTCTCATCCCACTGAAGAAAGATAAGCTCTATAAAACAAAAGGAAATGATAGCCTAGATATGCCAAGAGAATTTAATTTCAGAATAGCCGTTTTTGAATGTACAAATGGAATCAGAACAAGTCACAGTTGAAAGCCAATTCAGGATATGGCCTGTACCCTACTCCCTATCCCTACGCCTTTCATTTGTTTGTGGTAATAAAATTAGAGCATATCACAGAGAAATAGAACAAAGTAACTGCAGCGCTAAGTGAACAGTTTGTTCTCTGTACCCAGTTTTCAAAACTGCTGTTTTTGGAAAAAACAACTTCATTCTTCTTGCCAAATGAGACACTCACCAGTCTGAATGACTTACATAGGGTATATTAGTCTGCAAGCACACCAAAGACAAAGCTTCTAAGAGAAGATGAGCTTGAAATAAAATCGTAATTGAATTACTGTTGGTAATAGAGAATGGAAAGTAGAATCAAACTTTCATCTTATGACAAAGCACTACTATTATCATATGTTTGAAACCATTCTTGTAGCCACGCAAGTAGAAAAATAAAAACCTCTCCCACTTTGAACTCAATTTAATTCATAATTGCCATCCACAGACCTCTAACCAGTTTCCTACCATTTAGAATCACGGATTTCTAGAATCTTTCATTTGTAAGTGGGCTTGATACTGGCACACCATGTATATATTGCAGGTTTGGTTCCAGACCACTACAACAAAGCAAATATTGAAATAAAGCACATCATGTGATTTTTTTTTTTATGCCAGGGCATGAAAGTTATGTTTGCATTTTACTGTAGTCTACTACATATGGTGTAGCAGTATGTCTGAAAAATAATGTGCATGACTTAATTAAAAAGTAATTCACTGACAAAAATACTAACCATCATCTAAGCCTTTCAATAAGGCCCAATCCTTTTGCTGGTGGAGGGTCTTGCTTTGATGTTGATGTCTGCTGATGATTAGAATGGTGGTTGCTGAAGGCTGGAGTGTCTGTGCCAATTTCTTAAAAGAAGTGTGCTCTGCTTTGTTACTCAGTCATGTCCACCTCTTTGCAACCCCATGGACTGTAGCCCACCAGGTCCATGGGGATTC
The DNA here is from genome assembly GCF_029378745.1 of Bos indicus. Lineage (NCBI taxonomy): Eukaryota > Metazoa > Chordata > Mammalia > Artiodactyla > Bovidae > Bos > Bos indicus. The sequence goes on from NC_091767.1 coordinate 20,081,218, forward strand.
CCCAGGCAAGAATGCTAGAGTAGGTTACCATGCCTTTCATCAGGGGATCTTCCCAACCAGATCTCCCACATTGCAGGTGGATTCCTTACCATCTGAGCCACCAGGGACCCCCAAGAATACTGGAGTGGGTAGCCTATTCCTTCCAAGGAATCTTTCTGACCCAGGAATTGAACCAGGGTCTCCTGTGTTGCAGGTGGATCCTTCACCAGCTGAGCTAACAGGAAAGCCCTCTTAAAAGAAGAGAACACTGAAATTTGCTGTACCAGTTGAGTCTTCCTTTCACAAACAATTTCTCTGTAGCATGCAATGACATTTGAAGCATTTTACCCACAATAGATGAGCGCCGAAGAATTGATGCTTTTGAACTGTGGTGTTGGAGACGACTCTTAAGAGTCCCTTGGACTTCAAGGAGATCCAACCAGTCCATTCTGAAGGAGATCAGCCCTGGGATTTCTTTGGAAGGAATGATGCTAAAGCTGAAACTCCAGTACTTTGGCCACCTCATGCGAAGAGTTGACTCATTGGAAAAGACTCTGATGCTGGGAGGGATTGAGGGCAAGAGGAGAAGGGGATGACAGAGGATGAGATGGTTGGATGGCATCACTGACTCGATGGACATGAGTCTGAGTGAACTCCGGGAGTTGGTGATGGACAGAGAGGCCTGGCGTGCTGCGATTCATGGGGTAGCAGAGTCGGACACAACTGAGCGACTGATCTGATCTGATCTGACCCACAATAGAATTTCTTTTAAAACTAGAGTCAGTTCTCTCAAATCCTGCTGTTGCTTTATCAACTAATTTTATATAATATTCCAAATCCTTTGTTGTCATTTCAACAGTCTTCATAGCATCTTCAGTGTCTTCATCATGAGTAGATTCTATCTCAAGAAACCACTTTCTTTGCTCATCAATAGGAAGCAATTCCTCATGCATTCAAGTTTTTATCATGAGATTTCAGGTAGTCAGTCACATCTTCAGGCTTCACGTGTAACTTGGGTTCTCTTGTTATTTTCACAGCTCTAGTTACTTCCTCCACTGAAGTGATGAACCTTCAAAGTCATCTAGAGAAGTGAAAACCAACTTCTTCCCAACTCCTGTTCATGTTGTTATTGTGACCTCTTCTCATAAATCACGAATGTTCTTGATGGCATCTGGAATCGTGAATCCTATACAGAAACTTTTAGTCATTTTGCCCAGACATATCAGAAGAATCATGATCCATGGCAACTTTCAGTTCAGTTCAGTCACTCAGTCGTGTCTGACTCTTTGCGACTCCATGGGCTGCAGCAGGCCAAGCCTCTCTGTCCATCACCAACTCCCGGTGTTTACTCAGACTCATGTTCATTGACTTGGTGATGCCATCCAACCATCTCATCCTCTGCCGTCCCCTTCTCCTCCAACCCTCAATCTTTCCCAGCATCAGGGTCTTTTCCAATGAGTCACTTCTTCACATCAGGTGGCCAAAGTATTGGAGTTTCAGCTTCAGCATCAGTCCTTCCAGTGAATATGCAGGACTCATTTCCTTTAGGATGGACTGGTTGGATCTCCTTGCAGTCCAAGGGACTCCCAAGAGTCTTCTCCAAAACCACAGTTCAAAAGTATCAATTCTTCGGTGCTCAGCTTTCTTTATAGTCCAACTCTCATATCCATACATGAGTACTAGAAAAAGCATAGCTTTGACCAGACAGACCTTTGTTGGCAAAGTAATGTCTCTGCTTTTTAATAAGCTGTCTGCTGCTGCTACTAAGTCACTTCAGTCATGTACATCTCTGTGTGACCCCATAGACAGCAGCCCACCAGGCTCCCCCATCTCTGGGATTCTCCAGGCAAGAACACTGGAGTGGGTTGCCATTTCCTTCTCCAATGCATGAAAGTGAAAAGTGAAAGTGGAGTCACTCAGTCATGTCCAACTCTTAGCGACCCCACGGACTGCAGCGACCGCTCCATCCATGGGATTTTCCAGGCAAGAGTACCAGAGTGGAGTGCCATTGTCCAGGTTGGTCATAACTTTTCTTCCAAGGAGTAAGCGTCTTTCAATTTCATGGCTGCAGTCACCATCTGCAGTGATTCTGGAGCCCAAAAAAATAAAGTTTGCCACTGTTGCCACCGTTTCCCCATCTATTTGCCATGAAGTGATGGGACCAGATGCCATGATCTTAGTTTTCTGAATGTTGCATTTTAAGCCAACTTTTTCCCTCTCCTCTTTCATTTTCATCAAGAGGCTCTTTAGTTCTTCTTCACTTTCTGCCATAGGGTGGTGTCATCAGCATATCTGAGGTTATTGATATTTCTCCCGGCAATCTTGATTCCAGCTTGTGCTTCATCCAGCCCAGCATTTCTCATGATGTACTCTGCATATAAGTTAAATAAGCAGGGTGACAATATACAGCCTTGACACACTCCTTTCCAGATTTGGAACAAGTCTGTTGTTCCATGTCCAGTTCTAACTGCTGCTTCTTGACCTATATGCAGATTTCTCAAGAGGCAGGTCAGGTGGTCTGGTATTCCCATCCCTTGAAGAATTTTCCACAGTTTGTTCTGGTCCACACAGTCAAAGGCTTCAGCATAGTCAATAAAGCAGAAGTAGATATTTTTCTTGAACTCTTGATTTTTGATGATCCAACTGATGTTGGCAATTTGATCTCTGGTTTCTCTGCCTTTTCTAAATCCAGCTTGAACATCTGTCAGTTCACGGTTCATGTACTGGTGAAGCCTGGCTTGGAGAATTTTGAGCATTACTTTGCTACTGTGTGAGATGAGTGCAATTGTGTGGTAGTTTGAGTGTTCTTTGGTATTGCCTTTCTTAGGGATTGGAATGAACACTGACCTTTTCCAGTCCTGTGGCCACTGCTGAGTTGTCCAAATTTGCTGGCATATTGAGTGCAGCACTTTCCCAGCATCATCTTTCAGGATTTGAAATAGCTCAACTGGAATTCTATCACCTCCACTAGCTTTGTTCATAGTGATGCTTCCTAAGGCCCACTTGACTTCACATTCCAGGATGTCTGGCTCTAGGTGAGTGGTCACACCATCGTGATTATCTGGGTTGTGAAGATCTTTTTTGTATAGTTCTGTGTATTCTTGCCACCTCTTAATATCTTCTGCTTCTGTTAGGTCCATACCATTTCTGTCCTTTATTGTGCCCATCTTTGCATGAAATATTCCCTTGGTATCTCTAATTTTCTTGAAGAGATCTCTAGTCTTTCCCATTTTATTTTTTTCTTCTATTTCTTTGCATGGATCACTGAGGAAGGATTTCTTATCTCTCCTTGCTATTCTTTGGAACTCTGCATTCATATGGGTATATCTTTCTTCTGCTTTGCCTTTCATTTCTCTTCTATTCACAACTATTTGTAAGGCCTCCTCAGACAACCATTTTGCCTTTTTGCAGTTCTTTTTCTTGGGGATGGTCTTGATCCTTGATTTCTGTACAATGTCATGAACCTCCATCCCTAGTTCTTCAGGCACTCTATCAGATCTAATCCTTTGAATCTATTTGTGACTTCCACTGTATAATCATAAGGGATTTGATTTAGGTCTTACCTGAATGGTCTAGTGGTTTTCCCTACTTTCTTCAATTTAAATAGTTCATGATCCATGCCACAGTTCGCTCCTGGTCTTATTTTTGCTGACTGTATAGAACTTCTCCATCTTTGGCAGAGAATATAATTAATCTGATTTCGGTATTGACCAGCTGGTGATGTCCATGTGTAGAGTTTTCTCTTGTGTTGTTGCTGGAGAGCATCTATAACCTTATGAAATATATTTATTTCTGAAATAATGACTTGAAAATCTTATTTACTCTTTATATCATGGGCTACAGAATGGAGGTTGTGTGAGCAGGCACAAAAACAACATTAATCTCTTCATACACCTCTATCAGAGTTCTTGGGTGACCAGATGCATTGTCAGTGAGCAGTAATATTTTGAAAGGAATCTTTTTTTCCGAGCATTAGATTGCAACAGTAGGCTGAAAATACATTTTCATAACAGGATGTGCTGTCAGCCTGGCTTTATTCCATTTAGAGGATAAGACAGAGTAGATTTATTATAATTCTTAAACACTGTAGGATTTTCAGGATGGTAAATGTGCACTGGCTTCAACTTAGAATCACCAGCTGCCTTAGCCCCTAACAAGGGAGTCAGCTTTGAAGTTTTGAAGCTTTGGACCTAGGCACTGACTTTTCCTCTCTAGCTATGTAAGTAGCATCTTCCTCAAATAGAAGGCTAATTTGTCTCCACTGAAAATCTATTGTTTAGTACAGCCACCTTTGTTTAATTACCTTAGCCAGATTATCTGGATGATGTACTGTAGCTTCTACATCAGCACTTGCTGTTTCATCTTGCACTTTCATGTTCTGGAGATGGTTTCTTTCCTTAAGCCTCATGAAACAACCTCTGCTCACTTCAAACTTTTTTCTCTGCAACTTCCTCACCTCTCTCAGCCTTCAGAGAACTGAAGAGAGTTAGGGCCTTGCTCTGGATTAGGTTTTGATATAAAGGAATGTTGTGGCTTGTTTGATCTTCTATCCAGAATCTTTTCCATGTCAGTTGTAGGACTGTTTTGCTTTCTTATCATTCATGTGTTCACTGAAGTAGCACATTAACTTCCTTTGAGAACTTTTCCTTTACATTCACAACTTGGCTGACTGGGGCAAGAGGCCTAGCTTTCAGCCTATCTTGGCTTTTGACATGCCTTCCTCAGTAAGCTTAATCATTTCTAGCTTTTCTTAAAATGAGAGACTTATGCCTTTTCCCTTCACCTAAACACTTAGAGGCCATTTTAGGGTTATTGATTGGCCTAATTTTGACCTTGTTGTGTCTCAGGGAATAGGAAGACCTGAGGAGAGGAGAGAGACAAAGGAACTGCTGGTTGGGGTAATAGTCAGATCACATACAACATTTATCTTTAGTTTGTTATCTTATATATGTGCAGTTCATGGCACCTCAAAACAATTATAATAGTAACATCAAAGATTACTGGTGACAGGACAGTATAAGAAATACAATAAAAATGGAAAAGTTGGAAATACTGCAAGAATTACCAAAATAAGATAGAGACACAAAGTGAGCAAATAGTGTTAGAGAATGGCAGCAACAGACTTATTCAAGGCAGGGTTGCCACAAACCTTCAATTTGTAAAAAACACAATATCTGTTTGCAGAAGCACAGTAAAACAAGGTATCCCTGTAATAGATCCAAATATCCAAATACCCAACACAATATATTAGCCAAAGGCCTTCCATTCTCTCTTTAAAAAACTCTGATGTAAGTCAAAAGAGAAAAACAAATATTGTATATTAACAAGTGTATGGGACTTAGAAAAATGATACAGATGAACCTAGTTCCAGGGCAGGAATAAAGAGGCAGACATAGAGAATGGATGTGTGGACACAGGAGAGGAAGGGGAAGGTGGGATAAACTGGGAGATTAGGTTTGACATAAATACACTATTATGTATAAAATAGATAGCTAATGGGAAGCTGCTGGATAACACAGGAAGCTTAGCTTGGTGCGCTTTGATGACCTAGAGGGGTTGGGATGGAGGGTGGATGGGAGGGAAGCTCAATAGGAAAGGGATATGTCTACTTATAGCTTATTCACTTTGGTGTACAGCAGAAACTAACACATTGTAAAGCAATTATACTCCAGTTAAAAACAAAACAAAAAAACCTCTGATATGGTAAAAAACAAAACCTCAGAATTAATACCCCTGTAAAATTAGCAGTTAAAAGATTCTTGCTCCTTGGAAGAAAAGCTATGACAAACCTAGACAGTATATTAAAAAACAGAGACATTACTTTGCCAACAAACATCTCTATAGTCAAAGCTATGGTTTTTCCAGTAGTCATGTACGGATATGAGAGTTGGACCATAAAGAAGGCTGAGTGCCAAAGAATTGATGCTTTTGAACTGTGGTGTTGGAGAAGACTCTTGAGAGTCCCTTGGACAGCAAGGAGATCAAACCAGTCAATCCCAAAGGAAATCAATCCCACATATTCATTGGCAGGACTAATGCTGAAGCTGAAACTCCAATACTTTGGACACCTGATGCGAAGAACAGACTCACTGGAAAAGAGTCTGATGCTGAGAAAGACTGAAGGCAAAAGGAAAAGGGGCTGCAGAGGATGAGATGGTTGGATGGCATCACTGACTCAATAGACGTGAGTTTGAGCAAGCTCCAGGAAATGGTGGAGGACAGGGAAGCCTTGCATGCTGCAGTTCATGGGGTCACAAAGAGTTGGACATGACTGAACAGCAACAACAAATACTTAGCAACACTGACTTGACAGTTTCTTTCTTTGATGTGTTCTGTTTTCCTCTCCCTACTTTTCCATAGCACCCCTCACTCCTCCTACTCCTTACATCCTTGGAAACAGAAATAGTCACACACCTTATATGTTCCCCACACCATATACATTCCAATCTCTTAGAATGGTTGAAAACATTGACCATGACAAGGAAGAAGACAACCAAGGCTAGAAAACATTTCTGATTCTCCCAAGGAATAATATGGATTACATATGGTGATCATTTATACATTGGGGCTTCTTTGGTGACCAGATGGTAGAGAAGTGTAATATGTGTGCTCAGTAGTGTCCGACTCTTTGTGACCCATGAACTGTAGCCTGCCAGGCTCTTCTGTCCATGGAGTTCTCCAGGCAAGAATACCGGAGTGGGTTACCATTTTCTTCTCCAGAGGATCTTTCCAACCCAGAGATTGAAACTGCATCTCTTGCACCTCCTGCATTGGCACGGAGTATCTTTGCCTCTTTGCTACCCAGGAATCCCAGACTGCAAAGAACCTGCCTATGATGTGGGAGACCTCGGTTTGACCCCAGGGTAGGGAAGATCCCCTAGAGACGGGAATGGTTACCCATTAAATTAATTTGAATTAATGTTACTATATAATAATTATATTTTGTGATATATTATATATTTGTGTAATAGATACAATATCATATAATATATATAATTATATTGATTGTTATCATTAACTATTCTAAACATTTGTTGGGACCCAAATTGACATAATATTCACCACACTTAGAAAAAGTCATTTAAATCAATATTCATTAAAGTATGTTTCACAGTCCATTTTATTTATGAGTGAATTATTACTTTATAATACCAAATGTAAACAATTTCACATTACTAATGATTTATCAAAAGGAGTTATTTTCTCCCCTTAAATTTCAGTCAGTCAGTTTAGTCAGTGTGTGTGTTAGACTACTACCAAACAAGTGAGTTAAGACATCCACCAAAAACAAGCTCAATAAATGCTTGTTGATTAATTGATCTGTCTATCAAATTTGAAGAAAACTTACCAACTTAGGTATATTGCAACTTCATTATTTTCAGCACCATATGTTCAAAAGCTATCCTGAATAAAGTGAATTCTTCCATTTAAAAATTTAATATAAATAGATTTTAATTAATAAGGGATGAAGCTTTAGATGATAACAAGCAATCATGATTACATGAGAAAATGTCCATGCTTTTAAGTGCTACATACTAGAGTATGCTAAAGTAGCTAAAGCCATTATGACAATGTCTGGACTTTGCTTTAAAATAGTTCAGCAAATGTATACAACAGAGATGCACACATGTATTCACCAAAAGACATGTACAAGAATGTCCATGGTAGCACTGTTTCTAATACCAAAAACTGGAGTAACCCAAATGTTCAACAGTAAAATGGGGAAATAATGGCCTATTCATACTATTGAATACCATACAAAACCAAAAATGAACAAACTCCAGCAAAGTATGAAAATTCAGGTGATTCTTACAAACACAATGTCAAATAAATGAAAACAGGGTCCATGATATACAACACCATTTATATAAAACTCCAAAAAGAGGCAAAACTAGTATGTGGTGATATAGGTCATAATTACCCTTTAAATTGGGAGTAGTGACAAGAAAGGGGCATGAGGCAATTGTTGGGATTTTGCTTCTTGATATTGATAACTGTAGGACTATATTCTTATAGTTTGTGTACTTTTCTATAGTTTGTTACTAATTTTAAAAATTTTATATTTTATATACTCCTGTAAAGTAAAAACTATGAAGCAATCATAATGTCTTGATAACTTGAACTTAAATGACAGGTATACAAGGATTCATTTTACTTTTCTTTCTATGTTTGTGTCTGTCTGAAATTTTTTCATATTAAAAAATTTAAATGTAATCTAAAAAATACTGTATCATCACCAGAGAATTTAAAATGTATAAACCCTTCAGAGGTACAGATTGAAGATTTAACATGTTGATTTATAAATATATAGTATATATTAGCAGCAGCTTTGCTTTCCTGGAGCAGCTGTGAAGAGATACCCAACATCCAAGGTAAGAGAAACCCAAGTAAGATGGTAGGCGCTGAGAGAGGGCATCAGAGGGCAGACAGACTGAAAGCACAACACAGAAAACTAGCCAATCTGATCACATGGACAACAGCCTTGTCTAACTCAATTAAACTAAGCCATGCCATGTGGGGCCACCCAGAATGGACGGGTCGTGGTGGAGAGGTCTGACAGAATGTGGTCCACTGGAGAAGGGAATGGCAAACCACTTCAGTATTCTTGCCTTGAGAACCCCATGAACCGTATGAAAAGGCAAAATGATAGGATACTGAAAGAGGAACTCCTCAGGTCTGTAGGTGCCCAATATGCTACTGGAGATGAGTGGAGAAATAACTCCAGAAAGAATGAAGGGATGGAGCCAAAGTAAGAACAATACCCAGTTGTGGGTATGACTGGTGATAGAAGAAAGGTCCGATGCTGTAAAGAGCAATATTGCATAGGAACCTGGAATGCTAGGTCCATGAATCAAAGTAAATTGGAATTGGTCAAACAGGAGATGGCAAGAGTGTACATTGACATTTTAGGAATCAGGGAACTAAAATGGACTGGAATGGTGAATTTAACTCAGATGACCAGTATATCTACTACTGTGGGCAGGAATCCCTTAGAAGAAATGGAGTAGCCCTCATAGTCAACAAAAGAGTCTGAAATGCAGTACTTGGATGCAATCTCAAAAATGACAGAATGATCTCTGTTCGTTTCCAAGGCAAACCATTCAATATCACGGTAATCCAAGTCTATGCCGCGACCAGTAATGCTGAAGAAGCTGAACAGTTCTATGAAGACCTACAAGACCTTTTAGAACTAACACTCAAAAAAGATATCCTTTTCATTATGGGGGACTGCAATGCAAAAGTAGGAATCAGGAAGCACCTGGAGTAACAGGCAAATTTGGCCTTGGAGTACAGAATGAAGCAGGTCAAAGGCTAATAGACTTTTGCCAAGAGAATGCACTGGTCATAGCAAACACCCTCTTCCAACAACACAAGAGAAGACTCTACACATGGACATCACCAGATGGCCAACACCAAAATCAGATTGATTATATTCTTTGCATCTAAAGATGGAGAAGCTCTTTCTATACAGTCAGCAAAAACAAGACCGGGAGCTGACTGTGGCTCAGATCATGAACTCCTTATTGCCAAATTCAGACTTAAATTGAAGAAAGTAGGGAAAACCACTAAACCATTCAGGTATGATCTAAATCAAATCCCTTATGATTATACAGTGGAAGTGAGAAATAGATTTAAGGGACTAGATCTGATAAACAGAGTGCCTGATGAACTATGGACAGAGGTTCGTGACATTGTACAGGAGACAGGGATCAAGATCATCCCCAAGAAAAAGAAATGCAAAAAATCAAAATGGCTGTCTGAGGAGGCCTTACAAATAGCTGTGAAAAAAAGAGAAGTGAAAAGCAAAGGAGAAAAGGAAAGATATACCCATTTGAATGCAGAGTTCCAAAGAATAGCAAGGAGAGATGAGAAAGACTTTCTCAGCAATAAATGCAAAGAAATAGAGGAAAACAACAGAATGGGAAAGACTAGAGATCTCTTCAAGAAAATTAGAGATACCAAGGGAATATTTCATGCAAAGATGGGCTCGATAAAGGACAGAAATGGTACGGACTTAACAGAAGCAGAAGATATTAAGAAGAGGTGGCAAGAATACACAGGAGAACTGTACAAAAAAGATCTTCATAACCCAGTTAATCATGACGGTGTGATCACTCACCGAGAGCCAGACATCCTAGAATGTGAAGTCAAGTAGGCCTTAGGAATGCATCACTACAAACAAAGCTAGTGGAGGTGATGGAATTCCAGTTGAGCTATTTCAAATCCTGAAAGATGATGCTGTGAAAGTGCTGCACTCAATATGTCACCAAATTTGGAAAAGTTGGCAGTGGCCACAGGACTGGAAAAGGTCAGTTTTCATTCCAATCCCAAAGAAAGGCAATACCAAAGAATGCTCAAACTACCACACAATTGCACTCATCTCACACTCTAGTAAAGTAATGCTCAAAATTCTCCAAGCTAGGCTTCAGCAGTACGTGAACCGTGAACTTCCTGATGTTCAAGCTGGATTCAGAAAAGGCAGAGGAACCAGAGATCAAATTGCCAACATCCACTGGATCATGGAAAAAGCAAGAGAGTTCCAGAATAACATCTATTTCTGCTTTATTGACTATGCCAAAGCCTTTGACTGTGTGGATCACAATAAACTGTGGAAAATTCTGAAAGAGATGGGAATACCAGACCACCTGACCTGCCTCTTGAGAAACCTATATGCAGCTCAGGAAGCAACAGTTAGAACTGGACATGGAACAACAGACTGGTTCCAAATAGGAAAAGGAGTACATCAAGGCTGTATATTGTCACCCTGCTTATTTAACTTATATGCAGAGTACATCATGAGAAATGCTGGGCTGGAGGAAGCACAAGCTGCAATCAAGATTGCCGGGAGAAATATCAATGAATTCAGATATGTAGATGACACCACCCTTATGGAAGAAAGCGAAGAAGAACTAAAGAGCCTCTTGATGAAAGTGAAAGAGCTTTAAGTTTTAAGTTGGCTTAAAACTCAACATTCAGAAAACTAAGATCATGGCATCCAGTCCCATCACTTCATGGCAGATAGACGGGGAAACAGTGGAAACAGTGGCTGACTTTATTTTTCTGGGCTCCAAAATCACTGCAGATGGTGGTTGCAGTGAAATTAAAAGAAGCTTACTCCTTGGAAGGAAAGTTATGACCAACCTAGACAGCATATTAAAAAGCAGAGATATTACTTTGCCAACAAAAGTCCATCTAGTCAAGGCTATGGTTTTTTCAGTAGTCATGTATAGATGTGAGAGTTGGACTATAAAGAAAGCTCAGCACCAAAGAATTGATGCTTTTGAACTGTGGTGTTGGATAAGACTTTTGAGTCCCTTGGACTGCAAGGAGATCCAACCAGTTCATCCTAAAGGAGATCAGTCCTGGGTGTTCATTGGAAGGTCTGATGTTGAAGCTGAAACTCCAGTACTTTGGCCACCTGATGCGAAGAGCTAACTCATTTGAAAAGATCCTGATGCTCAGAAAGATTGAGGGCAGGAGGAGAAGGGGACGACAGAGGATGAGATGGATGGATGGCATCACTGTCTCAATTGACATGAGTTTGAGTGGTCTCCGAGAGTTGGTGTTGGACAGGGAGGCCTGGCACGCTGCGGTTCATGGGGTCACAAAGAGTCGGACAGGACTAAGCAACTGAACTGCACTGAAGTACATTGAATCTTGTGAAAAACAGTCAAGATTCTTCCCCAAATGGCATTCCCCTATACACCTAAAAGACTATTGTTAAATTAAATTGAGTCACCCCCACTCCCTAGAGAAATTATCTAGCTAAGCCAAGAATAATCACATTGAACTCCAATGTTTCTTTTTGAAAAAGCCCTGAAGAATTTTAAATCAGTTGCCAACACTGTGAGAAAGTGGACATCTTCTCTGACATCTGAAGAAAATACCTATTCCTACATGATTTCTATTAATGTTTATTATGTGTATTCTAGAGTCTAGTTCTGAGCGATTTGGATGGGGTGGGAAGGGAAATAAGAAGGGGTGTTGAGTAACTTGACAGCAGTCTGCCTATAATTTTCAGCAAAGCAGCTTCAAATTTACATGCAGAGTTGGACAAAGTATCATTAAGCTATTGATTTAAGGAGGTAAAGAAAATTTAGCCTACAAGGAATAAATAGTACAATAATTCATTATGCTAACATGAAACCTCAGGAGTTTGCTAAATAGAACCTACTGAGTATGCATGGCCAACACTTTGTCTTTCAAATTAGGCCATTTTTATACCCCACCATGAAGAGTGCTCTTTCTGAGTTTGCTATTACTTAAGCTTTGCAAGCCTAAAAGGGTATTCTCATGGTATATGAAGAAATAATTGATTTCTCCCTCTTCTTTGTTTACGTCTATGAATATGGTTTTTTTCATTATATATAATCAGAAAACTCGATGTCTGAGGTGAGGCTGGAAATTAACAACAGCCAAGTATTGATTGATTTGTTTTTCATTTTGTAACCATTTGCTAGGTTATTCCTACTTTTTTTTAAGGTAACTTGAAGAAATGCTTTTACAGCAGCCAGCTACAACAGAAGTCAGTTTCTTTTTAAGCAAACTAGCTCTGCTTGATGCTTTTTTTTATGTTAAAGCTGAAAAGAAATTCACACCTAGTCACAGGATATATAAATTGTAGTTAATAAACCATTACTCTCTGTGAACATTATATTCTGGATTCCTACTATTATATATTCCTTAAATTAAAAAAAAATTTTTAAATCTCTTTCCATTCAATGCAAGTAAAATAGGCTTAACAGTAATTGCTGATTATTTTTGCCAGATTTTTTTTTATTAGAATTGCATGGTAACTATCAAAATGGGTTTGCATTTTCTTCAAGAACATTAATTTTCAGATTAAATAAAATACATGGTCTTATTTTAAAGCAGACTCAGTTTATACAACAGACCAATTTTTTAAATGAGCTACCCTACACTTAATGTCATTAGTAAACAATGCATTTATTCACATAGGAATACCAGGCTCATACATTTAAAACACTTTAGCATCTTGTTATGCCAGCTGAACCCCTACACAGTGATATAACCTAACAATAGATACTTATATAATCAAATGAGCATAGGAGACCAGATTTTCCAGCACAGATGCTGCCTCTTATCTAACCTGTCTAGGCTAATGTCAAAATAGTGATCATTATCTCTATATGTTGAATCTCTATTTGATATTTTTCTGGAAAGAGTAAAAAAATGGATTGTCATCCACATATTTTCACAGAATTCCGTGGAAAGTCTACCAAGTTAAATTTCCCAGAAGAAAATATCTCTAGGGCTTATATCATAAGAGCTATGGTATGTTACACTGCTTTTGCATGGAGGTAACAGTCTACCATGTTAACATCATTCTTTATTACAGCTAACAATTATTAAGCACTTATAGGGAAACGTGCTAAATCCTTCATATGTTTAATCTCATTAAATACAAAAGCCCTATGGTAGATACTATTTCCCCACTTTCCAGTTAAAGAAGCTGAGATTCCAAACAGATACACAGTGCTAGAAGATGGCAAACGCAGGATTCAACTAAGTCTATTTAACTCAAAGCAGAAAATCACCTCAGACAACTTTCTGACTTTCTAAAATAGTGACTTTTTTTTGGTCTTACTTTATGCTTTCTGTTTTTCTTTAAAATAAAAGCACTAGCATTTGCTGGTAAACAGAAAGCTTTGACATTAACTTCAACACAGTTCAAATACCCATATAAGTTATTTGCAGGTAAATGACTTTCTTTATTTTAAACAACTGTCATATTGTGATGCTTCTAAAAGATAAAATAATAAAAATTAGTAGACGCTCAAAAGTTGCATTAAATTCAATTTCTTACTTGCTATTATTATAAAGATGATAGTTTAGATTTTAAAATAATGATAAAAATATAATCAGTTTATAAATAAGGATGGAGTTTTATAAAATACAATCAAATACAATCTGGGATAAACATCTACAATAATCATCTGAGCCCTTATTGCCACACCATGGCCAGCTTCAATCCACTGTCTATCGCATACACACTCAAACGCACACAGCCATCAGATACTTCAGTACCCTCCAGTAGCGCTACCACAGTGGAGATTTCATCTCTTATTAATTGCCCTCCAATGATGAGCAATTCTCTATCTCATGAGAAATTTATTCCATTTTTCAGTTTCCTCCAATTCTTCCAAAAGTAATGGTTGCTCCCTAGTCTCACCAAATTAGGTAACTACAATTCAAACTAATTGGTCAGAATAACAATTACAAAATTTAAAATGTTGTCTCCCTTCTCATTTTATTTGTCCTTGTGAATTTATATCTTTAACTTCTTGACTGGTTTTAGTGTTGTTTCAAGAGGGAACACAGACAAATATGTGTCTTCAATGGTATATTTAAGTGGAAGCTCTTGAAATTTTTTCACGTGTACAACTAGCTCAAGAAAAGTCTCTTGTGATTTATTTATTCTGAGTTTTTAACTAGACTGCATATAGTGGATAAGTTTTGCACATTAAATATTTTACAGTTTCCTTATAAAAATACATTTGCATGTAAGCATAGAGTTTTTACAGCTTCTCAGGTGGCGCTGAGGTAAAGAATCCACCTGCCAACACAGGAGATGGAAGAGACTTGAGTTTGATCCCTAGGTCAGGAAGATCCCCTGGAGAAGGAAATGGCAACCCAATCCAGTATTCTTGCCTGAAAAATTCCGTGGACAGAGGAGCCTAGAGGGCAACAGTCCATGGGGTGGCAAAGAGTTGGATATGAATGAGCGACTAAACACAGCACACATAGAGTTAAACACACAATTACAACACTTCAGTTTAGTGCAGAGTGGAGAATTTTGTTCTATAAGAATAAGTACTTAGAAGGAAAAATAACTTCATTCATAGTTTTTAAGTTAATTTAAATTGCATATAAATGTTTATATTATACATATGTGTATATATATTGTATATACATGTATATATATTTAGCATGGATTAATTTAGTTTATCGATTGATATTATGGCTCAGTAAGAAAGAAATTAGAAAAAGTCACTTACCTGTGTTGTAATCTCAAAATAAATCAACGAGGGCTTCCCTGGTGCCCTCCACCTGCCAATGCTGGAGATGCACGTTGGATCCCTGTTCTGGAAAGATCCCACATGCTGCAGAGCATCTAAGCCCCTGTGCCACAACGATTGAGCGTGTGCTCTAGAGCCCAGGAACCACAACTACTGAACCTAGATGCCTGCACGCCCTAGAACCCGTGCTCTGCAACAGGAGAAGCCAGCACAGTACAGCGTAGCTCTTGCTTGCTGCAACTAGAAAAAAGCCCACACGGCAACAAAGACCCTGCACCGCCAAAAATAAACAAATAAATTAACCAATAATAGTGACATATGAAAGACCAACCTTCCATCCTAGAAAGTAGTCTGTAGTTCTTTTTGTTTCAAAATTTAGTATTATAATAATAAATGATTGCTTCCAATTACTTCTATATATTCTGCAAGTGTTAGGATGATGAATAACTTTGTTTTTGTTTGTATTTGAAACATACTTCACAACTAGTAAGTTGTGGGTTAATGTTAACACTATTGCTAAAGTCCACCTGGTATTTAAGAGACATCTATTTTTGTATCTTCGTTCATTTGAGATATTAGAACATCTTCATTCCAGATTGTTAAACTTGAAAACAAGTCCACTTACATTTTTTTTTCCCCAAAACCTGGATCCAAACAAACAAGACTAGCAATCTCCCATCCATTTACCACAGAAAACAGTTTCAACAAATTTTTATCAGACAGAACTCTGGCTGTGTGCATGTGGATCTTAGTTCCCTGACCAGGGATCTAACCCACACCCCCTGTGCTGGAAGCACAGAGTATTAACCACCGAATACCAGGGAAGTCCCAGGATTCTCAGTATTAAGGCAACAGCAAGCAGTGCTATTAGTAGAATCAAAAGGTTAACTACGATGTCTGTTTTGGATAAATCTTAATAGCTAAATTTAGGTTAACACTTCAAAGCATTCCTGCTGTTAAAAGGTACCAATACCAAAATTTATCACAAAATTTGAGAGAATATTTAATGTCACTCAAATTGTAACACAAATTTTTTGAATTATTTATTTTCAATTTAAGTTTCAATGAAAAGATAATGTAAGACATCCCCCTAAAGGAATAGTTCATTTTTTGTGAATCATGTCTTTAAGCATCTAATTATATTTAAATAAGTAAAACACATTTGTTTTCTATATTGCTTTAATTCCTCTACACCATCAAAAATAATTTGTATTAAATAGCTTGATGGACAAACGTCACACTTAAAAAAATTAAACTAAAAATAACTAACCCATGTCTCTTAAGTATAAAGTCATAGAAATCATTCCAAATTTGAGATATCTCTGTGATCAGTGTATTTTCAACAAGTTTAAAAATTCACAGTTCGTTTGTAAAGTTCTTTAACTCATGAATGCTGTATTTTATATTTTCTTTTTTGTCATGATATTTTGCTTTCGATGGTGGAGGAGAAGGCACGTTCATGAAGAAAAGAAAAAAGAGTGGAACAAGGAAAAGGTGATTAAGAACAGAAGGGCTAAGGAAAAATAGAGGCCTTGAAAAGTGAAGAATGAAAGAAAAGTAAGAGGCAGTTGTTATGTTTGGCAGTGGAAAAGGAGCCAGGAAACCCCCTGTGGGGAAAGGAAATGGAGCAAATAGCACACTACAGTTATCTGTTTTGGGTGCAGGGAGAGGGGATTGAGAGTTCTGCAAGTAGTATAACCCCGCAATAAGCTATCATATTACAACAATAGAAATGGACAAACCACATCTATAAGAAACAACTTGGGTGGATTTTATAATGAACAAAATAATGCATATTGTATGACGCCACTTCTAAAAGCACAAAGCAAGTACAACTAAGTGATAATGTCAAAGTCAGGATCATGGGTAGGAGCGATAGTGACTGGGAGGGGGCACAGTTGGCACTTCCAATACTTTGGTGCTGTTCTGTTTTTTGACCTGGAAATGCGTTCATGGATTTCACCTTGTGTTAGGTCATTGAAATATACGTTTGCGTTTTGTACACTTCTCTGTTTAGGTGTTTAATTCAAAGTAGAACTAAACAAAGAAGTACTGAGGGAAAAAAGCAACAAGGTAATGACAAAGATGCAAAGCTAAATACTCCACTTCAGTCACATAATTATTAAGGCTCAAATACTAATACTATTTCATCTATATGGACATAACTACCCAGGAAAATATGTGTTTAATTAAAAAAAATTAAACCAGTGAACTACAAAAAAATTCAGATGTCAATCTTTTTAAATCCTTTCATTGAATTAAACAAAACAAGTTTTAAGTAAACAAATGTTAACTACTGTACACAGCATAGGACTTAATGGGGGAACGATGAAAGCATTCTTATTAAATTAGGAACAAGTAAAATGCATTCTTTACCATCATTATTGTTGAACACTTGTTTATTCATTCAACAAACATTTATTTAGAGTCAGCTGGTGCTAGGCACTTTTCTAGGCAGCTGGGATAAATCTTTGTACAAGGCAGCTAAATACCCTGCCTTCATAAAGCTTATAGTATTAGGGGAAAACCAATAAATAGGCAAATAAATGTTAGATAGGAATAACTGCCATGGACAAAAAATAAAGCAGAGAAAGAGAGAAACAGTGAGAAATACAAACATTTGAAGAGAAAGAATTATCATTATTAGTAGATAGTAAAGTCATTTACTTAGAAAACCCAAGAGAATCAGCTAAAAAGCTATTCTAAATAACAGTAAAATGACCAGGAATAATATTAATATTTAATCAATAGCCTGCATATATTGCAACTTAGAAGATAAAATTTAAAAATCCAATTATAAACTCTAAGAAAAAGGTAAAACATCAAGAATAAAATTGACAAGTAATATATTAGCTCTATATGATGATAACATTAAAATATTATAAATGAACACAAAAGAGGAGATAGAAAGGCATACCATGTTCTTAGACTATAAAATTTAAGTTCATAAATAGTTTAATACTCTAATATTTAGTGTTCTCTTTTATCCCAGTAAAAATAGTTAGACAATATTTTTGGAATTTGACAAGAAGCTTATAAAGATCATATTGAAAAACAATCAAGCAAGAATGGCCAGAGAATTCTGAAAAATAAAAGAGTCCTACTCATTTAAAGCACTAAAATATTCCAAGTGGAATGGGAATAGCATTCCAGGTATTAAGACATTGAAAAACCACATTAGTTAAAAGAGTATAGATTGGTCCATGAATGTGTGGGTCTGTATCAATGAAAAATTAATAAACCCAACTATATATGGGAATATTATAAACAATAAAGGAGGCATTACAAATAAGTGAGAAAAAAAGACTGGATTATTCAATAAATAGTGTAGAAAAAAATACCAAGAAAACACAACTTTGTAACCATACTGCATACCTCACACTGAAGTAAATTCTAGGTGGATCAAAAATGTACTGTAGGAAAAAAAAGTCATAAAACTTCTCAGGCTGGGAAAAGTCTTTTAAAATATTATATTTAAAAGAAATGTATAAAAATATGTAAACCATATAAACTCAAAATTTTATGCATAATAAAAAAGCATAAATCAAGTCAGATATACAAATTCAGGAAAGATATTTGCTACTTGTATTACAATCATTTGATTTCTTTAATATATTTAATGATAAGAATCTTCAATTTTTTAGAAGTCATTTAACTTTTTAAAAATCTCCCCAAATGGGCAAAAGACATACACATTGCACAGAAAAGAAAAACAAACAGTCCTTAGATTATGAAAGGATTTTACCTTCCCTTATAGAAAAGAAATGCAGGTTAAAATAGCAGTGTATATGTGTGTGCTCAGTCCTGTCGGACTCTTCACAACCCCTTGGGCTAAGGCCCACCAGGTTCCTCTATCCATGGGATTCTCCAGGCAAGAATACTGGAGTAAGGTTGCCATTTTCTACACCAGGAAATCTTCCCAACCCAGGGATCAAACTTGAAACTCTTGAGTCTCCTGCATTGGCCAGGCAGATTCTTTACCACTGTTCCATCTGGGAAGCCCCCCCCATTCTACACTTGATCTTAGCCAAAAGTCCTCAATAAGATACAGTTTTTAAAATTTATCAGAGTGAAAAACAAGAAAGTTAAGTACATACTGTATTGTATTGTCCTGTATGTCAGAAAATAGATACATTCATAAATTACTAGCAGGGGTGTATGTTGATATATGTTATCAAATTTTTTAAAGTGTAAATCATTTTATTCAGCATTCCACTTCTAGGCATGTTTGCTTGCACAGATGAAAAATGATGCCTGTAAAAATAAATACAAAATTGTTGGTAATAGCAAGATATTGGAAAAATCTTAAATGTTCATCAATAAGAAACCAGCAAATAAATATTACAGGGTGTTAAAACTGAAGTTTCCTCCAGGACATATATGAAGTTCCAAAGACAGATTGTTATGTATTGAATTTACAAAGCACATTAATAAAAAATTTCATCAAATCTAAAAACTTGTTCATCAAAGAACACAATCAACATGGTGAAAAGGCAACTTACAGAAATGGGAGAAAGTATATGTAAACTACATACCAAAAAAGCAGTTAATATCCAGAATATATGAAGAACTCCTATAACTCAACCATAGAAAACCAAATAACACAACTTAAAAATGGGCAAAGGACTTGAATGGACATTTCTCCAAAGACTACATACAAATTGCCAGCAACCATATGAAAAGATGCTCAGCATAATAATCATCAAAAAATGCAAATCAGAACCACAAGGAGATAATCTCTTCACACCCATTAGGAAAAGCAAACTAACAAGTGTTCATCCAAATCTGTACAAGTTGAAACTCTTGTATCTCTTGATAGGACTGTAAAATGATTGCATCCACTGTGGCAAACAACATGATGGTTCCTCAAAAAGTAAAACTAGAACTATATGATCCGAGCAGTCCCACTCCTGGATTTATAGCCAAAAGAACTGAAAGCAGGGTATCAGAGAGGTATTTGTCCACCCATCTTCACAGCAGTACTATTCACAACAGCCAAGTAATAGAAGCAAACAGCAAGGATAAACAAAGTGTAGCTTATACATACAGTGAAATACTATGCAGCCTTAAAAAGGAAAGAATTTCTGTCACATGCTACATGGATGAAACTTAAGGATATTATGCTGAGTGGAATAAGTGAGAATATGCAAATGCTGTATGATTTCACTTATCTGAGTCATCTGAAGTAGCTGAATTGATACATAGAGAAAGTAGAATGGTAGTTACCAGGTTTTGGGTCAGGAGGAAAAGGGGAGTTGTTTAATAGGTATAGACTTTCAGTTCTGCAAGATAAACAAGTTCAGGAGATCTGTTCCATAACAATGTAAATAAACGCTACTGAACTCTACACTTGAAAATGACCAAGATGCTAAATTTTATGTGTTTTCTACCACAATTAAAAAAGTAATGACTAACACTAAATCTATCATTACTAACAAGTACTTTATATGAGTTTATTCTTTTAAACCTTACAGGGACTCCATGAGGAACATAGTGCTGTTATCTCAGTTTTACAGATGAGGAAATTGAAGTTCAGAGAGTTTAAGTAATTTCACTTATAACTGAAAAAGAAGGATGTGAATCCAACCAATTGATTTCTAGAGTTAACCATGCTACTTCCTTACCAACTACTCAGAGCCAATTTCAAGACTGGTGGATGCCTCATCCAGATCAAGCTATAAAAATAATTCAGAGAGCCCAGAAGTAAACCCACACACCTGTGATTAACTAATCTATAAAAAAGAGAGCAAGAATATACAATGGAGAAAAGATAGTCTCTTTAACAAGTGGTGCTTGTAAAGCTGGACACCTATGTGTAAAACAATGAAATGAGATCATTCCCTTACACCATATATGAAATAAACTCAAAAATGGTTTCAAGACTTAAATATAAGGCAAGATACCATAAAATTCCCATAAGAGAACATAGACTTTTTGACATAAATTGTAGCAGTACTTCCTTAGATCAGTCTCCCAGGGCAAAAGAAATTAGAGCAACAATAAACAAATGGGGCCTATTCAAACTTCGCACAGGAAAGGAAATCACCAGTAAAACAAACAAAAAACAACCTATGGAACAAGGTGGGCAGGGGGGAGGCCCACAGGAAATATTTGTGAATGATACAGCAAACAAGAAGTTGATATTCAAAATATACAAATAGCTCATAAAATTCAATACCAAAAAAACAAGCAATCCAATCAAAAATTAGGCAGAATACCTTAATAGATATTTGCAAAGAAGATATACAGAGGGCTGACAGGCACATGAAATCATATCCAATATCACTAATTATAAGAGGAATGCAAATCAAAACCATGATGAAGTATTGCCTCACACCCTCAGAGTGGATGTCATCAAAAAGTCTACAAATAATAAATGCTGGGGAGGATGTGGAGAAAAGGAAACACTCCTATACTGTTGGTGGGAATGAAAGTTGCTGCAGCCACTGTGAAGAACAGTATGGAGGTTCCATAAAAAACTAAAAATAGGATTACCATATGATTCTGCTATTCCATTCCTGAGCATATAACTGGAAAAAATTAAGCAAAAAGCCTAATTTGAAAAGATACATGCACCTCTATTTGTAACACTACTTATAATAGCCAAGATGTGGAAGCAACCCAAGGACTCACCAACAGATGATTAACTTAAGAAGACGTGGTATGTATTTTACATACATATATGTATGTATATATACATATATGTATATAATGGAATATTACTCAGCCATGAAAGAGAATGAAATAATGCCATTTGCAATGATGTGGATGAAGCTTGTGGAGAATAATGTAATTAGTGAATTAGAAAATACTATATGATCTCACTTATATGTGGAACCTAAAAAACCAATACAAATGAATGCTTATACAAAACAGAAAGAGACTTATAGGAAACAATCTTGTGATGACCAAAGGAGAGAGAAGTTGGGGAGGAACAAGCTAGTGGTATAGGATTAACAGGTATAAACTACTACACATAAAATAGATGAACAATGAGGATTTACTGCACAGCACAGGGAATTACACCCATTATCTTATAATAGCCTATAATGGAATATAATCTGCAAAGAAACACAATCACTATGCTATACACCTGAAACTAATAATATTATAAACCAACTATACTTGAAAAAAGCACTTCAAAGTATGAATCTACAGAGGAGTTTGTGAAGAGTTTTTGGGGTTTTTTTTGTTTGTTTGTTTGGTTTTTTTTTGGAGAGAAGTGTTGGACTGATGTGAAGGCGAAAGAATGAGGGATTTCTTCTCTTTCAGCTCAAGGAAGGAGCAGATCCAAATGCAAAACTTAAGGGAGCTATCTATTTTTTTTTTAAGGGAGCTATCTTTTGTCTATTATGAATAATGCTGCAATGAATATTTTTTATGTGGGTATATGTTTTCATTTCTCTTGGGCATATCAATAGAGACAGAAAGTAGATTAGTAGTTGCCTAGGGCTGTGGAGAAAAGGGACTGACTGCTAATGTGTTTTGTGGGGTGATTAATGTGTTCTAAAATTGTGATTTAAAAACTCTGAGAATACACTAAAATTCATTCAATTGTATACTTTAAATAGATACTATGATGTGAATTGTACCTTAATAAAGCGATTATTTTTAAAATTTAAAGAGGATGCCAAACAGTAATCAAGATAAATAATAGTTAATGTAAGATTTTTAGAAGTCAAAATTAATGCAGAACCAATCCACATTGAACAGAATATCAAAATTTTAAATAAAGATGAGTTGTTTGTTTCTGTTTAGGATGTTACATTATTGTGCAAGGGAAGAGTCATTTCTAAACACCCCTCCTTTCAGACCAGCACAGTCATTGTGTTCTTCCCTCTAGGCATGTTTATGTGGGTTGGCAAAAGTGTGCAAACACATTGGACAAAAGTGGGGCTTTATAGGACTTTCCTGGAGACACAGCGGTTAAGAATCCACCTGTCAATGAAGGGGACATGGGTTGCAATCCCTGGCCTGGGAAGATTCAACATCCTAAGGAGCAAACAAGCCCGTGAATCACAACTACTGAAGCCCACAGGTTCCAGAGTCCATGCTCTGCAAAAAGAGAAGCCACCGCAGTGAGAAGCCTGCACACCATAACTGGAGTCGGTCCTGCTTGCCACAACTAGAGAAAGCCCATG
The DNA here is from genome assembly GCF_029378745.1 of Bos indicus. Lineage (NCBI taxonomy): Eukaryota > Metazoa > Chordata > Mammalia > Artiodactyla > Bovidae > Bos > Bos indicus. The sequence goes on from NC_091767.1 coordinate 20,104,379, forward strand.
TAACAACAGTGAAGACCCAGCACAGCTATAAGTAAATAAAAATTTTTAAAAGAAAGTAGAATTAAAATTTTTAAAAAGTGAGGCTTTATATATACTCGTAAGGGGAAGCTTTTCACTTTCTTTCACTTGGTTCAAAACAGGCGGATAATTTGTTAACTGTATAGAGGGGTGCACATCTTTTGCCTCGGACTCTACTGTAATTCAGTGAAGTACTAGAAAAGAGCTTTGATTGAGGACATTGGGACAACTTGACATGTGTAGCCTGTAGAGGACCTCATGGGAGCTGAGAAGTCCACAGGATAAGAAATGGGGGTTAACCAACCACTTAGTGATAAAGCCAAGAGAGGTCTGTTGTGTTGAGTAGACCACAGTCCCAAAATTGTCAGGGTAAAAGATATGATTCTCTAATGGACAAGTTATGGACATTAAAGAACAACCAGGTTAAGACCATCTTTAGTTTGGCCTAAGAGGGCATCTAGAAACTGGCAGAGGGTGAGGGGACTCATCACTGAATAACTATGGAGGGTGAATTACCTGGCAGGGAAATGTAAGTTGAGGCAGGAAATACCCTGCTGAAAGAAAAAGTACATGGCCCATGTCAAGAGTGTTATATTTTGTGGGACCCTGCAGGGAACCTTTGAAAAGCCCACCAGAAAGTCCACTTTAGACATATGTTTGGTCTAGTGGGCATGAAAAGATCTTGATGACCCAGATAAACACGATGTTGTGATCACTCACCTAGAGCCAGACATCCTGGAATGTGAAGTCAAGTGGGCCTTAGGAAGCATCACTACGAACAAAGCTAGTGGAGGTGATGGAATTCCAGTTGAGCTATTTCAAATCCTGAAAGATGATGCTGTGAAAGTGCTGCACTCAATATGCCAGCAAATTTGGACAACTCAGCAGTGGTCACAGGACTGGTAAAGGTCAGTATTCATTCCAATCCCAAAGAAAGGCAATGCCAAAGAACGCTCAAACTACCACACAATTACACTCATCTCACACAGTAGCAAAGTAATGCTCAAAATTCTCCAAGCCAGGCTTCATCAGTACATGAACTGTGAACTGCCAGATGTTCAAGCTGGATTTAGAAAAGGCAAAGGAACCAGAGATCAAATTGCCAACATCCGTTGGATCATCAAAAAAGCAGGAGAGTTCCAGAAAAACATCTGCTTCTGCTTTATTGACTACACCAAAACCTTTGACTGTGGATCACAACAAACTCTGGAAAATTCTTAAAAAGATGGGAATACCAGACCACCTGACCTGCTTCCTGAGAAATCTGTATGCAGGTCATGAAGCAACAGTTAGAACTGGACGTGGAACAACAGACTGGTTCCAAATTGGGAAAAGAGTATGTCAAGGTTGTATTTTGTCACCTTGCTTATTTAACTTACATGCAGAGTACATCATGAGAAATGCTGGGCTGGATGAAGCACAAGCTGAATCAAGATTGCTGGGAGAAATATCAATAACCTCAGATATGCAGATGACACCACCCTTATGGCAGAAAGTGAGAAAGAACTAAAGAGCCTCTTGAAAGTGAAAGAGGAGAGTGAAAAAACTGGCTTAAAACTCAATATTCAGAAAACTAAGATCATGGCATCTGGTCCCATCACTTCATGGGAAATAGATGGGGAAACAGTGGAAACAATGACAGACTTTATTTTGGGGGCTCCAAAATCACGGCAGATGGTGATTGCAGCCATGAAATTAAAAGACGCTGGCTCCTTGGAAGAAAAGCTATGACCAGCCTAGACAGCATATTAAAAAGCAGAGACATTACTTTGCCAACAAAGATCTGTCTAGTCAAAGCCGTGGTTTTTCCCGTAGTCATGTATGGATGTGAGATTTAGACTATAAAGAAAGCTGAGCACCAAAGAATTGATGCTTTTGAACTGTGGTGTTGGAGAAGACTCTTAAGAGTCTCTTGGACATCCCTTGATCAAACCAGTTCATCCTAAAGGAAATCAGTCCTGAATATTCATTGGAAGGACTGATGCTAAAGATGAAACTCCAATACTTTGGCCACCAGATGTGAAGAACTGACTCATTGGAAAAGACCCTGATGCTGGGAAAGATTGAAGGCAGGAGGAGAAGGGGATGATGGAGAATGAGATGGTTGGATGGCATCACTGACTCGATGGACATGAGGTTGAGCAGGCTTCGGGAGTTGGTGATAGACAGGGAATCCTGGAATGTTGCAATCCATGGGGTCACAAAGAGTCAGACACGACTGAGTGACTGAACTGAACTGAACTGAGAGGGCGTGAGAAAATATCCCTTGAAAGGGATCAGTCCAAATATCTTGCCCTTCCGCATCCTCCCAGTTCTAACCCTGGAGGGCTCAAAGACTAGCAAATTTCAAGGGTCGGGGTAGGGGTTTGGAGGAGCTCCATAAGGAAGAAGAATTTCACATCAAAACAACCCTGTCCCTAAGCTTGGTGTGTTATATCAATTTTGAATTGATTATCTCTGAGTTTTGACTAATCTCTAAGACGGTGCATTCTGATTTCTGAATTCAGTCTGTGTTTTGACAAAACGACTATAGGATTATATAGTCTCTTAAAAGGGAGCAAAAAAGTCATGGAGAATCTGCCCAAGCTTCCACAGTAGGGGCAGGGGAAGATTATGCCTACAAATTATATCTTGTGAGTTTCAGTGATATAATTATTCATGGATATAAAATAAAATATTATGCACAATTAAAAAGGATGCAGCAGTTGTATATGTTTGTATATGGAACTACATTCAAGATATAATAAGTTTTAAAAAAGTATAAAACTGTGTATGGTGTATGCTATCATTTTTATTTAAAAACTAAAAATATTTATGCGTGCATGTATTTGTATATATATATATTTATAAGTGCATGCATGCTAGGTCACTTCAGTTGTGTCCAACTATTGGTAACACTATGGGCTGTGGCCCGTGAGGCTCCTGTGTTCATGGGATTCTCCAGGCAAGTATACTGGAGTGGGTCGCCATGCCCTCCTCCAGGGGATCTTCCCAACTCGGCCCAAATCCACATCTCTTACATCTCCTGCACTGACAGGTAAGTTCTTTACCACTAGCACCACCTGGGAAGCCCATAGAAACATGAACATATATATTTATTTTTTATGCACAGAAACCATTCGTTTTTGGAGATTTACACTAGAACTGGTAACAGTAATTGTCTCTAGGGAAAGAATCCATATCGATGGAAGGTAAGAGTAGGAAGAATACTTACTTTTCACTGTACACACCTTTGTATATTTTGCATTTTGTGCTGTGTGTTGCCTATTCAAAAAATTAAAGTTAATTAAAAAGAAAATAAATGATTTCAGGCTTACACATAAGGATGGCCAAATGAAATCATATTACAGAATTGACTACAAAAAAATAGTAAACACTAGACAAAAAATGTCATATATTCAAGGAAAGGGGCATAGCCTAAGGCCATTTTTTAAAAAAAGGAGGCACGGGAGGAAGTGGTTAAGACTCCATGCTTCCAATGCAAGGGGCACTGATTCTATCCTTGGTGAGGGAAACTAAGATCTCACATGCCATTTAGCGCAGCCAAAAAGTAAAAATTATTGAAAAAAAAAAGTAGCCAACAAAATAAGAAAAGGATTTTGGAAGACAGCATGATATATCTCTCAACATCAGCCTCCAACCTGCCCTAACCCCACCTAAATTGCTCTATTGAGGTCACTAAGGGGTTCTCTCTGGCCTTCCTGTTTTCTGAAAGGGAAAAATGAGAATTAACACAAGGTATAGGCAGTCCATGGGGTCGCTAAGAGTCAGATACGATTGAGTGTCTTCACTTTCACTTTTCACTTTCCTGCATTGGAGAAGGAAATGGTAACCCACTCCAGTGTTCTTGCCTGGAGAATTCCAGGGACGGGGGAGCCTCGTGGGCTGCCGTCTATGGGGTCACACAGAATCAGACACGACTGAAGCAACTTAGCAGGAGCAGCAGCAGCAGCATAGGCAGATGAGAGACGTAAATGTTTCATTTGTAGCTGAAAGAAGTTAAGTGGATGACACAGTTTAGAGTTAGAGCAAAATGAGCAACCAGCTAAAACCCAGAATTAATTATGTTTATGTACCAAATCACAGGCATCATTATCCATCAGAGAAGTAACTATCATCTTTGGCACAAAGAGTTAAGAAAGGTCAGAAAACAGTGCTAAGGGATCTCATTCAATAGGAAACATACCATCTGAAGTAAGCAACTTTCCCTTTTCTTTATCCTGACTGGAGAGTAGTGGAAATGTTCCTAATGGAGAAGGAGATGATAAAAAGCAAGTGAACAAAGAAGTGAGGTCTACACTTAGAATTAAGAGACCACCTTAATTCCAAGTAAATTCTTCTTTAAGAGTGAGATATCCCACCACTGCCCATGAACCTTGGTAGAAAATGAAGCAATGGAGCAATGAACCTTGGTAGAAAATCTTTAATATAATTTATGAAGTGATAGCAGAACCCAGATGTTCACATAATCTTGAGTTCTCCTACTTGTTCACTTTGCCATCTTGGTTTGAGAAAAAAAAAAAACCTAGAACACTAAATTCCTAGCTATCAACTGTTTATGAAGAGAAAGCAAACTGGTTTTAGTTAAAGTAGCAAGTTATCAAAACATTCCTTTAATTACAAGAAAACAAATACAGGTCCAGACAGATCTCCATGCACATGCATAATGAAAATAAATAGTAGGCAATAACACAAACATATTAGGAAGGGAGGAAAAGCATATAAAAGACCGACATTGAACCAAGCCTAGAAAAAAGTATAATGCAAAAAAAGTGAATTAATTTCTCTGCAAAGCTTTGCCATGTAGAATAAACTTAAGGAAAACAAGAACTCAAAAATGAGTTTTAAAACAGCAGAATGAAGAAAAGAGGGATCGCAAACCTAAGGAAGTAGAGCACTAAAACAACGTCATAATGAATTAATAATAAGTTTTAAAAGCAAGAAAGAACTGACCTGAGGTAATCATAGGAATGCAAATGAATAATAAAGAAGTTAATAAATTGGAAGGTCATGGCACAGTGGTAAATCTACCTACCAATGCACAAGACGCAAGAGACATGGATTTCATCCCTGGGTTGGGAAGATACCCTAGACTAGGAAATGGCAACCTGCTCCAGTATTCTTGCCTGGAGAATTCCATGGACAGAGGAGTCTGGTCGGGCCCCCTACAATCCATGGGATCGCAAAGAGTCTGACCTGATTGAGCATGCACACATGCACAGAAGTGGAAAACTGACAAATTCCATGTAACAGAATTTCTAACCTAAGTGTCTCTTAGGTTAGAAAATTCAGAGAAACATAGCAATGTACTCAAAGACATAATTTCTTTCTTTTTTTTTTTTCATTAAGGAGAATCTTCCTTTGAATTGAAGCAAAAGTTTAATTTGCAGATTGAAAAGTAACATATTTTGATTAGGAAGACTCATCTCTGAGATAAATCCACAGTTAAATTACCAATCTTCAAGGATAAAGAATTCTTCAGGCACCTGAAAAAAGAGCAAATCTCCAACAAAGGGAAGTATCCATGTTGGTCTCATATTATTCCACAGTAATAATCAATGACAGATGTCACTGGAAAATATCTAAGAAATTTCGGAGTAAAGGAATATAACAGTAATGTAAATGTCCAACATACACAAAGTATACATGTACACAAGATAAACAACAGCAGTGTGTAGTACAGGCAGATGTTTTCAAACATGAAAGAAGTCTGAAAATACAACACCCTTGCACACTTCTTCACCAAAACCACACAAAACACAAACCAAAAAAACAGAGGAACACATGCTACTTGTTAACGAAATCCAACTACTTGAGAGATGATGGAAAAATAAAGAGAAAACACATAAAAAGTCTTGGGCAAACACTGAGTCAATTTAAAATATGTCTAAATTATAGAACAGGATATAAATGTAAAAACCTTGACAATATATAAATAATAATATAAATAAGATGGAAAGGTAGAAAGGGAGCAAAGAGAGAAGTTAATATCTTCATCTTTCAGAGCAGGTAAACATTCAATGCCATCTACAAATTGAAATGGGTAGGTGTTAAAGCTATGACTCAGCATTTGCTTATTTTTAGTCATCTCTTCTTAACTTTAGAGGGATCTCTTAAGAAATAATAGAATTCGTATTGGATACAACATTTATTTGAAATTTAGCAGTCCATTCCAATTCATTTCTACTTCATTTGACTTCTTTCTAATTCATTACTTATTTGTAAAAAGAGTAAGTATTATAAAATAAAAAATAGCAAGTACTGTGTGCTAATAATGGTTAAAAAGGGATTTGCGGTGATTTTTATAAAAACAGCTCTTTTTACTTTTCTGCATGACTTGAACTCATTAAAATGAGCAAGCGTTACATTTACAAAATCAGTGAAGAATTTTTCTTTAAAAATGAACAGGAAAGATAAAAACAAGGAAACATTTCAGTTATTTTAATAAACTTATATTGAGCTCAGTAGAAATAGTGTTGTAATTTAATTATTTCTCAGACTTAAGATTTTCTGTGCACTCAGATATATCTCATCTTCAAATTCCAGATAAGCACTTCCATTTGAAAATCATTTGATTCTGTAAACAGAATTTAGCATGCAGGAGAAGTCCAAACACTCAAATTACTGACTTGGCTGCTAAATCAACAGTATAGATGTGATTCAGGGTTGGGGCCAGAGGAAATGATGAAGGTTTGAGAGTGGAGTTATTACATTATAATAAGAATGTAAAAAACTGCTTCTGCTTTTATGAAGTCATCTTTTGTTCTGTTCCCTTCTGCTTATTCCTCCACCCATTTGAACTGGTCCTCATTTCTTTGGGGGAAGCTCGTTTTTACAAATGCTGTCCTCACATACATAAGTATGATATGTTCAGGTTAAAAACAATACTCACAGAACATGAACTACAGAACTACATAGGCTTTTAAATATATATATATATATATATATATATTCACACAGGCTATTTATGGGGTGTGTGTGTGTGTGTGTATGTGTGCTCAGTCACTCAGTTGTGTCCAATTCTTTGCAACCCTGTGGACTGTAGCCCACCAGACTCCTCTGTTCATGGGGTTTTTTCAGGCAAGAACACTGGAGTGGGTTGTCATCTCCTTCTCCAGGTGATCTTCCTGACCCAGAAATTGAACACATGTTTCTTGCATCTCCTGCATTGGCAGGCAGATTCTTTACCACTGCATCATCTGGGAAGCCCATGGGCTACTTACTACATAAAAATTTCCTTCTCAGACTCCTTAGGATTTTTAGTTCATTACATGAGTTCCCTAAAGTCAAAGTGCCTGGCACAACTTTATTTGTCTTTGTAATTCCTAGAGAGTAGATGTTACAGATACCTGTTTACGATGAGAAATATTTTTTTGTCACTACATGGATGTGGTAAGTAGAATAATGACCCTCCCCTAGGATGTCTATGTCCTAATCCCTCAATTTTGCAAATATACAGCAAAGGGAAATTAAGGTTGCAAATGGAATTAAGGTTGCTAATCTGATGACCCTGAGATGGGGAGAGTATCCTGGATTATCCAAGTGGGCCCAATGTAGTTGTAACAGTCCTTATAAAAGAAAGAAACAAGAGAGTCAGTATCAGAGGGACATGATGTGAGGAAGACGCCACCCCCATCACTGCCTTTGAAGATGTCAAGGGGCCACCAGTCAAGGAATGCAGGCAGTCTCAAGGAACTAGACAAAACAATGAAACATATTCTTCCCCTCAGCCTCCAGAAAGCAGGCAGCCCTTCTAACAGCTTGATCATAGCCCCAAAAGACCTGGGCTTATGACATAACAAAGTTTTTGTTTTAAGCCATTGCTTGTGGTAAGTTGTTGCAGCAACAGTAGACATCGAATCCAGTAATAAAAGGTGAAGACACAGCACAACCTTTCTCCATGGACCATGCTTCTGAATTTCCATGGATACGGGGCAGGCTTTAGGCAAAACAAAAAGTAGCTGTCTAAAGTAGCTTGTTCCCTCTCAGCATCTTACTGCTCCTTTTGGGTAACCTTGCCTAATAAAACCATAGGATTTAAAAAAATTAAAAGGGCACTGTCCGCTATATACCTATACTACACTGCCTTTCCAGGACCAGGCCATAAATCCTATTTCACTTTCTGCCCCCTACCATTCATTTCTAAGACCTAGGTGGTGGGTGAAACAGCCGCGTTGAGAGACTGGGTGTCTGAACATAGAAACAAGGCAAGAGAGTCATTATCCAGAAGACAGGCATTCCAAGTAAAGAGTTCCATCTTTTGTCTTCCTGGGGAGAATGTAAGAGGGAAAAGGAAGCAGAGCAGAGAGGACACGAGCACAGTTGGCAAGTAAATCCTGTAGCAAAAAAAAAAAAAGAGCAAATACCTAGGCAGGTAAATATTCCCTGATATTAAACAGGGAAGTTGAAAGGCAGGTATTGAACACTAGGACAGGTGATGAATAAGATCTGTGCATGGTCATAACAGGCAGTTAATTATATGAGAATCTAGTAATCCCCACTAGCAAAGAAAAGGGAAAACAAAGTAGGAGCTCTCTAACTAGAAAATTATGGTCAAAGTAACAGCAATAAAGTCTATAAATTGCTGGGCAATTCTTGAAACAATCTTTATAAACCGAATGTTAACACCTCAAATAATGTGATGTCTTAACCTTATTAAAGTGTTATCAATATAAAGCTTCTTAAGGACAGACTGGAATAGAATGTATTCTACACTTTGAGTAGGCTGTGTCAATTAACATGCTGCTGCATAATGAACCACATCAAAACTCAGTGGCTTAAAGCAGTAAGCATTTACTATTCCTCATGTGTCTGTGGGTCGGCTGGGCAGTTCCCTTCTTGGCTGGCATTATTCATATAGCACCTGTGGAACCTGCAGGCAACTCTCCTGATTTTCTCTGGGAGTTGACTGGCTGTTGGCTGGCCGGGATGTCCCAGTCTGGCATACCCGGGTTCTCCTCCATGTGCTCTCATGTCTGAATACGCTACGCTGCGATTACTAAAATGGTAGTGTCAGGGTACCAAGGGAGAGGAAAAGTGCAAGGATTCTTGAGGCCAGGGTACACTGTCACCACTGCCACATCCTGTTGATCAAAGCACTTCACAAAACCAGCCCAGATTCTAAGGGTATTGATAGAGACAACTTCTCTTGATGGGAGAAACTGCAGTGTCACATTATAAAGGACATATTCTTTTGCTCAAGCCTGCAGCAGAGGTTCTCAAATTTTCACAGTCATCAGAATCTTCTGGAAGGCTTCTTAAAACTTAGATTTCTAGGTCTACTTGGGTTTCTGATTCAGTAAGTCTGGAATGAGGCCCAATTATTTTACATTTCTAATAGTTTCTCAGACGATGATGGTGATGATGTTTGTAGATAATACTTTGAGAACCACTGGTCTGTAGTTGACTCCTCTCTATCAAAAAAAATTAAAGTTTAACATACATTTACTTTTATTTCTGAATAAACTATTCCCTGCATAGCATAACATTTATTATTCACGATATATTTATCTTCTAGTAAAATAAGTAAGTGTTGGTCACTCGGTCATGTCTGATTCTTTGTGACCCCATGGACTGCCAGGCTTCTCTTGTCCATGGGATTCTCCAGGCAAGAATACTGGAGTGGGTTGCCATGCCCTCCTCCAGGGAATCTTCCTGATCCAGGGATTGAATCTGGGTCACCTGCATTGCAAGCAGATTCATTACAGTCTGAACCACCAGGGAAGCCCAGTAAAGTAAGAAAAGTTTAAAATCTAAGTCCTTTTAGAGGATTTTGATTTTCTCTTTCTTCTGAAAAATATAATTTCCTTTTTGAGGTCGCACCCTAAACACACAATAAACTCTAGTCAATCAAAAACTATTGAAAGATGTTCTTTTATCTCTCTTCTTTCCTCTGTTTTACTTTCCATTCTGCTTCACACAACTACAATTAGGTCAGTAAGGGGAAGGTCTTGATTCAAATGAGAAAATTGTGTTTTATATTTAAAATTAACTAGAAGCAAGTAACTGAATACCTTAAAAGTGTATTGTTTCATTTTCTTATTTAACAGATGAAGGAATAGGCTCAGAGGAGTTGAGTAACTTATATCCAAACCCTATTTTTGTTTAGTCACCTCTGTCTGACTGTCATAAACATGATCTAAATTAACTGCCATCTACCTTCTCTTTTTATCTTAGATCTCCAAGTAATGGGCGAGGGGTGTGGGGTGGGGCTTCCCAGGTGGCTCAGTGGTAAAGAGTCTGCCTGACAATGTAGGAGACAAAGTTTCGATCCCTGGTCAGGAAGATCCCCTGGAGGAGATCACCCCAGTATTCTTGCCTAGAGAATCCCATGGACAACGAGTCTGGCCGGCTATAGTCCGTGGAGTCGCAAAGAGTTGGACACGACTAAGTGACTGACCAACCAACTGCAAGTAATTCTGGAGATCTTTGGTAAACTACAAGTTAATTGTGACTTCCTGGCTATTAGCAAATGCTCCCTGTTTTCTGTTCTTTATTTACAAGAGGTAAAGAAGTAATTACTGCATTCTTAACTATTTTTTGAGAAGACAGAGATTAGTTACATTACACTGAAGAAATGAGACTTAGATTGTTTTATCTAGAATTATACACTGAAATATAACTGCATCAAACAAAATAATAAAATACCCAGATTAGTCCATGTTAACTATCCATGATAAACTATTAACTGACAATAAATTTATTGTGCACTTCTTTAGTCTGTTTTTCAAAGTGCCAAAGAAAACACCTTTATTCCATTAGTTAGCATATCCACTCCTTCCATTTTTCCTTTCCTAAGAGATGTGGTTCTAGGAGAACTGAAAGGGAGATCAGGGAAAAGTGAACTTAGTAAAAAGTATATTTTTCAGAAAGTCTTCAAAATTGTTGAAAATTAGAAGTATACAACTGCATGCAGTTCTTGGTAGAACTCCTATAAATAACCTAATATTGTTTACCTTTTAAATAATTCAAAGACTTCTCTATTTGCCTAACATAGTCTTATCCTAAGTGATGCTTGTTGATCACCAAGTATATCCCAATCATAACACACAAAGTTCATAAGTATTATTTTATTTACTATTCACAATTCTCTAAGATATTAATAGATACTATTTTTATCTTCATTTTACAAATAAAAAGTAGGCTTAAATGATTAAATAAATAATCATTCAAATTACACAGCTGGTGAGTAGTAAGGTTGGAGCTCAAATAAAATTCTGTTTGATTCAAAATCTTACCAGTATTATTATTTTGTTTTGCTATTTGTACTTTTCTAAAAAGCAACTCTAGTAAAATTACAGTACAAAAATGGCTTTCAATCAAATGAACACTGAACTTGTTTCAGAAAAAAGAAATTTATGACAGAATGGAAGGGGAAAGATGAAAAGGAAACATCTGGTTTATCCAAAGAAATTCCACCTGAGCATAGCTATTACGTATTCTTGCTAGGGAAATCCCATGGACAGAGGAATCTGGGCAGGCTACAGTCCATGGGGTCACAAGAGTCAGACACGACTTAGAGACTATACAACAATAACAACACAGTTATGAAACTGACGAGTTTAGCTAACATGTATGACCAAGTGTGTAGAACTCCAAAGCAGTCATCTTCGGAAGACATATTCATTTAAATCATGTCATCAGTGTTGCAACACATTTTAAACCTGATTATTTTGTGTACATATCGAATTGTTAATACTTACAGCTTTGTTCATAATACCAAAGGCCAGAAATAACTTAGATGTCCTTCAATGTGTAAACGGTTCAACAAACGGTGGTATATTCATACTATATAATACTACTCAGAAAAAAAAAAAAAAATGTTTATTTTCCAGTTTGTGATTGCGTACTTAATTGACTAGATTTGACTCTGAACAATTTTTTGGATATTTTCCAAATTCAAAATCAATCTTAAGAGTACATATTTGTTGATCTTTCCAGCATGCCCTAAAATTATGATTCAGATTCTGAATATAATCACTAAAAGAGGGCATTTAAAATTGTTTTGGCTTTGCCGGTAAATTGGAGTCGTCAATTAAATAAGCGTAGTCTTCCCAGGTGAGGATTCTGAATGTTGCAATATGAATACACTCCAAGGTGACTATGCCTATATGTTTATTTGAAAACGAAAGCAAAAAGGTATTTTATTATGAAAAGAAGGTGGAAAGACCTCTGGATTAAATAAACTCTAAGTTCAATCTATTATAGACAGTTATGGGAATTCCTTAAAAAGAACTGTCAGTTGAAGGACTTCCTCAGATAAATGGTCCTTACAAACCCACTCTTGGTGCAATCATTTGAGCAGATCATCCCACCAGTACTAGTGACCTGATGTGGGTGAAGTCTCAGAGTAACCTTTACCTAGAATTCTTCAAAATGGCAGACATGCAGAGTCATTTGAATAATCAAGCAGATTTTATGTATAAGCAGGAAACTATAACAACAGTAGTAGATATGTCAGCTAGGAAAGCTTCAAGCTCCAGAATACTCAGCTAAATACAGATGAAATAAAGAACAGTATATTTTTTCATATAAAACAAAAGTTCCAAAGTTAGGAATCCCAATTCTTCCCATCTTTATTTTCTACCATCTGTCAGAGATTGGCCTTCAACTTATTGCCTGATAACTGCAAGATGGTTGTTCCACCTCCAGACATCACATAATATTCAGGCAGGAAGAAGCAAGTAGGGCAAAGGGGCAAAAATGTGTTGGCAGCTGTGTCTATTCCTCTTGCATCAAGAAAGCAAGTTTTCCCAGAAGCCCCCTCAGCAAATATGTATTAACATTTAATTTTCCAGAAATACATCAAACAGCCACAACTAACTGCAAGTAAAACTGGAAAACTCAAATATTCAACTTAGCCTCTAAATTAGAATAAGACAGGAGGAAGGAAGTTGAGATTTTGTTTTCAGTTCAGTTCAGTCGCTCAGTTGTGTCCGACTCTTTGTGACCCCGTGGACTGCAACACACAGGCCTCCCATCACCAACTCCCAGAGTTTATTCAAACTCATGTCTGTTGAGTCGGTGCTGCCATCCAACCATCTCATCCTCTGTCATCCCCTTCTCCTCCTGCCTTCGATCTTTCCCAGCAAGTCAGTTCTTCACATCATGTGGCCAAAGTATTGGAGTTTCAGCTTCAGCTTCAGTCTGGAAGGACTGAATGAATATTCAGGACTAATTTCCTTTAGGATGAACTGGTTGGATCTCCTTGCTGTTCAAGGACTCTCAAGAGTCTTCTCCAATACCACAGTTCAAAAGCATCAATTCTTCAGCACTCAGCTTTCTTTATGGTCCAAATCTCACATCCATACATGACTACTGGAAAAACCATAGCTTTGACTAGATGGACCTTTGTAGGCAAAGTAATGTCTCTGTTTGTTAATATGCTGTCTAGGTTGGTCATAGCTTTTCTTCCAAGGAGCAAGCGTCTTTTAATTTCATGGCTGCAGTCACCATCTGTAGTGATTTTGGAGCCCAAGAAAATAAAGTCTGTCACTGTTTCCATTGTTTCCCTGTCTATTTGCCATGAAGTGATGGGACCAGATGCCATGATTTTGTGTTGAATGAGCCCAATTGCAATGGGGTTTACACTTTACTAGGTGGTGTGTTTTCATTCTTTGTATCATTAAATCATCACAATGGTAGTTTGTCCTTGCTCTTAATTTTACTAAAAGGAAAAGTGTAGTCTAGAGTACTTAAGAGAATTGCCCAAGTCATCCAGTTTATAAGAATTGGAACCAATTTCTATATGACTCCAGAAACCCTACTACCTAATATGGGCAAAGAAATCTCAACAGCACAAAAATAATGCTTTCCTAGAGACTGAGTATTGAAATTGCTCTTAAAAAGGCAGCACGCAGGAGAATCTTTTGATTCCTTATTGGAGTCTTACAAGAATCATCTTGCTCTTTCTTGTAACAAAACTCACTGAGAGGTTCCTAAAAGGGGAGAGTCAAGGTCACTTGGGATGAACCACTGTATTCCACGAGTCACTGAAACCTTGGCATGACTCTCAATATTTACCCACTGGTGGGAGATTTACAGTTGGTAAATTACTTATTTAATACCTAGCTTATATATTTTCCAGACCTGGTTTGTGTTTATTGATGATAATCTCATTCTTGATGTATGTCAAAGAAACTATTTTGTCCTCTATTTTTCCCTGCTACATACAGCAAAGAAAATAAATCAGGCTTCTAATTGTAATAAAATAGATTTAATAAAAATAGAAAATAGAATATATTACCTTTTTCAGGTGTTAAACATCCTTTTTAAAGTGTACTAATGCTATAACATAGGTTATCATGGAATGGGCTAGAGAATTTTGGGAGGAGAAACACTTTTGCAGAATGGTAAGTTTTTTGTTTTAACATATCTACAGTTTTTCTTTGGGCTTGATATATCCTTCTCTCCTAGGCAAAAATCAATTTACATTTAGGCATATGACTCTTGCTAATTTAGTACAACTGTGTTCCACACTAGGCTCCAGTTCTCCTCATTAATGCTGAGTGAGTTGATACGTCTTAATAATCTCCAACTGTGTTAACGTCTCCCAGGTGCAATTTCATGTTTTGCAAAGTTAATACATTTAATGCATACATTTACTGGAGCTATTTTTATCACATCTTAAAATTTTAACTTGTTAAAAGACCCAGTTTCCAAATGTATTGTTCATTTCTTTAGTCTGTTTTTCAAACTGTCAAGGAAAACCCCTTTATTCCATTAGTTAGCATTCCCATTCCTTCCATTTTTTCCTCTCCTAAGAGTTGTAGTTCTAGGCTGGAGGAGCAGTGCAGGAGACCAGAGAAAAGTGAACTTATTCAAGTACATATATTCTAGAAGGTCTTCAAAACTGTTGAAAAGGAGTGTAGGGGGAACTTACCCAGTCACTTAATGAGCTCTTCTTTGAAAAATGTCCTGGGTACCTTCAACCAGACAAATATGCTAAAAAAGAAAAGTCCTTAGTGTCTTGCCAAACTAGGTCTTGAAGTAATGGTGAGTTTTAAGAACAAAATAAACTTTTATTCTTTATTATTACACTTATAATAATATACTACAAAAACCATTCAAGCTCTGTCTCCACTCACAACTGTTTTTATGAAGCCTTATATATTATGCAAATTATTAGTAAAACAATGTAAGAGGAAATATCTTTTAAAAAAGTTTTCTATGCTCTTTAAAGAGCTATTTACATAGAAACACTTATTTTGTTAATTATATATAATTCATATTCTTATTCATTAAGGTATATCTCTAAAAAGTTCCAAGGGTTGTGAAAAGTAGTTGGTTAAAAGAGGGGAAAGTTTTTGTGCCCTTGAAGGTTAGGAACAGTAAAGTCAACACCATATCCTTTTTTCCCCCGTATGCTGAAGGTCTCTGACAAGATCTCTGCTTGCTGTCACTAAATGTGGTTTCTTATTAGAAGCAATTAAAAGCTACCACCGGTTCCTTTACCTTCCCTTTGGATCAGAAGCTCTTTGAAGAGTGGCATAAAAATCGTCTTTAGTGCTCTCCCACGGCCTAGAACAGTCTGCAGAACCTATTCATATATGCACAAATTTTAAGTGATTAATAAATAAATAGCTGACATAAAAACGGAGAGATGCTTCATTATACATAAACTTTCTGTTTTCTCTGTGCTTTCTCTTAACTGCTGTAAGGCATGAAGAAAATATAGAAGTCGATTACAGTGTCAGAGAAACGGAGCTTCATTAACTCTAATAAAAATAGATAAATATGATCCACGCGCTTCTGGAGAAGTCGCTCAGGTTGTTCGAGACAGATGCTCTGTAGCCACATCAACTGGAGAGCATCACAGTAAGTTGGGAAATGGAAAGTTGAGTGTAAAATAACAATCTATTTGTCCACACAGAGAAATAAAGTAGACCGTAAGCCTTTCCCATACTTGAAAAATCAGTGCTTGTGAACAGGAAAAAGTATCCGCGGATGTTTTCAACCGGGCAATAGGAAGGCAGCGAAGCAACGATTCAAGAGTCTTCACAAAAGAGGCGAAAAGAGAGACGTTTTCAGGTGCTTTCTGCCTTCTGGGGGGTGCAGAGCGAGCAAGACTTAGGAGTGAGACTGGGAGGGGTGGCAAGGTTGATGGGAGGGGAGAGCAAGAGGCGAGGTAGAATCGTGGAAGCCGAGACTTTGATGCGCACCTGCGAGGGCGGCGCTTCCGGACCAGGGAGCCGCGCCGAACTAGCAAACGGGACGGGGCGTCGGGCCGAGGTGTACCCCTCGGTCGGGGACCAAATCCCTGGCCCGCTCCGCGGGTCTCGGACCCGGAACTCACTCCATTACCCTGGCAGCCCCCTGCCCGGCCGATCTGGCTTTCAGTCCAGCTGCAGGGTGCCTCGGCTGCCGGCTGCGCGCGGTCAGGGCGCCGGGACCCCTTCTTGCAGTCTGCTCATGGGCGGGGACCTTTCGTGTGGATTTTATCCCCACTTCTCCCTCTGCGCCCGGCCCCCAGGTTGGTTCCGGGAGGAAAGCGGAGCGCTGGGAACTCAGTCTCGCGCCTCCCGAAGCCGAGCGGAGGTGCGGGTGCTACTGACTGACAGTTTTAAACTATCCGCTCGTTAAAGTCCCGGGCGCACGACTGCTCCCCTCCTGCCCCAACCTAGCTGTTCTCTCCACTTCCACTTATGCCTGTATGCTTCGATTTTATGATCTTCTCTTTCCTTACGGACAAATTCGCTATCCATTATCTGTTCACATGGAAAGGATCCGATGGTTTTCATACTTTTTTGAACGCTGACAGTAGAAAATCCCAGAGGGAGGTGGAGAAAGACGGAAGTGTGCGTGTGTGAGAGAGAGAGAGAGAGAGAGAGAGTGAGAGAGAGAGAGAGACCATCCGATCTAGGGGGCAGGGCAGGGGGCTTCCCTCTCCTGGAGGACAGACAGAATGATACATATTGTCATTAACAGTTTTGACCCACCCAGACCCCACCCTTCGGTTGCATCCATCACACAGTCATTACAAAGGGGCAGCGCTGTCACACTGCCTGCCCTGCTCCCGGGGCTCTCGGGCTGGCTTAATGAAGTGCACCCAGCCGGGGCTATTGTGCAGCGCGAATGAGGCAAGGACGAGACGGCAACGATCCTAGCAGCTGCTCTCTGCAGCCCCGCAGCAGTGGCCAAGCCCAGACCTCAAGTGGATGGATGCCTCTGGAAGTGTCTTCCTGAACGAACCCATCAGGCAGTAGAAGACTGTGGCGGGGCTAGTGAACTTAGATGAGGCGTTCGTCTCCTGCAGTTGAGCCGGCCGGAGGCAAGTGCAGACACTTGGGTAATCGCGGGGGTGCTGGGGGCGGGGAAGAGAGAGATAGTGGTGGTGATTTTAAGCCCGTCTTCTGTCTAAAGGCGGCTTGGACCAATTTCTCTTCCAACCACTCTTTACCTTTTGTTTTGTTAGCTTGGCATTTCCCACCCCACCCCCTCGCTGGTGTGGTCTGAACCTTGCATCTTGCTCTGGGGGTTGTGCATTTTAATGTAATTCTGATTGGTGAATGTTCTCTCCTTTTTGTTGTGATTACTAGAGACACTTTAGTCCTGCCTTCCCAGTTCTGCGCCCTGCACAAGCAGTTTTGAAAAATTAAGTGCAAAAAGCATGACAAAGCAATATGAGGTTGCCGTGGTAAGTGAACTTTTAAACAAAAAATTACCATTTCTTCTCGTGTGCTCGGTCTGTGGGTGGTTTGAAGGGGACTCATCACACACAAAGGGCTGGGGGCTGGGTGCTGGGAGCAGGGGGCGGTGAAACAAAAAACAGTAGTTTTAATTGTTTTCTCTTTACTATGGTCAGTCAGTTAACATGTTCCGTGTTAATCTGTTTGATAATCTTGGGATGGCAACGTACCTGATGCATTTAAAGTGGGTGAGAGTTGGCAGTCTGCAGGGTCGAGGTACAGGGGAGGGAGAAGGGAACTAGGTTATTGTCTGGTTTCAAAAGCGCCGTGCAGTTCTGACTTCCTGAACTCTGCACAGTAGCCGGGTCATTCCTGATCAAAATCCTAAAGAGAAAAGGAACAATGGGGTCACTGCAAGTTACTACAGCGATCTCTTGCTGTCACCTGCAGTGTTAGACCTCCCTCTTTCTTCCTTGCACTTACTCAGGTAGCAACCTTAGAAGCCATCATTCTTAGACAAATTTTAAATGCTAAATGATGATCAAATGATGCATTTGGAAAGTTGTGATCTTAAAAGATTGGGTGCTGGAGAAGAGGATTGCTTGCTACCCTCCTTCGCACTTCTCCCTGCCCTCCTCCCGACTCCATCCTCTTTTTCAGCTAAAATGACCAGGTTCATTTAAGGGTCTTTCCTCCATCTCCTCTTCTAATCCCTTTTATTAGTTTTTTTTAATGAGAGGTATATTCCAGGGAAGGGTTTCTGAGTTTTGACCCTGTATCTCATTTACTTTCCTGAGGATAAACTATCCAACTTAATATTTGTGGCAAACTCGAATGATTTTCAAGTTTGGTAAAGGGCTCAACCTTTCATCTAAAATTCTGAATTGTTTGGCCAGCTCTCAGTAGTCCTAATTTTTTCCGTTTGTGAATCTAGTTGCCTTTTAACTTGTCAAGGGCAGGCCATGGAGATGACTGGGCCCCCCAATGTTGGAATGGACTTGCACATTCTCTGATGAGGCAAGGGCATCCAAGTTTTCTCATTTGAAGGATGGGATGGAAGCAAAAGTACTCCCTTGAAAGTAATTGTTCTCATGTTTTGTTGAAACCACTTCTAACTTTGATTTATATGTGTGTAAATATATAATCGTATGTGCTTACATTTCTCTCAAGATGTATTCTGAAATAAAGTTTTTTAAAGTTGTTACAAATGTCCTCTGATCATGAGAAACACATATAGTAACTTTTAAAACTAATTATTTTGCAATAAAGATTAATGTATTTTATTAGACTTACACTTTAATAACTTATTTTAACAACTGACTTATTTTTTGTCTATTCTACATGAAGCTAACTGTCATTTACCAGTGAATATCACAGGAAAATGACACCTTATGGTTAACTTTCAAAGTAATCACTATTTGCAATTACTATCCTTAAAACAGTTTTCAGTTTGAGAGTTTAAATACAAAATAACTAAAACACTTATCTGTTGGTAAAAGCAGAATCAATTCAGTAAAGTTTTGACTCTCAGAAGAGTTTAGGTTAGAATATAGTATTTTATATATTTTTAAAATATATAATTAAATCCTGTTACAGTTGGGAAGTTTGCTTTTCTTATGTATTGATATTCTTAGAGCACAGGTAGTCAACTAACAATCTTTTTCAATTGTATAATTTATTTTGGACCATACTACTCAACTTTCATACCTATTTAAATATATGGCCTGAACATATATATAGAAAATTAGATTGCTTTGACACTTGAACTGAGAAAAACATCTTTAATCAGATTTACTTTATCATACTCATAATCTCAAACAAATCCTCAACTTTACTGTAGTTTTTCATTTATACATTAAAACTACTATTTCAGCTAAGGATAATCATAAAAATTATTATTGAAATAAGTTGGATAGTTGAAAGTTGTCTTCTAATATTCTCTATATGCAAATTTCTTTATATCAGAATATAATATTATAATCATTTTTTTCTCAATGTTCTAATTATATGTTATTGGCACATTGGAAATACAGTGGCCATGTTTTGATATCTTCCCCTAAATCTTGTTCCGTTAGAACAAATTTTACAAATAACAGAAAGCTTATAGTATTCATAAGAACAAAATTTTAAGTGCTTTCAACTAAGCAATATTTCTGTTTTCTCATAGAAATATTCATTTCCCATGACATTGACTCACTTTAAGTGAATAGGTATCATAAATAAAGGAGGAAAAATGGATGAGATATAGGGAGTGGGGATGAGTGATAGCCAGGGTCATCTAAAATTATATTGTAGATTTTACCTTTTAAACCGTATCTTGGACATAAAATGTTCCTGTAAGCAAAAAGTACAGGTAAAAAAGAAATGGCTGAAGTGAAACTATGATTTTAAAAGTGAAAAAATAACTTTCATTTATTATGTATAATTAGCATTAAGCTTAGTGTGTATCTTATATCAAATACACAATTTAAAACAGCTAAGAAGTTAACTTTAATAGTTAATATTTGTTGTCTTTCTACCATGATCCAGTCAGGCATCCCATCATATATGTAAGTGCTTTACCTGTATTATCTCAGTTCATCTTCAGAATGCTCTAGGTGGTAGGTCTAAGAACTGAGTAGTTGAGTCAGACAGCTCATAAACCATGAAGTGAGGATTTGAATCCATCTGACTCTAAACTTGGGTTCAATATCAAGCAAAATGAAAAGGAAATAGAAAATGTGAGCTCATTTACTAAATTTAAAGAGACCTGCCACATAAAACCCATGGTATCTCCCCAGATTCCAAACATAGGAATGACTACCTGTTACTCTTGGCACTTTCCTCAATAAAACATTTTGGAGAAAAAAAAATCTTACTGAAATATTCCTATGTCCCCAGATTGGGTTTGGATACATTTTGCTGGTTTGGCTGGTTGTTTCTTTTTGAGGATGCTAATGGAAAATTTATTGCATCTTCTATCCCACCCCAAAAGTTAACAAAAGAAGAGGACGATTAAATTTAATGACAAAAGTATTTTCAAATATGTGCCAATATATTAGAAATGTACACAACATACACAAATATGTAGCAATAACTTCATAAAAGGAAAGACTAACTGAAAACCAGTTTCCCTTAAAAATAAGGGACTTAAAAATAAGTCCCTTATTTAAATTTAACTTAAATGAGCAGTGATTTTTTTTCATTTTACCAATGTAAATAAGATTAATTTTCCGTTTTAAAGACTTTTTTAAAATAAAAAAATTCAGTTACAAAAGAAATTCAGTTACAGTAACATTTGCTAAAGTAGTGAAATGTTATATGACTCTATAGGTAGCAAATCATTTCATGATTTTTTTGGCCATATGTTTATTTTCTAAGAGTTTAATCAATTAAGTTTTAGCCTAATTATTCAGTGAATAGGGACCTCCATTTTAAAAACTACTTTCATTTAATGAACTAAGAGACTTAAAGATAGAAAATGATATAGAAAAATAAAGTCTCAAATGGTGCTTCATTTTGTGACTGTTTTTTAAATATTATAAAATGATAGACTCTAAAATACTAGGAAAAAAATCTTTTCTCTTTAAAAAGCTCCAATTGTTCATTTTTATTTATAAAATATTTGAACCTAAGAGATTGGGACATAGATACTGTATCTGCTCAGGCTTATTTATTTACTACCTTGGGACTGCAAAACTGAAGATGTTAAGATTTTGTCAGGAGCATCCATTCAAGCCCCCCTAAGTACTAATAAAAGATCTTTAAGCATATCATGTCATTCAACAGAAAACTGCTCAGTTTTTTCACTTTCACCTGAGAAGAAACGAAAGCACTGTAACTGCGTTTTTTGCAGTGGGTAGAGTCCTCAGTTGTTTTGTGTAGACCCTTCTCTTTTAAAAAAAAAGAGTTGCTTTTATTAAATGCAGAGAGCAATCATATTTAAAAGGCATTTGAATTAGTGCTCCTCCCCTGATAGCTCAGCTGGTAAAGAATCCATCTGCAATGAGGGAGACCTGGGTTTGATCCCTGGGTTGGGAAGATACCCTGGAGAAGGGAAAAGCTACCAACTCCAGTATTCTGGCCTAAAGAATTCCATGGACTACTCCATGGTGTTGCAAAGAGTTGGACATGACTGAGCGACTTTCACTTCACTAAGTAAAGGACTTTTAAAATGGATTCATTTTGATATTTGGCAAAACTAATACAATTATGTAAAATAAAAAAAAATAAAATATAATCAAAAGCAAAAAAAAAAATTAAAAAAAAATAAAATAAAATGGCTTATCCACTTTGTAAGTTTGACTCTTAGAAAGAGAAATCATCCAGCCCTATCCTGTTTAAACCTATGAAAATTCCTTTTCAAAAAAAGTTACTTTTTAAAAAGTCTGATAATTTTGGACTTTTAAGAACAATGTTAACAGTCTAGGAGTCAGTCACATATAATTCAGTTCTGCCTCACTTTGACCTAGGAAACCATGCCTTAAAAGACACTCTTAGACTTTTAACCCTGATCCCCAAATCTAATTCTAGTTATTGCCTTATTTTAATTAAAATTAAGGCTAGGTTGTTTAACAGCATTAATAAAATATTTGTGTAATCTTTTATCTTATTATATATTTTATATGCATAATATATTTATCATAAACAATATATTTGTTATTATACATATATTTTAAAATACATGTATTATTATAAATATGTATCTGTACATAATAATATATATTTATTATTGTAATCTATCCTTGATTTGAAAATTCACATTCCATTATTACTGACTAAAATCATAGAGTTTTATATATAATTTTCTTTCCCTTAAAATTCATCAAAGTACATAAGTCTGTATGTATAAATAATAACTATACAAAAAGTTATATTAGTATGAAGCAAAAAAGTTATTAAAGCAGTTTTTCAGTTTCAGTTTGTGGGATAATGCCACAAAACTGAATTTTGTCTAATAATAATATTAACATTTATTATTCACTAAAAATCTAAGAGTATTTTAGGATAGGTTTGTGGCATCTCTTGCACCTCTCCTCCATCGCTGTCCCGTAACTTCAACAAAATAATAATTTCACTTGAAAAATTAGGAAAATGTGGACTCTGTTTAAATTAGAAAAAGAAATGAAAAGACCTTAAGATAGTTCCTGCATAGGTCCTGGAATCTTTAATGCTATGCATTTCAATTATTACTTTAAATTCTTTCAAACATGAAATCTTTACATTTTGTGTTCAAAGTAAAATTACATGTTATGGATTTTCAAAGCCCTTCAGAACACGAAAAGTTTATAGCAAAAGGCTGAATAATACTAGCTGCTGCTGCTACTGCTGCTAAGTCGCTTCAGTTGTGTCCGACCCTGTGCGACCCCATAGATAGCAGCCCACCAGGCTCCCCCATCCCTTGGGATTCTCCAGGCAAGAACACTGAAGTGGGTTGCCATTTCCTTCTCCAATGCATGAAAGTGAAAAGTGAAAGTGAAGCCGCTTAGTCGTGCCCGACTCTTAGCGACCCCATGGACTGCAGCCCACCAGGCTCCTCCATCCATGGGATTTTCCAGGCAAGAGTACTGGAGTGGGGTGCCATTGCCTTCTCCAATAATACTAGCTACGTACCGCCAAACCAGACAAAGTTTGACAATGGCTGAGAGGGCAGTATTAATGATTCTAACTTATAGAAAGAAAGACATGGAAAGCTAATGAAACCTGAAGTCATTCCCATTAAGAAGTGAGAACTCAGTTTTGTGAGTGTTTCCATTAAAAAAAAAATTACCACTGGACACATTATATTTAATAAAATCTAAAGAATTACCCTTATCCTTTGTTAAACATAAGGAGAATAAGGACTGCCACAGAAATCTAGACTGGAATTTCTAATTTCTCAGTGCTTTAGATCACCATTAGATCACCATTTAGATCACCATTAGATTTGATGTTATGGTAGAGATAGTATTTAATATATGGTTGATCCTTATTAATCACCATAACAGTTTGATATGTCTTGGAGTATGGAAATGATAAACTTCACTCAACAAACATGATTGTATGTTTACTAGGTTTAACGTACAGTGCTGGAGCCCAGGAATACCCTGCTGGAAAAAGATGGCTTTGCTGTCAGGCTATATAGAGTCTGTGTAGGAGAAGGGCATGTCAGTCTCCTTATAATGCAGTGAGATAATTGTTATCAGAGGTGTGTATGAAGTGCTTTTAGACAGTAGAGGAAGCCATCGCCAATATGTCCACCGTTGGCTTTCCTGTGGGTATTCAGGAAGTGCTTCCCAGTGGAGGTAAAATTTTGCACACTGACTTTTTTTTCCATTAATAGTGGAACTTCAAATAATATAAAGAAAGATGAATGTATATATATTTCCTACTCTCTACATTATGATATGTACTTATGATGAGGAAGAGCAAGTTTTCTATGTAGGATGCTGAATTTTTCAAGATTCATTAGTGTAATTTCTCAGTTATACTGTTTTTGACAAGGAAGCCAGGAAAAGACTTTACTCTATTGATTATGTTAGTGTTTTCTTGGTAGTAGCATAATGGATAATGCAAAGGCCTCATTTTTATTCTTCAGTGCTCTACCAAAAAAAGGGTATCTTGTAAAACCTTGAAAGGCACACAAAAGCAAAAGTAATTAAATAACACAAATGGTGAGAGAGATTGCCTGTGATCTGGGCTAGCATTAGAAAGGGAGGTGTAAGAAAGAGGTTATTTGAGAGGAAATAATAGGGAAATGTTTTAAAATAGGAAAAAGGGTTCTGCTTCATAGCAATTGGGGGTCAACTTAAGCGATTTCACTTTCCTTTGTATTGCTTTCCCATTTACAGTGGAGGAGGAAAGTACTATTAATCTTCAATTTTTCTTATTTATGATTGTTTCATTATTGATCAGACTAAAACCACCCCATTTTCTTTCTTTAAATGCATGGGAAATCTTCTCTTCAGAGTGATTGGTACTTCCTGTGAATATCATGCTCACCGATGTCGTGACAATACTGTTTAGTCCATTCCTTCTGGGATTCTCTCTTGGCAACAATTTTTTTTTCTTAATTTCCTTGTGTTCATTTTTAGGAAAATCCTCTCAACATTGTTATATGTATTATTTTATAGGAAGGAAGCATGTAAAATACTCTTGAACTCATATTACTTGTGAGTTTGAATAGCATTCAGATTAGAATGATTTCCCCAGAATTTTATAGGCTTGCCCAATCCAGCTGTATATTTTATATGCTAATGTAAATTCTATTTTTGTTCCCCTTGGGGGTTTAAGTGATTATAATTGTTGCTCTTCAAAAGCCAAACAGATGATGATTGCTGCTTCAGGAGTATACCAAAAGAAACTGGCTTTCATTAAACCTGCTCATCCACTTCATAATTATCTCCATTTTATCTAGCTAAGAAGCAGGAAAAAATGGCAAGTACAGTTCACTGAAGCCAGTTCAGTTATTTAAACATCACTTTATTGAACTAGCAGGAGGTGTTAAAGTAGGGGGAATGTTTTCATTCTAACACCGATATGTAGCCAGTGGCCCAAGTCAAGAGTTAGTTGAACATCAAATGCCAGAGGCCACAGGGAATGAGAGGAGAGATATGTTGAGCCATTCTGAGAGGTATCCTCTGGTGAGTACAGTAAATAGTACTGCAGTGGCAGCTATTCTGAAATAGTCTTTTTGCTTGTTCTTCTTCCTATATGTTCAAAAGGGAGTTATTATTTAGTATCCATTGGAGAAGGAAATGGCAACCCACTCCAGTGTTCTTGCCTGGAGAATCCTAGGGACGTTGGAGCATGGTGGGCTGCCGACTATGGGGTTGCACAGAGTCGGACACGACTGAAGAGACTTAGCAGCAGCAGCAACAGGAATACTGGGGCTCCCAGGTGGCTCAGTGGTAAAGAGAACCTGCCAATACAAGAGACGCAGGTTCAAGCCCTGGGTTGGGAAGATACCCTGGAGAAGGAAATGGCAATCCACTCCAGTATTCTTGCCTAAAAAATCCCATCATTAGAGGAGCCTGGTGGGCTACAGTCCGTGGGGTCACAAAGATTTGGACATGACTGAGTACCTAAACAACAACAAACAATTCATTAAGAAGCACTCAGAAATACACCCTAAATAAAAGGGAAATTTCCTATAAAGTGTAAAAAAAAAAAAAGGCCAAATTCTGAGACTGGTCAATATCAAAAGTCCTTCAAGGAATCTTTATGGTCACATAAGCCTGAGACCTAACCATGGGTCAGAAAGCAGATTTTTGTGGAGGTTGGTTTTCCTCAACTGAGAGACTATTTCCGCTAGGTGACCCAGGGCTCTGAGTTATCTGTGCCCTAGTCCTAGGGAGAGGATAGAAGGGTAGCCTTGGAAATGGGCTGGCGTGGGACGTATTTCTGACCACATACATTGCTGACTGTCCTCCTAATGGCATGAGGAGGGTCCATGAACTCTCACCCAGAGGAACAGAAAAGTGCCAAGTCAACAGCTGTTCAAGCTTCCAGCTGTGAGAAAGCAATTCTCTCTGGTTAAATGAAATATTCTGAAACGGATCTCTCCTCTAAAACTTTAGAGAGCCATGTTTTAGAAGCCAATTGTCTAAGTCTAGACTTATATAAAACATTACATTCACAAACAACCAAAAAGGAAGGTTTCATTTTTTTCTACAGATTTACATTTCCATGTTAATTGTTCAGCAAGTGTGAGGCAGTTTCACTTTTTAAGGCATAGGGTTATCTTCCAAGTTGATTTTGAAACTTTTGGGGGAATTATATTGAAAAGAAAAGAAAAAAAAGCTTACATAATAAATAAAAGTAAATATATTCCTGAAAGGCTTTGGATAATTTGCTAGAAAGCTATGTACATTAAAAAATAATTATTTTTCTCTCAATTCTTATGCCACAGCAATAAGTATTTTTTCCAGTTTTCATATATGTAATCTTATTTTGACTTCATGGCATCCTTATAAAGTAAGAAAAGAAAATACTATAATTTCATTTTACCCTTATAGAAACATAGAGATTTAAAAATAGTTTTGCAATTAGAATTTAGGGAAACCCACTTCTTGGTCAGTATCTTAATCAACATTTCTTTGATCTACCAACAGCTTGGCAAAACATGATGTTGAATTACATCTAGACTGTAGAGTCATTAGTGAACCCTGAGATGGGGTTGCAGGTAGAATGTTTCCAGATATTTTCCCAGAGAGATCTTAGGTGAATTTTTGCATATTTAGATCCAAGGAAAGGGTATTGGCCTGCTCTCTAGAAACTCTCTAAATTCAAAATTCTATTTGGGGGTATGGCTGTATTGGATTTTCTTGGATTCCTGTATAGAGATGTACATGCGTTCTAAGTCACTTCAATTATGTCCGACTCTTTGTGACCCCATGGACTGTAGCCCATCAGGCTCTTCTGTCTATGGCATTGCCCAGGCGAGAATACTAAAATGGGAAGCCCTCCTCCAGGGGATCTTCCCAACCCAGGGATCGAACTCACATCTCTTACATCTCCCGCATTAGCAGGCAAGTTCTTTACCACTGGTGCCACCTGGGAATCCTGAATAAAGATATGCTAGAGTATAAAGAACTCTGATTGCCTACCAACAAAGAAGGCCTTAAGTCTGAGACCATACCAGCTGGACCTAGAGCAGCCCTAGGCAAAAATGGTGAAAAAATGGTGAATGACTTATCTCACCTCCCTATCACCTACCCTTGATACCCCTAGCACCTGGCTATCCCTTATTCCCCTAGGTTCTCATTGCCTCTTTACAAACCTTGCTAAAATCCAAGATCTACTAGGACAATCTCTCTTTCAACAGGGAGACAGTTTATAATCTAATAAACTAATCTCCACTAATGGGACGATATTAAGGAGAGTCTTGAAAAGTGAAAGTAAAAGTCGCTCAGTCATGTCCGACTCTGCAACCCCATGGACTATATACAGTCCATGGAATTCTCTAGGCCAGAACACTGGAGTGGGTAGCCTTTCCCTTCTCCAGGGGATCTTCCCAACCCAGGGATCGAACCCAGGTCTCCCACATTGCAGGTGGATTCTTTACCAGCTAAGCCACAAGGGAAGCCCAAGGAGAGTCTTGGTTTCAGTTAATATTTAAAAGTTGTTCCCAAGGAAAATGCCCTCATTTTTGTTAAACAATCATGGTGAGTTAACTCGTTGGGTGGTCATTTCAGGCCAAAATATATCTTTCTCTGGTGGTGGCTTTTCTTAATTGTGTGGCAGTCCTAATCTGTATCACTAAGAAGACTGCTCACTTGTCTTGGAATAGGAGAGTTAGAAATGAACTCAACAGGAAAATATATCACTGGGAAAAATTGATTTGGTAGTATTGGCTTATCTGCTTAAGTGTGTTAAACAGAAGCAAAAGCTACAAGAGGTAGTAAACACTAAAATATATCCATGCCAGTGGGATGACTGTAATTTCCCAGGTTTATCTCACAAGTCTGTTCTTTTATTATAATAACAGGAAATTGTAGAAAATCATGCTTGCTCTGTGACCTCACAGACATCTGAATACAAATAAAACATTTAAAATGTCTCCCAGTTAAATCTCTCAGCATAATCCAGAATACAGATCTGTCAATTACTCAGTTCATCTACTCAACGGAGAAAGCCAATCCAAAACAGTTCAAGCGAGAGTTTACAAGTCCATATTTAACTGAGCAACTGAAAAATCTGTATCATTTTTTGCTTTAAACCAGTAGCTCATGAGAATCATCCATAGAGGTTTTTATAAACATGTACGCTTAGCCCTCACCTTGGAATTACCGAGTAGAATTACTCCTGGGATCAAGACCAGGTATCTGTACTTTCAAAGGAAAAAGCCTCTGCAAGTGGGTTGAGGTATGAATGCACTTTCATCTGATCTCTCACAAGTTCTGTTGTTCATTGAAGACCCACTCTGTGCCAGGCACTCTCTTAAACACTTAACAGACATTTTTTCACTTTATGCTCACAACATCCTCCCTAAAAGGTAGCTATTATTTTAATTTTTTTATATTTATTTATTTTTCTGTGCCAGGTCTTAGTTGCGGCATGTAAAATCTTAGTTGCAGCTTGTAGAATCTAGTTCCCTGGCCACGGATCAAACCCAGCCCCCCTGCCACTGGATCCCCAGGGAAGTCACCTATTATTTTTATACTCATTTTACCAATGAGAAACCTGAGGCTTGGAGAGATCAGGCAACACGGCTAGAGTCATATACCAAGGAGTGAGGAGAGGCAGGACCAAAATGAACGTCTGCTTGAGTAGTTTGAACCGCTACAACCCTGAAAAGGCCTTTTTAATATACAGATTGCAAATGTATGGCTGCATTTTATAGCTGTAATTTCCAACCTAGAAGCTTCCATTTTGCTGCTTTGATTACCCTAAGATTATCTGGAGCGTACAGGGATTGTTTCATTTTATGGCCTTAAAAGAGAGCCACTATATTCATGTGAAAGGAGACATGGTCTAATATGTAAGAGATACTTTAAAATTACAGGTAAAATGTTTTCTTTCTTTGTGTAAAAGTCACAGATGGCTTTGTACCTTAGTTCTTAATTCAGAAACTCAGGAGCTGCTGAAAACTACCTTTTAATTTGGTGGCTGAAAAATATTCAGAAGTAAGACAGGGTTTGAAGAGCGTGATTTTCGTTCCAGATCAATTTCTTATTTTAAAAATATTTTTAAATTGTATAAAATCATTGCTGAGAAATGCAGTTTCCAGTGTGGAATATGCAATTTTAGGATATGTTCTTTCTGATTTGGGACTGACGCCATTATTTAGAATAGTGATGACTCATGTCTAGGACTGAAATCTGTTTTTCATGGGTTTATACATTTTTCCCCTTGAATTGCACCAAAAATGGTTTTTTAATTGGCTTTAACTCATGCCCAATAAATTGGACGAAAATTGATTGCCGCAGTCATGTTTGGTTTAAAATTATTCAAGACTGCACCATGAGTCAAATGAGTGCTTGAGTGAGGGCAGAGGCATTTTATGTCCTCTATTTATGACAAATAACTTTTTTTCCAAAATGGTCATAATTTATGTATAAAAGTTAATATATATTCACATTTTATAAAGCTTAAAAGATAATAACAGGTCCACATTAAAACACACACATCATGTTAAAAAATAAAATTCTCTTGTTTTGATATTGTTTCTTAGTACCTTCTTTTTCACTTCTGTCAATACAAGTTTATTCATAGTATTCCTTTAAAAATAAATAATGCCTGCACGCAGTTCTTGTTAGATTCATGGTCACAATGTTAGATAAATGAGGCTGTTTGGACTGTCCCATCCTATAGAGCTGAGATAGTGAAGAGTGATTTTAGAGACAAAAATTAAACAATATGAAAATTGAATTAACTCAGGTAACTGTCTAGGGCACTGAAATAGCAATTCACTAAATGGTACCTGTCAGGAAGCCAGTTATTGTTCAATCTCATTATAATTCTTTACTGTATTAGAGTTTTCATTTATTTATTTGCCATAGAAATATAAGGGCTTTCTTAGTTGGGAATAAAGGTTCATTGTATGAGATTCTTCAGCAACTTGCAAGAAAGGATAGAATAGGGAAAAAGAAATGTTTAATTAAATGAAAGAACATCCCTTGGTCATAGGCAGTGAATGAAGAAAATAGTTGTTCCTGTGTGCAATTCATACTGGGCAATTCTAAATGGACAAGATAGTTCTATCTGATACTGCATTATCCTTAGAAACTGGTAGAGCAATTTCTGAGATTTTTTTTCATTTTGTTCTATTATATTTATTTTTTATATACATTAAATCTCAGGATTTGTCTTTTATAAATTATTTTATTTAAACTATAAAGCTCCAGAGCTGTTAATATGTCCTTCTCTAAATCTACATTGTCTTTGAAGAGGTCACCAGTCCTCACGACCCTGTATCATACAAGGCTAAAACTTGACTGGAGCTGTAGAGATTTTTTTCCTTCTCAAAACTCAAAACTACCTGTTTTTCTGATTTGTAAAAAAAAAAAAAAAAGCTCAGAATTTTTACAAGCTCAATATTGCAGAAAGTGTTAAGAAAAACTAGAAGTCCAAAAAAACAAACTTAAAGTCCAATCCCTATTACCTCTAAATAGGCACCGTTTAATATTTTGGTGACCATCCTTAACTGTTTCCTCTACGGTTATGGAGTAAACATATGAACACTAAAATTTACAAAAGCTAAATAATTTTTTCTTTTTTTTTTTCTGGCCTTGTCTTGTGGCTTGTGGGATATTAGTTCCCCAACCAGGGATCAAATTTGCAACCTTGACAGGGAAAACATGTAGCCCTAACCACTGGACTGCCAGGGAATTCCCTAAAAAAGCTAAATAATTAAGATTTCTTCAACCCCCCTGAAATTGCCAGTGGTTAGGACCTCCTAGTACATATTATGTAATATTTCTCAAAATTTTATTGCATTTGATCTGAATTGTAGAAGCAAATCACCCACTTATCACTTTTATCTCTTTTTCATTTGTCAGCAATAGGTAGCATGGCAAGACAGGAGTATAATTATTTTCATAATAAAAAATAGAGTTTTGTTTGGTAACTGTAATATCTATTTTCCTTATGCCTTTGTTTTCTTGCACGTATTAAGTTCTGATTTGTTTCTTTAGAATTACTGAATTTTATATCTGAAAAGTACCTTACAAGTCATCTACTAAATAGTGGTTTCGGACTTGGACCATTCAAATGGTCTACTGAAGGTCAAATCCCAGCTTTGTCAACTTCTAGTTGTGTGGTCTTGGGCAAATTACTTAACTTCCTTAGTTACTTCATCTTTAAAATGATAGGATTGTTGTGAGGCTTAAACGATTTAATGCACATAAAGCATCAGAAACTTTCCAGGTGTGTAGTGGTTGCAGACAACACAAAAGATGCAGGTTTGATCCCTGGGTCAGGAAGATCCCCTGGAATAGGAAGTGGCAACCTCCTTCCTTCAGAAGAGTGAAGAAGCTTTTTGTCTAAAACTCCAAGGACTCCCTGGATGAGGTGGCAAGGTCAAGGGACAGAAATGTGGAGAAGACTGATATATATAAAAGAAGGATTTACACAGATAATAATGAAAATGTTTTAATGGTCAAAGTATTTATAGCAGATGTTAGGGAAGTGATAGCGTTCTAAACAAATAATACTTTTGAGCCAAAAAAAGCTGAAGAAAGCTATGAGGAAGAGAAATCAGTAATCAGAGCCAATCATGTGGTAGCCTAATTAGCAGTGAAAGTGAAGTCGCTTAGTCCTGCCTGACTCTATATAGGGCTTCCCTGGTGGCTCAGAGGTTAAAGCGTCTGCCCGCAATGCGGGAGACCTGGGTTCCATCCCTGGGTCAGGAAGATCCCCTGGAGAAGGAAATGGCAACCCACTCCAGTATTCTTGCGTGGAGGCTCAGAGGTTAAAGCATCTATCTGCAATGTGGGAGCCTGGGTTTGATCCCTGGGTCAGGAAGATCCCCTGGAGAAGGAAATGGCAACCCATTCCAGTATTCTTGCCTGGAGAATCCCATGGACGGAGAAGCCTGGTGGTCTACAGTCCACAGGGTCGCAAAGAGTGGGACAGGACTGAGCAACTTAACTTTCAATATATATATATATACCTTGTATCCAGTAGTTTTATGTCAGTTTTCTGCTCTGCTGGCTATCTATGATGTGAGGCCACAAAACCTAACCAACCTGGTAATTCTGTTGCTCTGCAGCCCACTTCCTTCATGACAGTCAGCCTAGTCTCCTCACCTCTCAATCTCGTTTGCTCTAAACATACACAAACACACGCACACACACACAAACATGCCCCTGCAATAAAGTAGATTTATATAAAGTTCTTTTAAAACTAAAGAGTAAAACACCATAATATATTTCATATTTTCCTCTTCTATAAAAACCTTGTAAAGAGGCTCAAATTTTTCTGCATCCTTTTGATATGACTAATATGAAGATGCACCTCTATTTTAGTAATAATTACATCTAGGAAATACTAGTATTCTGCAAGACAGTGCTCTTTGAGTTAAATAATAAGCCCTGACAAAATAGAGACTTTTTTTTATTGTTTGCACAAGAAATCAAGAAATATCAGCAAGAAAAAAAAGAAATTTCACAGTAAATTATGTCAAAATAATTCAAGGAAACGTCTGTTTGTTACTCAGACAACTTAAGCAGTCTGAAACACCATTCGTTTATGTTATATCTTCCAACTCGTGTTTATAAAAACTGACATTTCAAACAACCTATTCTCTAATTTGTCATCCTGGAATGACAGTGACCAAAGACACCAAACATTATTTCTATTACAACAGTACTTTCAGTCTTTAAGATGCATATACCTGTGCTCAGTCAGAGAAATAGATTTTCCATTTAGTCACATCAACATGAAGGGTTAAAAGGGGTTGGTGTGAAATGACAGTGAAGAGTAGCTCTGGCTGTTCTGTGTGTGTGTGTGTGTGCTTTTGTTTACTCTTGGTGGTAATTAGACTTTCTGGTAGAAGTCTGGCAGTCACATGGTTGGACTTGATTTTGAGTGGATCAGTCCTATCAAATTATAAGATATATTTAGGCTATAGAGAGATGCCTAGTGAAGTTTAAAGAATAGTAAGTTTGTTTTTCCATTGTAACCTATGAACTTACACATCCAAAAGCCTAAGCTTCATTCTTTTATCAGGCTGCAAAGTTTGGTTTCCTTTTGTTCTGCTTACTCACTGAAAGTCCACATCTGTAGCTACATCTGTATTAATCCATGGCAAAGTAAGCCCAGGAGGGAAGTGCACAACCATAAACCATACGCAAGGTTTAGTATTCTTTTGACATCTTATATTTTACAATGTCAAGTGGACATTATGGCTCCATTTTGTTTCATTCAAAACAAACTATTGTAAAAAGCATAGTCTCCTGTGCCCTTTATAGAGTTTACTTCTGTGTTCTTTTGGATATTTATTTTAATAGATTTTCAAGCACAGACAACGTAAGAAATACAAAACTAGAGCAGAAAGTACTGTTCACCTATGTAAATGGAATAAATATAATAGCCTATAAAAATATATGTGGAGAGAGGGAATGAGCCTGGGGAGAGGCAAGTGATAAAGAGGTGGAAACTGATTTCTTTCAAGGTCATAAATGACAGGTAACTTCTAAAAATCTTGCTGTAAAGGTAACAAGAATGGTAAATAAAAATGGATAATGTATGTATATATGTATTGTGTTAGTCACTCAGTCTTGTCTGACTCTTTGCGAATGGAGTATAGCCCGTCAGGGTCCTCTGTTCATGGGATTCTCTAGGCAAGAATACCAGAGTGAGTTGCCATTCCCTTCTCCAGGGTATCTTCCTGACCCAGGGATCGAACCCAGGTCTCTCACAGTGCAGGCAGATTCTTTACCATCTGAGCCACCAGGGAAGCATATAATATATATATATATATGTATATTATACATATGTACACATACATATACACTTACATAGGTACATATACATATGTATATTATACATATATAATGTACTTGAATAATAAGTTTCTCAGCACAAAATGAAAATATTTTTATTTGATTAGACTGTGATAATATATATTTGACTCATCTTGATTTCTGTGAGTATTTAACTGAATTATAACCTATACTTAATGCCAAACACTAACATTGGTAGCCTAACTAAAAGAACAATGGTTGCAATTAATGCCAAAGAGAGTAACACATTGCAGAAAGAGTGGTATTCAGGAAACCTATTCTGTATTCCTATTAATCTTAGAAATGTTACCTAAATTCCTCGTGCCTCTGTTATGCCCTTGAAAATGAGAAATAATTTATATCCTTCCTTTCCTCCTGAGTTACAATGATAAATATGTAAAAGTACATTGAGCTTTTTGTGATAAAAGTTACTATAAAAATCTAAGGTGTTTTTATTATTATATCAATCAAATGGGATCTCAGACTAAGTTCCTTTTTGAAGACCCACAACTTTTTTACAGATGAATCATGAAATTGTATTGGGAAATATATTGAAGCTACCTTACAGGGGAGACAGAAGATTTTATGCCTTTTGAAGCCTTTTAAACTTGGTTACAATTAGAAATGTAAGAAGCTATTTATCATTATATATATCAGGAAATTAATGAGGGCAAATGAAAATGTTTAAGAGACAGTATATAAACACAGGAATTCTAATTCTGGCGTCATCAAATAAATGTGCTAAGTCACCATTTTGTTCCATAGTCGTAGTTACCTTGTATGGACTACTTCTTCCATGCCAGGAAGTCTGAGTACTTCACACTTATGGCTTCATTTAACCTTACAGTGATCCTAAATTAAACAATATCATTACCATTATATGGATCAGAAAAATCAAGGCTTAAATGAGATAAAATAACTTATCCAAGACCCCATACTGGTGGAGTCAGGTTCAGATTCAGATGTAGCTGAAGTGAAAACCCAAGCTCTTAAAATTTTCAGAAGTGTAGCTCATAATAAAGCAACATATCAATTTCTATTTAAAGGACTAATTTTTGGATGAACCATACTATTAAAAAACTTATAAGAGATATTTTACAAATATAGGCACTCAAAAGATGCTTAAAGCAAACTGAAATGGGTCTTTTGTCAAAGATTCAGGAATAGTTAGAAATAGGAAATGACTATGTACCACTCATCTGACCCTCACCTGAAGATAAATGTTATATCTGGGAAGATACATTTAGTTGTCTGTTTTTTTAAATAATAAAATTATAATCAGTTTTAAATAAAAATATTTTAACTTTTATATATTTCCAAAGCTTCCAATATTTTGCCTTTATACATCATAGAGAGACTGTTTACCTTAAAAATCTGTGATCCTATTTCCCACAGAGAAGAATTAACATGGGGAATCATTTTAAAAATAAATTTTGCACTTAAAAATTTTAAATTATTTTTTATCATTCATAATGTATTGCTATGCTTTTAGAAACTATATATATCATTTGTGACAAAAATTAGACAGGAGTGGTCTGTATAATAATTTCATGCTAAAACACTTTTCTGTTCAATAGTGAAAATTTTCTTTTTAAAATTATCTTTTCCTTTTGAAATGTTACAATAATTTATAAAATATATTTGTCTCACATTTCAAACTTATAATGCATCTTTTAAACCTTATGTAAATTTATCATCTTTAAAAAGTCCTACTTGTAGTGACAAAGAATAGGTTAAACAGTTCTTTGTATGCATATTTTCTATTTACTTAAGGAAAATAAAAATAAAACCCATAGCTTAAGAGACTCATTAAAGCTGGCAATTCAAATTTGTTTGACTATTTGTAACAAGCAGGGAAATGTCTCATTATCAGAAGATAATATGATATTGCCTAAAACTCTGGAATTCATTAAAAATATTTCTTAAAACGTGTATATAGCCTTCATTATTTAAACTAATACCATCACATTATGGAAAGTGGTGTTATGGAAGGGAGAAATTGCTTAACATAAACTTAGATTTCTCTCTCATGGAAGAACCCTTGCAGCACTCATTCATTTGTGTGCTTGAGTATTTTTAATACCTCTTGGTGTTACAAGGCATGAAGGATTTTTGCAAAAAATGTTCAACAGAAACATGTTTGAGATTCCATGGCTTATATTTATTTGCCTACTTCCCTATGAGTAATCAAATGACAATTTCAAAGTTTAAAAGAAGTGTTTTTTTTAATATATCTAAGTAGTTCAATAACTGGAAACATACACTAGCATCTTAAATTTTTTCTCATCATTTTTCTTGACAAATTTATTTTCAATTCTTTCTCACCCACTGTGATTTATGCAGCCTTTATATTGTCAATTAAGTGCACTCTGACATTGATCAAAGTTTTGGGGTTAAACAAAAACTGATCGATTTTCTAAAACTGTGTTAACCATGTCTTATCAGCTGAAGTTATCTTTTTAGAAAGGTTGCTAAAACTTAAAATATAAATGCTGCCTGGAAAATGTACTTCGTCCTCTCATACTTGCACACTCTCAAATATGCACACCAGTGAATTTGCAAACTATTCAACAAAATAGAGATCAAGATACAGTGCAGAGTCATCAGTGAGTCAAGACAACAAGGTCACTGGCTATATTCTGGTTCTTTTACATTTGAAACTTTTTTGCCAAACATTTATTTAAATAATGCATAGAATTTCATGTCCCATATCCATAAAGCAGAAGTGTGTAGATGTAAAGTGTGCTGAGAGAATCAGGTGATGTCCAAATACCTATGTGGAATTTCTTGAGTTCCGAAACAACCCATAGTGATTATCTGGGTAAAGAGGGTGGGGTGGATGAAATAGAACTCTTATTCTTGTAAGTAGCTAAAGCAGATTCGTTTCTGTGGTTGACGACTTCTTTGGCTATTCTAAAAGCCACCCTGGAATCTCTCCTGTGACCCCATCACTTCAACAAAAAGGTCAGGTTTACCTCCGTTTATGGTACGTACACTCCTCTGTATCTGGTTAATCTACTTTTCTTACAACAAAAGGAAAATTTGAGAGCCCATTTGGAATCAGAGAGCTTCCGATTCTAATACTGGAGTCAGAGAGCTTCCTCTGTCCTACGCTCTGAAAAAGACGGAATCCTGTTTTTTTAATCTGATTGGTTTAAATTGGCCCTTAATCTGTATTTACATCAAACTTCACACAACTTTATTTTGTTCTAATTGTTTCTACATCGTAACTATGACTAGGAATTATGACTAAGATGTTGTGTCCCTTTGCAACTTTTCCTTACAGCTTCCTCTCCCCAAATAATTTTTAAAACCGGTGGACTTCTCTCACCGCTCCCCTCCCCCCATTAAAAAAATAGATCCCGTTCCGGGCGCCCCCTCTCTGCCTGCCGAAAGCATTTTAATGACAGTTTACTTTAGCGGTCTATCAGCCGACTGCTGCCTCTGCCACCTGAATTTCAATTTCTTAATTTACAGCCCAGATAAAACAGAATGGAGCAGGATCTGGACTGCTCTCTACATTGGGTTGGCCTTATCAAGCGTGAAGTTTGGCGCATTGCAAACGTATTCAAGTGATTATCTGTTGAGGACCTCTCGAGCCATCTCCATCTCTGCAGCGGGCTGATAAGACAGCTGTTTCTCTAGCCGCTGTCTCCCTGGGCCTCAGTCTTCTTCTGATACAAACTCTGCCTTTGTCACCGGGCTCCGGTGCGGTCACTTGCTCTATGGGGCAAGGGTTTGATCTGAACACACGTGGGGGAAAAGTGGGAGTGTGTGAGACAGCAGAGGAGAGAGGAAATAGGAGGGGGAGAGCAAGGAGAGCGAGATAGGGGGAGGAGGAAAGAAGGTAAGGGATCGGAGGGAGGTGGGGGCAGGGCTGCGTGCCGAGCAGCGTTGATAGCTCTGATTGACTGGTTGCTCAGCCCGGCTTTATTATTTCAAATTAGACGTGCATCGCACACAAGTGGAAACATAAATCTTGAATATAAGAAAGAGTCTCCGAGCCTCGGAAGCAGAAAAACCGCTTCTTCCCAGGACCCGGCAAAGGGACCGACGAAAAGACTGATTGCCACCAGCTGAGACAGATGGTTTCCTTTAACTTTGCAAACTGCTATTTTTAATTACTTGTATTAATTTTGCATGAGATGTATCGGCTCTAGGAGGAAGCTTAGATAAGGCTGTTAGCACCTCTGGAAGAAATGGACACGAAGCTCTGATTTGCCCTTTCTCACCTCCCGTTTTTCTTACTTCACCCTCCCTGGTCGCCTAGATCACCCTTTGCATGCTCAGGAAAGACGTGAGTTTATCTTGCTAAAAGTTGGTCCCGAGTAAAATAGAGGAGGGAAAGAAATCTGAGGGCATTTGTAGGAGCGTTTACATAAATGATCGTTGACCCGAAGCTGCAAATAAATTTTCTGAAACACTCTGGGGCACATGCAACAGATTTTAGCCTGAATATCCGCTGGCAAATGATCTAAAGGAGAATGAACCCCATACAAATTTTGCCGAGAAAAAAAAAAAGCGATGGTGGTGGGAAGGAAGGAAAATATAGGCTGATCTTGAAATTTTACCGAGACACTACATTACGTTTATTTAAAAAATGATACAATTCATGTGTCTTTAAGTGTAAACAGTAGCCTCAGAATTTAGGGTCAATTCTTGCTGAGGTGTTCCGTTTACTGCTTTTTCCATTAAATAGGACTTTAAAGACAAAATTAAAGAGAAAGTAAAGATGTCTGTGATCCTGCTCACTGCCATCTCTGGCACAGTCCCTAATAGAAAGTGTTTGCAATGTAAAGGGTTCCTTGCAAAATAGTCTCCGAGGTCACTCACCTTCTGATAGAAGGCTTTGCCCCTTTGCCAGGCAATGGAGGGAGCTGGGGGAAGAATTGGGGGAGGGGAGAGTAGACGTTTTTGTTGCGATTCCTCTGGGAATTTCGAGGATTACAAACTCTGGAGTAGGTTTAGTAGACTTTTTGATGACTACCTGGATTTGCATTATTTTGTATGAACACACTGATGACTGGCAGGCTCACTAGGGGAAGAAGTGTCTGAAAGGATTAGAGTTGAGTGTGCACAGCCAGTTCGGGGCATTTAACCTTCCTGGCGGTGTGTCACTATGGCCGAGTCTTAGCAAAAGCAAGCCTAATCAAAATAAACATGTTTCTATGGATAGGAGAGACTCTTCCTTGAAGTCTGTAGACATGAAATTTCCCCCAAAATTGCAGTTTCGGTGTCTCACTGGGAGGGACAGAAAACTCTATTAAGCTTTGCAAACGTGTAGTCAGGCTGGCTCGGCTTGTCTCTGTCCATGGTGCTAATTCCCGCCTCATTCTTTTGCTCCGCTGCCATGTTCTAATTCAAGTAGCATCAGTTTTCTCTACAACTTCCCCCCCCCAACCCCAAATCCCCCGCCCTGTTTTTTAAACCGTGGAAGTAAAGTTGACATACTTCTTTAGGAAGGATAAATAAAATAGTAATTATCAAGCTATATATTTCTCACGCAGGCAGTAAACTGTCACAGTTTCAACATTATGAACCACAGACATTCCCCTCCCTCATCCCAAACAGCCCAACAAATTAACACAGACAAATATTTTTACTTATCTGACAGGATATGATGTTTTAAATCACCTTAAGCCAAACATTGTAAACTCATTTAAATAGCTTAACTGCTTTATTTACTTAAAAAAATGTTACAATTGTAATGTACAGTCACCTTTATCATAAAATCCTGAAAGTTTTAGAGGATACTAAAAGAGGATAGTATTTCTCCCCAGATCTAATATAAGGGGGTTATTTATCATAAAAAAATTGCCACAATAGCTTATGAATATTCCTGTGAATGACTGTTCCTCTATAAAGATATTTTTGTAAAAGAATTAATTGAATTCATTATTTTTTCCTGCTTTGAGAACCATTCATTTTGCAGCTTTCTCTATGTCAAACTTTTTCTCCAAGCTCTCAATGACTCCCCATACCTTTCCTCCTCTGCTGTAGTTTAAAATAACATCAAGTACTTTGAAGACATATCAGAGTTAACAAGACAATCATAATTCAAATGCTTTTCTAATGCAAGACCAGATGCTCTGGATAATTCTTTACCCAACTATGAATGAAGAGGGATTGATTATAGGTGCTTAATGTACAATGTGATGTTTACACATGGTCTGTATTAATTGCAAGATAGAGTATATTAATATTTCAGTTTATAACAGTATAAATTTCAAAGTGAAATCCACATCCAGATACCATTTGTTTTAAAGTGATTGTATTTCATTTTTTATTGTTAAAAGTTGGAAAAGTACAAGTTACTTATACTATATCCATTTAAAAGTTTTTAAATTTAAAAACATTTGTTTTATTGAGGAAGTAAACTAGTATTTTAAGATATTTTCAATTTCTTACATAATTTAACTCCATGTTACAGAGAAAGAAACATGTTGAAAATGACATTTTGAAAAGTATTTGCTCCTCTGAAAAAAACTGAAAAAAGCATATATACTGAATGAGTAGAATTTAGCATTTTGTGTTTGAATGGACAAGTTTACCATTTTTCAGGTAATTTCTTTAATGACATAACACACATGCTGGATTTTCATCACTCCACACCACACCCAGCTTTCCATATCCACCCTCCCCCAAATCTTGGAAAAATATACTACT
Organism: Bos indicus; assembly: GCF_029378745.1. Lineage (NCBI taxonomy): Eukaryota > Metazoa > Chordata > Mammalia > Artiodactyla > Bovidae > Bos > Bos indicus. Next base: position 20,145,096 of record NC_091767.1, read on the forward strand.
GTTATCTACAAAATCTTTCTTGTGGATACAAACATCACAAAATAAAGTATTAGTTTCCATAGTTAGACAAAACTTATGTAATTATAAGTTAATGGTAAAGATTTTCTTCAAATTGCTGAAAATATTACATGATCAAATGCAACTCATTCAATATTAAGAGCATATTAACAAGGAGAAAAGACAATTTACTTCATTGGTAATTCTGACTAAACAGTATTACACTTTTACCCAACTGGCATTTATTATTTTATTTTTTGTACAGATCTAGGGGGGAAGGGAACGTTCGAAGGAAGATGACAAATGGAATCTTCCAGCTGTTTATTCATACATTGATTATTGTGGATGAGGTGGAGACTTTCTGTTTTTTTCCCTTGATTTGTTGTTCCCTCCACCCCTTGACTCTCTTTCTTCAAACAGCTTTGCTTTCTTCTTCCCCTAAGTTCCACGCAGGTCTAGAGAAGAGTCTTAAGTGAAATTATGACCCCAGGCCTGTTGTTATGTAAAATGTAGGGGTGGGGATTACAGCATGATAATTATAAATGGTAGTTATATAGATACAGGCCTTGTTTCTCAACTCCCAGTTATTTTTATCCAAGGATCTCAGACATATTATATGGGCTATATGGGAAATAAACAGGTTTTATGTTTTTTTGTCAGTAAGCATTTATCAGCACTCAAGGACACTTTCAAGGAATTATGATTTACTTCAACCCGACTTTATAGTCATTTTGCATTGTGACTATCTGTCCGGTTTTCCTTCCATCCCACTCCGCCCTCCTGCCGTCTCTAACTCTTACCTGTGCCTCCTCTTTCCAGCATTCTCAAAGATAGTGGCTAGTAATAAACAAGTAAAGGAATTTCTTTTGGAAAGGAATGAGCTTCTAGAGAAGATATTACATTGTGTAAGAATTGTAAGTACTGTGTAGGAAGCTGGTGCTATTTTTCAAGATTAAAAGAAGAAATTCAAGCTGGAAAAGAGCCTAGGTCAAGTGGATATTGTTTCTACTTATACATCAAGTCGATCCTGACGACTACAGTTTCACTTGGAGGATGAAATAAATACCATGAATAAAACTCAATTTCAGCTTCCTGAATGTTATTAATATATGGAATTTAATAAAGTAGTCTTCATCTATAAAGAAGAAGGGTTGACAGCAAGCACCTGGTCTTCTGGTTAAACTTTCTAAATCCAGATAAAGGCTCGACTATCTTTACTGTCAGCAATACATGTGTGGTCCAAGAACTGTACCGCCAGCAAATGCAGAGGAGTGGCTTGTTCTAATTTTATATACAGCTGCTCTTTTTGAGAGTCATCATACACCTCAAAGTGAAGGACCTTAGCTCAACTCAGTACCTCTTTCCCTGGACAGGGTGTTTATCCTGCACTTTTCTATTGTAACATGAAGTGATAGGTAATTCAAACCGTGCAGCTTTATTTGAAAGCATTTCTGACTTCATTCTTTTCCTAAAAACCCAGACAAACAGCAGCACTATGCATATATTCAAATAGAGAAACACATAAAATTGCCTACTATCTAATATAGCATACTGGAACACAAATCGAAAAAGGCATGCGTGCAAGTAATGGATGTACATTCATCCCTTTCACTCAGATCAAAGACAGGGAGCTCTCAATGACTCATACATACCGGACAGAGTTTTAATGTTATAAAGAAACGTGCCACAGATGCGGCAGTGATGGAAAAGGAAATGAGTCTTTCCGAAGCAGAAAGATTTAAGAAGAAAGGAGGTCGTGCCATATCGCAAACTCTGATAGTACAGTTCCAACCCTCCCACGTTGCTCTCTCCCCATCTCTTTTTGCTTCTTGCATTTCCCTTCGCCGCCAGTGTTAAGTGTGTACCTCTCCGCACAACTTACCTTGAAACGGGACTCCATTGAGCTCTCGAGAGTGACACAAGCACCTGGCCAATCATATCGCGCGGCCTCGCTTGGGCGGACTCAATAGAACCGTCTAGGCCAATCAGGATCCTAGGGAGATGAGCAAGTTGCGTTGTGAAGCGACCTAGCGTATACTTCCGCGCGTGCTGCTTGGGATAGGAGCCTGGCAGAGCAGCTGCACACACGGCAGTGCGGAGGCAGAGAAGGGGTTGGTGATACCGTGCTATAAATCTGTGGTCCAGTCCACCTCCCTTTTAAGACGTCCTCCCCCCTTATTTCTGTTCTCAGTTAGAGATGCAGCAGCTTACTCCTGTAGCGACCTACTAAAAAGCAACAAGGAGAAAGACATCGTCTTTTTGAAAAAACGTTCTTTCGTCTCTTTCTTTGTTCCTTCGTTTGTTTTTCTTGCCCCTTTTTGTTTAGTTGAAAGGCAATAGGAGGGTAGTCTCTCCGTCTTTTTAAACTCTCTTTTTTAAGTTTCCCCTCCCCTTTCATATTTTTTTTTCGCCATTTCTTTTAGCGTTGGACTTTGGGGTCGAAAGCATTTCTTTTTATTTGCTTCTTTTAAGCCGAGCACAGTTTAGGTTTCGTGCTGTCTTAAGAGAACTATCCAGCAGCTTCTTGCTCATCCTTATTGGGAGAACTGCACCGTTACTTTAAAAACACACATACACAAAAACCTTAAGGGAGAAAGGTAAGTTTCGGTTTGGTTTCTTTAATCATTAGTTGCAGCGATGCGCTGGCAAACCCAGAAAACCTGTAAGTGAGCGGAATACAGAATAAGAAGTTAATTGCACATGTTTGTCTCATTTCAAAGCTACTGCTCTGCTTTTTAATTCTAGAGAGCTAGACTAAAAGACAGTGGACGCATGCTTGACGTATTGAATATTCGCAAATGTCAGGGGCAAAAACTTAAGTGGTAAATGTGGCCAGTGTATAACAGGGGTACAGCGGGAGTCTAGATGATCAGTGAACTGGGATTGAGGTTGGAAGTTCATTTCGTGGGAAGAGAGGGGTAACTTGGGTTTAAGGGAGGATGCATGCCTCTACTTTCGCGAAGCAACCGAAGGACCGTAGAGGCTTTAGAACCATTAAGGGGAATCAGAAGCCTGGACTTGGAGATTAGACCAGCGAAAACCCCATACTTAATTGCATTAACCAGATAACATGTGCTGGGGAGATAGGATTGCCAGATGGAATTTAGATGCTGCACCAGGCAGCGAGTTGTAGTTGACTGAAAAAAAGTACATGCCGCCCGAGGGCTGGGGCTGGGGCTGGGCTGGGGTGGGTAGAAGCTGTCAAAACTCATCATTGCGAGGTATACGGACTCTAAATCACGGTCGCCAATTATCGTGCTTCTGTTTTAAAAGAAGATAGCCAATTTAGGGCCGAATTCTTAAGCCTGTACCGGATATGAGATTCCCTTTGTTCAGAAAAGCGTAAATAAGATCCTTAGAGCTGTGTCTGTGGAGGGGCGGCTGCATGGAAGCCGAACTGTGCTGGGCGCTGGGAAGTGGATTCCAAGCCCTGTCCTTGGTCCTACGCGGCTGACTTCGCCTTCTGGGCGAGGGGGAACCCCTTAGCAGCCGACAAGGCTCCACAGCCACCTCAGTAGCCAACTAGGCTACAGAGCCCTCACTCACCCCCTTCCTTGCTGCACACCCCCCCCCCCAGCCCCCGTTTTCTCGAATAGCTATTGTTAAACTGACGCCTGAAGAAAGATGGTTGGGGATGAGACGCTGGGCAGACTCTTGCTTCATTTTAACTTTTGTGATTTGTCAGGGTTTAGGAGAAACCAGCTGGCTTTCTGCTGCGAAAAAGAGAACCCAGGGTAGAGGTGGGAAAGGGGGAGGATGTTCGCGCTGGAAGGGTGATCTTGGGGCGAGGAGGGTGGAGGGAGTGGTGGTGGCGCTGGCTTTGCCTAAGAGAAGTTTAAATTATTGGCACGAGGGGATGTGGGTGAGTATGTGTGCGTGAGAGCGCCTGTGTGGTGCTTGAGAGGGAGAGGATGGGGGAAACATACAAAGCCGGCTGGGGTTAATTTCTCTTTGCTCTCCTCCCCACCCACCCACCTGGTTCGAAAAGCCAACGCTCGGCCGGCCTCCTCTGGACTCGACTCTGCCATCTCTGGGGCAGTGGGGGTTGGGGATTGCAAGGTGGCAGTGCCTACCACGGGATCTCAGCGGCGAACAGGACTTCGTGTGGCCATTGTTGCTTAATTTATGCCCAGCACGTTGCCACATACCCACCTATTTCACGTTTGTAAAGAATTAATATGAGAGCTATACAACTGTGGGAAATTGGAGGTTGGATACATTTCCCGTTTTCCATTTTCGAGCATAGGTTAGCGAAACTGATGTCGCTGGGTGTTTTCTCTCATAATTACCAACTGCAGATCTGGCTTTATTGTGGCCCGAGTGAGAGAAATAGTCAACCATTTAGAATTTACTCTTAATACGGCTGGGCCAGGATGGATGTTCCTGTACTTTCTCCGCGAACAGGTTCTTTTCCCTCTCCTACTCATGTACAAACACTCCTGTTGGTTAAGATTCTAAACCTTCAGGCTTTTCCTACATTTATTATACCCATCCTCTGGATGTTGAGAGTGCGAGGGAAGTCGAGGTGATTTATTTCTTAGGCCTACAGTGCAATCTATAAAATGTAGTCTTAACATGGTGGGGGGAGGGTAAAGAGTGGACATTAATAACCTAAGAAATTATTTCCCAAACAGGAAATCAGTTCCTAAAAGTTAGGGGAAAAGGTGTGAGTGTTTGGGGGATGGAAGGATAGGAAGTCTGGGGCCCATAAAATTTCCTTGGTAAAATGGTTTCTTAAATGGGACATCTGAAAGATGTATTAGAATCTGAACAAATAAGTCTGAAAAAAGAGAGACAAAATGCCGAGTGTTTAAATATCACCTTTTGGGGGATTAAAAAGTAACTATTTCTCTTAGTTATTGCTTAGTGTGTCTTACACCAGGTACTCCTGGGTTCCCCTTCCCTCTTTTAACCAAGTGATTGGCAAGCCTACTTTATAAAGCTTAACCTATTCTGGAGTTCTCCACGAAAATGCAGTGTTAGCCAAGTAGAAGCGCTTTGGAAGACTTGGGGAACTCTGTTGAGAAAGAGGACTCCCATAACTTCAAGAAGTCAGTTTCAGGAAGTAGGGCGTCGTAAGGCATTCTAAGAGTTTTAGGCTTGGATTGGCAAATTTGGTAGGCCCATTTTTGCCTGACGTTTCGAAACAGGCATTCTTAGCAATCCCGCCTGCCTGGGATGGAATATTATAATTGACTGTTTAGAGGGAGGTCAGAGAGACGCAGGCGCTTTGAGCCATTTTCCCAGGAACCCGTACAAAGTCAATTAAGGTCATTTAATTGCAAATCGTAACTGGAGTGACAACAGAAATGCTGATACAGAATCAATTAGCTCTTTCTGGTGTCCCTCGTCCGGGTCCCCCAAGTTGAGGGATGGACTTCTCCATTTCGATCATGGCTGAGCCCCCTGCTTTACTGTGTCTGATTTAACTTCACGCAAGAGGGCAATTTTGTCTCCCCTACCCTGGTCCTGGGTTAGATGAGTCTTTCCCCTCTTTTCCCCCAGCCCCGCCCGTCGCGTGGGGGCGGGGAGCGCTGGCCGCCCTTAGCGGACCTTGCTGCATCAAACCCGCATCATGCCCTTGAAGCTGTAACCTCGGTCACGTTCTTGCGGCGACTCAGCTGCCCACTGCTCAGTTCTTTTCTCTTACCTCTTGCGATTACAGGTAGGTTTGACAGGTGATATTTTTAAATGTAGTTTTTTAGGGGGAAGGGTTAAAACGGAAGCTTTTGCAAAGGAAAAAAAAACAACACGACAGGTGCTCTTGTAATTAAACGGCTGAGCAGGTGTAAAAACGTGCTTCCGCCGCGTGGCTTGGAGTCGGTTTTGACTCCCAGCCTTGGGTTTGAGGACGGGCACAGGTTTTTCCTGAGGAAAGAGATTGAGCAGGGCGTGGGGGCGGGCCAAGGAAATACAGCGATGGGACGCCCCCTCGGTGAAGAGTTGGCCATTTCAGGGCTTCGGTGGGTGGCGTTGGAAGGATGCGGCGAGAGGCAGGCGCTTATACAGTCGAGTGCAGGATTTCCTACTTTTGCGTTTGAAGCAGAGAATAGCACCCCGCACAGGTACTCGGGGCTTATTTGAACATCAGATTCCATCTAGAAAGGCAGAGAAGGGCAGCGCCGGCAAGCCTGTAGTTTTTCGCGAAGGGACCGGACCCTTCCGCTGTGAAGTAGGAAAAAGCCCTTTAGCTTTGCTTGCAAGATGTGAGTGTATGTATATATATATACATACTTGATACACATAATATATCAAAGTACCCCTCGCGCAAATCTCTCCGGTTGCCGGTTAGCGTCCGGAGCCTCGGGGTTTGCAAACTTGCACCTGGTATTTGACGCTTCTGGGTGCGCGACGCTTTCCGCGCTGCCCGGGGAACCTGGTCAGGGGGCCTGCTCGGAATCGGAAGCCGGGCGAGAAGGACGGGAGCGGCTGCAGTCAGACGTCTGCTCCCAGGCACCGACCCTCGGGGCGGCCGGGCAGGGCACGCGCCGGCGGCAGCAGCCGCGGCGCCGCGAACTCGCCGCCGGCCCCGCCTCCTGGCGCTCTTCCAAGCAAGCCCCTCCTCCCCGCCCCGCTACAAACGGCGGGACCGCGGCGCCCGGGCGTCACTGAGGCAGCTGCCGGCCGGTTGAGGAGGCCGGTCACCGGCGCGCGCGGGTGGGGCGTGGGTTCCGCCGGGTTCCAGTCCGCCTTCCCGCCACCGTCAGAACTGGGGACGCCGCCGCCACCACCGCCTCTCCGCGGAGCCCGCCCGGAGCGAATCCTCCGCGGCTGTGTGACGGCCGGCGGCGCGAGCAGTAGTAGCTGCAGCTCCGAGTCGCAGCAGGCAAGTGCAGGGGGCGTGGGGTGGGGGCGGGCACGCCTCGCCGGGCCATGAGTCGCTTTCGGACGCCGAGGCTGAGGGCGGTGCGCGCCGCCGCGGCGCTGGGCTGCGGAGTCCGGCCTCGCCTCGGCAGGAGCCCTCGTCCGGGCTCAGGGCGGGAACGCTGTTGGGGGCGGCGGAGGTGGTGCACGGGAAGTTCCTAGAGCTCGGCCCCTGGCGGCGGGAGTCGAGGGAATTGGGCGCCTCGGGAGGTGGCACCGCCCCTCGTGTGGGCACGGGCTGGTTGGGGGCGGCGGGAGCCTAGCGGGACCAGTCGCGCCCGGCAGCGTGCACGGGCGTGGACGTGCCCGGGTACGGCCGCGTGTAGCGCGAGAAGCACTGCGCCGAGACGCAGGTGAGTGTATTGGAGGGAAAGTGGGGGAGGGGGCTTTTCTAGAAAAAGGGCAGGATTCCTGTGGTGCACTGGCACCTCCGCCTTGTGGGAGGTGGCGTGCACTGGCTACCCCAGCCGGGTGGTATCAGGTCGTGTGCCCCGTGGTCCGGCGCCCCAGCGCGCGTGGCCCCCGGCGCTCTCGGGGCGTCTCGAGACTTGCCGCGGTCGCGCAGTGTGCGGAGGTTTGGGACCGTGGGCGCCCGGGGCAGAGCGGAGAGGCTCCTCGGGCCGCTCTCCTCCCTGGCGCCGCGTCAGGTGAGGTCGGGTGCAGTCGCGGGAGGTCGCAGCTCGAGGTCGCACCCGGGTTTGCGCGCGAGCGGTGCACTGGGCGGGAACCGCGGGTCGGGTCTGGCGGCCGGGTGAGGCAAGCTCCCGGCTTTGGCTCGCGGCGGCGGCAGCTGCCTCTTGCTCTGCCAGCTGCGCCCCGGGGCACGGACGTGTGAGCATGCCCTGGTGAGACCGGTAGAGTCTTGGGCGGACCTGCCTCGGTTCACCAGCAGGTGCTCCTCCAGTGGTCGTGACAATGACCAGCAAACAGCCTTCCACGGCGTTTCCTTAAAAGCCGACTTGTTATCCTAGAGGGCTGGAGCGCAGAATCCTGCCTCTAGATGTGACCTACAAGCACGGAGTCGTAGTTGTCCAGTTGATCATTTTAATAGTGTGCGTTTTAAAAGATCGTCTTTACGATAAAAATTTTTATCTCTTCTCTACGTTTCATAAAAATGTGCAGAGACAAGGGTTTCTTATCGGCTCTCTACTCTCCTTTTTTCCTTCCCAAAGGATGGCGTTTAACAATGCCAAACGAAATATGTCCGGCAAGGACAAAGAGCTTTTAAAAACTTAATATTTCGGTGGACCTACCCATAATAATTCTATCTTCATAAAAATGTACCTTAGTCCCGAACTTAACGGCAAATAAATCCATTTAGGAACGCTGCTAATACCAGTTGGGGTGTAATTTCCCCATCCCCTTAAGTAAAATCGGTTTGTTTGAAATACTGTTCAGTTGCCCTTGAAGACAACATTGTCCAGAATCGTTTCCCCCAGAGTCGTCTGAATTTTTCATTTGTGCTAAGGTCGCTCTTTTTTGCGGAAGCTGATCTGGAGTCTCCATTTTGGTGAGCGGGCGGAAAAGGTTTCCTGGATCTACTTTCTCATCTGGACCTTTGGCTCTAGAAATGCGAGACGGACTTGCTGGAGGAACTGCAAGGTTACTGCGTTTGTTTTTGAGCTGTTCCTTATAATAGGTTTGTAGGAATGCTGATGTAACACTTTTTAGGGGGCGGGGGATGTACATACTTAGAGAAAGTTCTCTTGGAAATGGAGGTAGAGCTATGAGGGGGCAAGAGGGTTCTGGAAAATCAGATTTTGAAGGAACACATAACATTTGATTTTCTATGCTTCCTCTACTTCTCTTTTCCTTCTTGAGAGAACATTTTTGTGTCTGTGGGCTCAAAACTGGCCCCTTAATGCCCTTTTGGGTAACTTTGTGCTGCCACCTTTAGGGGAATAAGGTTTTTTTTCTCTTCAAAGACGAGTCGTAGGCGTTTAAGGTGTCCTTTCTCTCCGTTTTTTAGGTATTTCCTTCTCTGTATCTTGTTTACTCTTAGAAATTATATCGGGTCATCTGTTTAAGCTTCACACACTCTTTCTCCATGGTTCAAGAGAATTCTAGTTTTAGGATATTGTCCTAGAATCGACCAGGTACCCCAAACTGGTCAATGTCCATCAGGCCTATTATTTCCTACCGAACCTAGTTTTCCTGTTCTAGGCTCAGAGTGTGTTAGTAGTTAGAGTTCCTTTTTGGTTTTGGTTTTTTGGTTGGTTGGTTCTGTTAATGCTTCTTCACCAGAGAAGCAAGATAATTCTGTCTGGTTGGGCGCTTTTAGGTAAGACCCAGCTCCCAGCCGGTTAACTGGAGAACAATGCTCTTAAGTGGCATTTCTGCTTTCTCATTTCTTAATCTAGCTTCTGGTTCTTTGTGTATAGACAGATGTTCCTGGCTGGATGCTTGTTGTCCCCTTTCAGCCTTTCTAGCTTTTTGTGCTTTTCATGTTAATGTGATGGTTACAAAATACTGCTTTACCTCAAATGTCTTTTTCTCTTCTAGAAGGAAGGTGCACAGTTCTCTTTAAGGACACAACAGAGCCATCCAGAATACCCCAGCTTCTAGGCTAGGGTCAACCTTTTCCTCTTTATTTGATTGGAGAGAAATCTTTCTAAAAAGTGTGATGCCCTTTAGGCCTCAGCATGGTGCAAGAGCACTACAGTGGCAAAATACTCTTTCATGTTCTTTGTCCCGGAAGGCCTTAAATACTCTGAAGCAGCATCTTACCAAGACTGACTTTTCCCTCACCTCTTTGATGGTTTGGGCTGTCTGGTAGGGTCAGTTCTTTTTCTCTTACTTGAAATCTTACTAAATCTACCATATTATCACATTCTTATTGTCACCTTTCTCGCTGATCATGTTTACTTGGAAGTAAGGAAGGTTGGAGATACACAGTATTTAGCCTGGCCAGGTTAGTTTTTTTGATGGTGTAGGGCCTGGATGATGTGCCACCCTGTGGAAAACCTACCCTAGCGGTTTCTGGTTCTTTGGAAAATCAGCTGAACAGGCCAATGATCATAGTAAGCTACCACATCAAAAACGGTGATGACGATGATGTTGTTTTCTTTAGCGTTAGTAGTTGGTTGGAGGCAGGGCTGCTGAATGGGCCCGTGAAATGGACTGAAAGGGGCCAAGCCTGCCCCTTGAAATTCTTGATTTTGAACAAGGGGACCAGTACTTTCGTTTTGTTCTGGGTCCCACAGAGTATGCTGCTTGTCCTGCTTAGAGGCTGTCTCAATCGTTAATATTTAGCTGCTAGCTTTGCTGCTTTGTGTTATAGAAGTGTTGGAAATCCAAGGCTTTGTGCAGTGGTGATGCCACACCCAACTCTTGAATTAACTCTGTGGAGGACATTAGATGCATAGAATGTTTACTTGCTCTGGCCAGTTTCCTTTTACAGATGTGGAAGTCTTCACTGGTTCTCCTTACTTCCAGAACCCACATGTTGTGTACTCAGATGCCAAACCCATTGTTTTGTTACTAATTTGGAAAGAACATTTATCATCTGTTTATTTGATTCTAGATACTGGTTGGTTTGCAACGCTTGTTGATTTTTCTTTGATTTCAAGTGCTAAGTATCAACAGAAGGCACTTAAGCTTAAAGGCAGTAATTTGTTTTAAGGCTTTTTTGTATTAAAAGATATGCATTTTTTATGGTTTAAGTAGAACCGGTAACTTGAAGTCTGAACTAAAAATAGGAATTAGTGTAGAGTAAAATCTCACAGGGTTTTATGGTATATTTGAGAAAATTTTCACTAACAAGAAATGAACAGATTTGGCTTTTAGCATGCATCATGTATATCATGACTTTAATTTTAGTAAAGTCACAGGAATTTTTTTTTTTTTCCCTAAAGAAAGATTACTTTCTATATCAGCAGCCTTGTTTGTAATCCACTGTATAAAACAAAACAAGGCGGCGACTCTGTAACGCTGCACTAGGTGCATCTCATGTATACCAGCTAATACAAATGCTAAGTTTCCGGAGATTAGTCTACGTAAAAATACCTGTTTTTGGGTAAAGATATTATTTATTTTCTCAGTGCTTTGGGTTAGATTTTGAATACATCAATTTTATTAATATTCTTAGCTGTGTATTTCCCTTTACAGGGTTGCTCATTAGTTTTGTGTGATGACAGATAAGGGTTTTCCTTGTAAGCAGCCTTTATGCAGAAGAAGATAGGTGCTTTGGCAAGGAGTGGGATAAGTAAAATAACAGAGAAGGTCATAGGAATAGGTGGTGTGGAGTTGAAATCGAACCAATTTGGAGGTTGCCTTATTAATTGCAAGTAATTGTGTTTTTTTTTTTTCTTTTTAATAAACTTGCACTTTCCTAGTATTTGTTTTTATTACTGATTTCATTATATCAGTTTCTGACTGAAAATGAGTAGCAAATAAGGTTTGGCAGTCAAGACCCTCTTTCCTGCTTTTAGAAATTATTTGAAAAAAACCGAATGCTTTTTCTCAATAGATTTATTTATCCTGAGACAGTTATAGTAAAATTTTTTTTTTTTTTTTTTTAAATCATGAAGGTTTTGTTTTAGCATCAGTTAAGTTTCAGACTATTAGGTTGAGGTATCTGTATGTTTTTTCTTTCTCTAATAGTGGTAATTTATACCAGCCTTTTTCCTTGAATTAAATAAGGAATCTGTCTTATAAAAAGGACATTTATATTTTACATGACCAGTGTTTCTTTTTCCCCAGAATTTTTGTTGTTGTGGGCTGTTGATTACTGGAGATTATTTCAGCAGCTTTAAAGACTGTTAATGGAATAGCACAAAAATCCTTATTTTCGTATATATCAGACTGATTAACTGTTCTTTCAGGATGGATTTTCATTTTATTTTGTTTTGCTTTTAGTTGTCAGATTCACTTCAATCCAAGCTCAGTACTCCGTTTGACTTATCTCTTTAGGAGAATACGGGCAATGGTTGCTTCAGAATTCTCAGCTTTCCTGTGTTTCCTTATTATGGAGTCACTGTAAAACTGAAACTTCTTGTCAAGATTGAGGAGTTTTGAAACTCTCTGAGAATCTGAAGAAAGCTGTGGGCCTTCTTTCACTGGAGAAATTCACATCTACAGAAATTTCCATACAGTTTTTTGCCATCTTGCCCTCTGGAATAAAGACTATTAAAGTTCTATTTGGGAAACGGGACTTTGAGACTTGGAGTTGTCTTGTGTTGGTGAGAGCAGGGAGAAGTCACTCAGCTCTGTTCTGTGTGCCGGCGTGTTAGCGGTGCGGGCCTTCAGCTTTCAACCAGGACAGACTCTAAGCTCCCTTGTCTCCTCACAGTTTGTTTTAAAATCCATTCTGATTTTGTAAACAAATATTATACTTGTAAGGTGGTCTTGTGAGCACAGTGCTGCCAGTTTAGCTACTAAGTTGTCTTGCTTGAGTAGGTTTTGTCACTTCAGTTGAAATTCTTCATTTAGCAGAGCCAGGAGGAAAATACCAGGCTGGAATTTTGAAGTTTCCATTGTCTGATTTTGACTCAGTTACCTGTGTCCTTGGTTTCTTAACCTTTGAGTATAAAACCTCAACCCTCCACATCTCTGTGATGGTGTGAAGATCAGCATATTAAAGTATAAGATTTCGGGCAGTGGAATGACAATGTTTCCTGAATTGGAAAGGTGGTAATAGGTGGACCTTATAGATGACTTTTATATATTTGACTTTCAGTGTGTTTTATGAACCATTGTTTTTAGAACATACCATCCTTATAGCATACTGTCATATAATATATATTTCTGCCATGGAGAAAGAAAATTCCCAGACTGCAGGGAGGTTTTGGGAGAATTATGTCTTTGAACATTTCAATATGGAAATAGATATAAATATATCAGTGGAATTTGGAAGGGAAGTTTAAAATGTATTTTTTTCTTGAAAATATAAATAAAGTTAAGAGATTACATGTAAAATTATGAGAATTTAGCCAGCTGACATTCCAGGAATATAAATGTCTCAATTTAAATTTTCCATCTTTTTTTCAATGAGAAATCAAAGTCTAAAATTTAAGCATTTACATTAAAATAATCAGTCCATATTTTCTTGATTTGAATTTTAATCTCTTATCAAGGATCTATTCCTATACATCAAAAAAAAAAATGAAATTTACACAGAAGTAACATTTTTTTCCGTGTTTGTTTTAATACCCTCTCACACCCCAAGTGAAAAGTCATTGATGAATGCCCTGTCAAGTAAGTTATTGGAAATTGCTCACCTGTTCAGTTTTTAAAGGATGTTTAACACTTTTTTATCCTTTAGGCATCATTTGTGTATATCAGAAATAAAAGAAGTATGTCTCAAAGCAAATAAATCACAGCGTATTTGAAAATAGATTCAGCAGATTAAGGTGGGGAAAATATTCCTGGAACTGATGGTACTTGGTCCTGAATTTCCTCTGAGCTGCTTTTCAGAAGTGAGCTTTTCTATTTCTCCGTTGCTGCTGCTCTGCTGGAGGTACCTCTGGTGACGCGAGGATCACCCACCTTTATTGCAGAGCTATCTAGAATGTTTTAAATATACAAAGCTTATTATAGAGTGAGCAAGTTTCTATAATCTCTTCCAAGGTAAGGCCTATTTCTGTATGAGTTTACTCAACACCACTTTGTCTCCCCTAGGTGCTACTTACTGGTGCCTGGCTTGTTTTGTTTAAACCCTTTGGGTCCTTTCTGGCCTGTGACTGTGAATGACTCATGGACTTTCCCCAAATACCAGAACACCAGTGCTTTAGGCCTTTATCCTTTCCTTGCCTTTGTTTCTGCAGAAACCACCCACAGCCTTCCTCTCCTCTGTGACCCCTCTGTGCTGGCCCTTAGTCACCTGTCTGTGCTGCTGAGCCCCGTGCCAGCTCTACTAGCCTGGCAGTTCTGGGTCAGGTGTAACCTACTCACTTGCCCTTTTCTTATTTGGCTTGCACTTTTGCATTGGCCCTTAAACATTTTGTTGCATTTTACTCACTGAAGACTCCCTTCTGTGACCAAGACAATTGCTATTACAAAACAAAAAGGAGAAATAGGTATCAACAGACAAGTGAATTCAGCCCCTGATTCCAAATGGTGGCCCATGGGTTACATATTCTGAAGTTTTTATTTGGCCTAAATTATGTTATTAGAAAAGTAGTGAGTTGTTGGTTTAGGCTTTGGGAAATATCAAATAGAGATCTAGAGCCCTATTTGTGTTGTCTCGGAAATGTGTGAAGATGGAGCAACACTGAGCCCATATTCCTTAACTGCACCCTTTATGTGGAGCCTGGTTTATTTCACTTCAAAATAAATTGCTGTCTGGCCTTTATGGGTATTTGAGCCTGTGAGTTTAATGCTACAATTCCTAAAGTCATGGGAATTAAAAAGTTTATTCAAATATCTAGGCAAAGGCAATAGTTCTAAAGGCTTTAGTTCTTTTGATTTTCTTTGTGTTTACAAGTAATATTTGAATTACGTTAGGTTGTTCCTTACAAATATACATCTTGAAGTCTTTGTTTTAGATAGAGAAGTCTTGTCTTTGACCTCCTTTTCCTTAATGCCTCCTCCTTCCTTTATATGTGCCTGCGTCAGTTTATCTTACCTTTTCTCCACTCCCACTCTGGGATTGTAGACCTGCCCCTTTGGGAGCAAATATTTCTTTCTGCCTATTGCCTGCTTATATTTGTTCAGATGCTTCCAGGTCAGCAGAAGTTTCTTGGTGCTGTGAAAACTAATAGGATGTTCCAAACTGTTTAAAAGAGGCCCGTGGCCCACCTGCTAATCTCAATGCTGATGGTGTCAGCTTAGAAAAGACATTGTCCCCTCAGAATCCTGTGAAGAAGAGCTGATACGAGAGGTTACCAGGTGTGAGGTTTATATGTGTTGTTTTTCTCTCCTGCTCCCCCCCCACCCCCCCCTTTTTTTCCCCCAGTCTTCAGCCTTTTCTCCTCTCTAGAAACAGCAGGGCAGCTCTGCAAAGCTTTCTCCCACGTGTGCAGTAGAGCAGGTTGATGCGCCAGCAGAAGTAGAGAGAGGCTCCACATGTCATGTTTGGACCAATGCTGTAATTTTATTTTACAATAAGGAAGGTGGATATTATTAATCTGCTCCAGAGCATAATAGCACAATTTAAATAGCAGAGAGCAACTTTGGTGTGTGTTAATGTCTAGTGAGATGAATACAGATGAATGCTAAGTAGGTAGAAAATGTCAGTGTAGAGCTTTCCTTTTGGTGACTTTAAGCACTTAGATTTCTAGTTAACTTTTTGTTCAGCCCGGCACACAGATATGAAGATCTGTTTTATCAAGCTGGCGTTAATGTGGCTTCTGAGGACAGAACAATGCTTATAAAGCCCTGCTCTCCTGGCAGCCTCTTGAGCTGGGCCAGTCATAACGAGGAATTCTGTATTGAACTTCGCAAAACCCTTCAGAATAATAGGAGCTTAATGCTGGCAGTTTTAAAAATTGGTGCAGTCTTTAGCCCAGCCAGATTTTTTTTTTTTTGATAACATGGAGTGCGAATAAAAGTGTGTGCCTCATTTGAGAAAGCAACTACTTTTGAATTAACTCTGTGTATAGTTTAAAAAATACTGTAGGTCTATTCTGAACTTATTTTTCAGAGGCACGTAAAAATAACTCTTGATACTAAGAGTATCTTCTTGGTGTCATCTTCCATGATTATATTATTCTTTTAGATGGATATGTTGCTTATTTTGACATGCCCTGGAGTGTTGGGTGGAGGGGCTTCCAGGGTGTCTTTCTTGTTGGGGGAATTGAGAATTTTTTTCTTTTTTTAATTGTGTTTTACCTTCCTAAAGGTTGAGAATCATCGTCACGGAGCTTCTGCTATGCTATCAGAAAAGCTTTGGTTTTGGTGGGCCGGTGGGCTAGTCTACCTTGGAGACAATACTTATTCCAATTCACCTGAAGTTTTTTCTTCCAGTTTTAGTAAAGGATCTTAAGAAATGTCTTCAAGTCTTTTCGTATTAGAACTATGTTCAGAAGCCACGAAGTTTGTGTAATACTTAATGTTTCATCACACATCAGTCCTGAGTGCCTAGGTACTGAGAGAGCTTTAGAGGAATTTGTAAAATATCGCTGTTTTCATTCCTTGGTCTGCTTAAGGAGATGAGGCAGAAAAGAATAACTTGAAAGATGTCACAGGCCTCTCCCTCCAACTTTAATAGTCTTTTGAGGACTTGAGAAAAGGGACATAGCTCTGTAGTCTGGGTATTAAGGACATGGCCGGAATACTGCATATTGTTTTGGGGAGAGGGTGTGTGGTTTTCTTGCTCTCCGTGTATATTATATTTGCTTAGTTTTTGTCTTTCCTCCTCCTCAGTCTGTCCCTCCTCGCCTCCCATGTCATTGTTGTTTCTTTTGGGTATATCTTTTGTGGCATGAATAATTACTTCCTGGTTTGCCAGGAGTCCAGCCACAGGTAAAGAATATCTGTGCAGTGCAGAACCTGCCAAGTGTAAGTTGTGGCTGAAGAGAGACACCACTACAGCTGTCTTAATTCTGCCATTGTCCAACAAAGCTTGGAAACATACGTGTGTGTGGAAACACTTGACGCCCCCCTAGTTTTCCCCCCATACTTTTATTCTCTTGCTAACATGTTGTGTCAGGAGCTTCCTCCATGTATAACATTTACTTTTCAAAACACTTAGGAAAAAGTCGTGAGGATGATATGGCTTCTTCGACTCCTTCCCTGCTAGTGTAGTTGCAGTAGCAGCGAGTGAGTGACAGGCCAGAACCCGGGATGCTTTTCCGAGCACTAATCTCTGCCTTCTCTTTGAGTCTTCCTCATGCTGGGATCACGTGTCCCAAGACCACGTGTCCTTAAGGCTGTTGAGTTAGCTTTCTGATGCCCGTTCTTGGTATTCTCAGCTCTGCCTGTTGGCCTTTCTCCATTAGTGGCGTTTGCATTATTTTTCTTCTGAAAGGTGATTGGACAGCCTGTATGCTGCTTCATCTCCTTGTTTTGCTGGAGAGGTTCATTCCTTCAGGTGGAACTGGCTCTTCGGAAATATGTATTCTTGTTTCTTGGACTTTTTAAAAAAAATTTGGCTAAGCTACCTGTATTGTTTGTGGACAGTAGGGGGCAAAGTTTGATTTCATGGTGAGCAACATAGTTTGTCATCCAGAGAGGAAAAGTGAAGACATTGGTACAACTTTCATACAACTTCTAACGGTAAGTTCAGAATTACTGCCTTGTAAGAGTGCAGTGAGAGTAAGAAATTTTGTAGTGGGCAGTCAAGTTGGCATTGTATTAGGTGGTGGGGCAGCAAGAAGCTGCCTGTTTTTAGTTGCTCTAAGTCCTGGTCATTAGGATAGAAAGACAGATGGAATCAGTACTGGAAGGTGGTGTACTGTGCACAGTGATGGAGCTGGGAGACAAGCATTTCCTCTAGGAACAGTGATGACAGCTAGAGTTTCTCTTCTTCGAGGACCTTAAGAGTTGCCTGGGACAGTGAGTTTATAGGTGAGGGAAATGAAGCTCAGAGCTCGGTGGTTTGTCAGATTCATCCTGCTGAGTGGGGGTGAAAGTCTGTGACCCCTACCTAGTTGATGACCTATTACCCTGGACTCCAGAATGATGTTCTTTCTACCTCTGGTAGTTCTGTTGGTTATAGTCTAAGGTGGCTGAGGACAGAGACAGATCTAGGAGGCACCTCAACAACTGTATATCATCTCTAGGTCGTCTTATTTGGCTCCTCAGTGGTGGGGCTGTTTTAACAGGTTTTTGTTCAAAAAGCTTCACTCTGGTCTCTGTAGCAGTCCCAGCGGAATACCCACACCTGTTTCCCCAGGGCCAGGATTCTGACCTTGCATTATTTTAGGTCTATGATCAGAGATCTTCCAGGAGAATTTCATCACAGGCTGGTGTCTTGATGCCAGCTTGCAGTCTTAACCTGCAGGAGTACTTTTTGGAACCATATGAAGTATGGATCTGTAAGCAAGGAAATGAAGACACTGTCTTTTTCAGACTTTCAGGATTCTGTTGGGTTCAGGATGGGGAACGCGGGTATACCTGTGGCGGATTCATTTTGATATTGGGCAAAACTAATACAATATTGTAAAGTTTAAAAATAAAATTAAAAAAAAAATCAAGGGGGAAAAAAAAAAAGTTGGTGATACTGTGTGCTGTATTCCTGGTACAGTTGTCATTCCCCATTACCCTAACTTGTTGAAGAGAATCTGTAAGGGATGTTCCTTAAAGTTGTTAGGTTTCTGAGACTAATATGTTCCAAATCTGGTGGGGTTTTAGAAATGGAGCTGTCTTTGTTCTTAGAGAAAGTTGCAGGTCACGTATACCGTAGAATGTATGATGTATAAATCTGAATAAACAAAATAACTACCCAGTAAAGATTGTTACTGATTTATCTTGGTTCTCCAAATTAATTTAGAAAATCCAATTGGAGGGAGGGTGGATAGAGAAGAATACAGATTCAAGATAATCTTTTTGTTTTTCCCTTGAAAGGGGACATCTGTCTTGTTTATTATCTCTTGCACCTAGTGTGCTACTTGTAGTAGAAATTCAGAAAGTTTTTGTTTCAGTTCGGTTCAGTCGCTCAGTCGTGTCCAACTCTTCGCGACGCCATGAATCGCAGCACGCCAGGCAGTACCTAAAAAAAGCTATCAATTGAGAAAGTTTTATTTGCATCTGTAGGTAAACCATGAATTATTAAAATTTTAATCACATTGAGGAAATTTTAGCAAAAAATATTGTTTTAACTAATACCATGTTTCCTCAAATCCTTTATGTACAATTTTTACATGTTTTTGAATCTCATAAATATGTCCACTTAATGTACTGATTTTTTTTTCTCTTACAGCTGGGAAGCTTAGTGATGTATCTTTCGATCACAGTATTGGAGAATAGAATAGCTTCTTGGTTTCTTATCCTTATGTATATTTTACTTTTTCAAACTTGTAAATATTATCCTTGTGCTCTGTGAAGCTGTTGGAAATTAAAAAAAAAAAAAATTAAAACTGTCTCTACATATTTCAAGCAAGTGTCTCTGGTGTAAAATTGGCCCAACGGGCTATGTACACAGCGAAAGCATAGCATAGCAGTCAGGTGGAATCCTGCCAAGGGTACTCTGTACTGTTTAGCCATATTTAGGACATCACAAGATGAAGTAGAAGTTAAGATAGGTATTGAGAATTCAAAGCTGAATAGCTTTTTGTAAAATCATTTAATTGTAGAGGACACCACAGTCCTCAACTTTGACTTGAATACTGCCTATTTAGATACCCCCTACTTCTTAATTTCTCTAGGTTTATTTTAAAGTTTGCCTTCACTACCAAAGACTTTGAGTGAAAGTGGTCTACAGTTGCCCAGTTCTCTGAGACACTAAAAAAACATAAAGAGGCCAGGGGACTTGTGATCAGGTCTTGGGCATTTTATATTGAATTTCCCTAAGAATCTTTATGGAACTTTATCTTATGGAATTTTTTTATTGTGACTGGCACTTCTTTCTCTTCCCCATTCCCTGTGATGATTTCCTGTTTCTTATTGTGTAAAGAAATGAAGCAAATTTGCTGACAGTTTATTAAATAGCTCATGGGTATTTGAAAAAGTCCACTATACTTTTTTGCTAAAAACTGGCTTCTTAAAACTTTAGAAGTTTTTTTTTTTTTTTTTTTTTGCTCTGGACCCGTAGCTTTATAGGATTTAAATTTTTATGGTTATGTTGTGCCTGTCCTCCTGACCTTAAGGATATTTTGCTGTCTTCTTGATTTCTTATTCATTCCCATTTTTCTTGGATTGTTGATCAACCTCTTTTCTCTGCAGTAGTTTAAAAACAATTATTTTTCCAGCTTATATGTGAAAATATCTTAGTTTCCTCAGTTTCATTTACTTGATAAACATTTGATTCATACTGTATGCCACACACTACCTTAGATATTGAGACATAGTGGTGAATGTGATCTAGTCTTTGCTGACATGAAACTCAGAGTTTAGGAGGAGACATATAGTAATAATTCTGGAAATTATTATTTAGAATTGTGACTTGTGCTATACAGGGAAAGAGTCTTTGGGGTGCCTAACTCTGTGGATGGTCAGGGAAGTTCATTTGCTAACCTTATCTTCCATCCCCCATCTTCCTGCCTTACTCCCACAAAAGCAGACTTTTTTTTTTTTTTAATTTCATAGGCATTAGAATTTTAGAATAGAAAGGGGTCCTGAAGTTGAACTCTCTTCTCCCTGTTAAATTCATGGTGAACTTTGAATCCTGGATCTGATGTATTAATAGTTTATATCTCACCAAAAATCTGTTCTTAAGTATACAGTAATTGGACAGTTTTCGCACTATAACCTATACAACCACTGCCACGTCCGGCAGTGTTATCTGCACAGTCTGCATCCTTTATTCTCTTTACTCGTGGTTTTGAAAATATGCTGTCTTACCCAGTTTTGAAGTATAATTTATCAACATTATTTGATAATACTTTTCTGGTATAAAGATTGCATTTATAAAAACTGTAAAGAGGAATGTTTGTTAAGCTTTCTGCTTGGTCTAAAGGACTGGACCAACTTGCCCAAAACTATCATTTGTCGTGGTTTGAATTATTTGGTTAATTTATAAATAAACTTTGTAGAATCTCTTTTATATAAATTCCTTTTATAGAATCTTTTATAGAATCCCTGTGCTAGATCAAGGGAACCCACCCTATTACTTCACAGTACTGTGTTCCTCCCAGTATGCATTTAAATTTGAGCTAAAATCAAGTACCATATTATTTTGAAATTGTCTTTGAAACATTTGTTGGGATGGAAGAACTTTGGCAGTTTTTTTGTAGAAACCTTGGAAGACATTTATTGGGAAACACTTTTTTTCTTAAAATGACCTGAATGTCTTTTGGCCAGTCCCTTAATCATAAAGGGCTGTGTATGTTTGTAAGATATTGATTGTAGAGTCTGGGAAATTGCTCTAGGTAATTAGAAAAAGAGAAGAAAAAGAGGTTAAAAGAAATGAGGAAGTGAATTCTCCATGTGGCTTATTTCCTCTCCCGCACACATCATCAGAACAGTACCATAAAGTTATAGCATGGTATTTTAAAATAATGTCTTACCTACCTATTGGAGCATTGTATTTACTAGAGTATATTGTTTTTTTTAATTGGAGGGTAATTGCTTTACCATGTTGTATTGGTTTCTGCCATACAAGAATGCGAATCAGACATATATATCTATCCCCTATATTATACATATGTATATGTATATATATCCCCCTCTTAAGCCTCCCTCCCCCCATCCCACCCCTCTAGGTCATCACAGAGCGCCAGCCTGGGCTCCCTGTGTTACATAACAGCTTCCCAGTAGCTGTCTATTTCACACGCAATAGTGTACACATGTCAGTGCTGCTTTCTCGATTGCTCTTACTCTCTCCTCCCCCACTGCCTCCACAAGTCTGTTCTCTACATCTGCATCTCCATTCCTTCCCTGCAATAAGTTCATCAGTATTATTTTTCTAGATTCCATACATATGTGTTAATACACAGTATTTGTTTTTCTCTCTCTGACTTCACTCTGTATAACAAACTCTGGGTTCACTCACCTCACTAGAACTGACCTGTTTGTCCCTCTTTATGGCTGAATCATACTCCATTGTATGTATGAACCTCATCGTCTTTACCCATTCATCTGTCCATGGACATCTAGGTTTGTTCCACATAGAGTGTGTTCTCTACTCATTGGTTTCCTCAGAGACATGAACTCTGCTGGCTAAAACAGTTGTTTTTCTCTTGTTTTTAATACTGTGTGGTCTTTTGGAAGGTAATCAAAACGTTTATACCCCTGAAGTTTACATCATCTAGAATTGTTTTTTTCTAGTTGGATCTTATTTCATCAAAGCTTTCAGATCTTAGTCCTTTGTTTCTTTAGGTGGAGATTGATGTCAGTGAAATGACACATGAATAATCCCCACTGTTGATTGAGGGAACATAGAAGTAAAACAAGTTTTAGCTCAGAAGAGAATTCTTGTTTTTTTCCTCCACTTTTTTTTTTCAATTTTTTAATTGTGATAAGATCTACATAATGAAATTTGCTGTCTTAATCATTTTTAAGTGTAAAGTTGAATGGCATTAAATACACTCACATTTTTGGCCAACCAGCAGCACCATACACCTCTGGAACTCTTTTCATCTTGAAAAACAGAAACTCTGTACCCATTAAACATTAATTCTTCATTCCCCCCTCTCTCCAGGCCCTGGTAACCACCATTCTGTTTTCTGTCTCATAATTTTAATTACTCTTCAGTACTTCATGTAAGTAAAATCATTAAGTTTTTGTGCCTGTCTTGTTTTACTTGGCATAATGTTCTCAAGTTTCATCTGTGTTGTAGCATGTGTAAAAATTTCCATACTATTTAAAGCAGAAGAATACTCCATCGTCCATATATACAACATTTTGTTATCCACCTATGGGTGAAGACTTGTGTTGCTTCCACATTTTAGCTATTGTGAATAATATTACTACAAACATGAATGTATGAATGTCTCTGAGGCTTGAATTGTAATCCTTTTGAGTGTATACCAAACGTGGAATTGCTGGATCATATGGTAATTCTATTTTTAATTTTTTGAGAAACTACCATTCTGTTTTCCACAATAACTGTCCCATGTCATTCCCACCAACAGTGTACAAGGTTTGCAATTTCTCTGCATTCTCATCAACTATTATTTTTGTTTTGTTTTGTTTCGTTTGATAGTGGGCATCCTAGCAGGTGTAAGTGAAATGTGAAAGTCGCTCAGTGATGTCAGACTCCTTGCGACCCTATGGACTGTAGAGTCCGTGGAATTCTCCAGGCCAGAATACTGGAGTGGGTAGCCTTTTCCTTCTCCAGGGAATCTTCCCAACCCAGGGATGCATTTCGCTAATGACCAGTGATGTGCACGCGTGCTCAGTTGCTTCAGTTGTGTCTGACTCTGCGACCCCGTGACTGTAGCCCCTCGGCTTCTCTGTTCATGGGATTCTCCAGGCAAGAATACTGGAGTGGGTTGCCATGCCCTCCTCCAGGGGATCTTCTTCACCTAAGGATCGAGCCCTCATTTCCTGCATTGTTGGTGGATTCTTTTCCGCTGAGCCACCAGGGAAGCCCAAGCGATGTTGAGTATCTCTTAATGTGCTTAACCAGTTGCAGATCTTCTTTGGAGAAATGTGTGTTCAAATCTCTTGCCCATTTTTGAATTTGATTCTTTGTTTTCTTGTTGAGTTTTAAGTGTGTCTATGTATTCTGGATATTAATTTTTTATAGATGATTTACAAATCTTGCATTCTGTAAGTTGCCTTTTTACTCTATTGATAATGTCTTGATTCACAATAGTTTTTAATTTTCATGAAGTTAAATTTGTCTGAATTCTAATGTTACTTCCTGCATTACATGAACAGCAAGCATGAGAGTTAAGGGGCTGGTGACGGAAGTGGATTTGGGGGTAACAGTTTCCCATTGCCTTGAGTATAGATTTGTTCTTAACGGCTCTTTGAGTGAGTTTGCATTTTTAGGACACTTACTTAATGTGTTCAGCTCCATTGGAAGCTCCCTGAGGTCAGTGGTTGTGTTTTACAGCTTTGTTCCTTGAACATAGTAGATCCTGTATTTTAAAAATAAAACTTAAAATTATACAGGCCAAAAGTACTGCGTATAAGTTTAATTTTTTTAAAGGCATACTCAGCCTTGGTACTCAGACTACTGAGAAGTTGCTGTATATAACATACATATTTGACCAGTTGGGATTAATCAAAATTCTTAATGTTTGAACTGAGCATTTTGAGGTTTTTTATAGACATTAATCATTACTACACAAAAGTATTTTAAGTGCTGGATAGTACATAAGACTAAAAGTCATCTTAAAATATTAAAGTAACAGTGCCGTTTCTCTTCATCCTTTCCTGTGAATAATTACGACTTTCCCAGTTCTCTTTGCACTCTCCTGGCTGGGAAGTTTAACAGTTTACTTGGAGCACACAGGAAAAGACCTGGTGTGGTGCTTCTACAGCCACTTTGACATGACTGAGATTATGCCTTTTACATGTATTTATGACCTCTTTTATATAGCTTCAAAGCATGCTGTATTAAAAAAAGTATCACTGCTTCAGGACTGAACTGAGGTGGCTGTGTTTGCCAGAAGTAAGGAGGCAGGCTCCAGGGATGACTGCCAGGCTGGTCTTGCAGTTTGAAACCTCCTCTGGCTGTTGGGAAAATGACTGCTTTCTGCTCAGCACTGAGTCTTTGGAAGCAGAGATGCTGAGGTCCAAGGTGGAAGCTTTGATCAAGGAAGGCTCATCTTAAGAAAGGTTATTGGACTGGGTACTCCTGAGGTGCGCGCTTGGTGAGCAGACACACACACAGTCCCGGGTACAGCAGCAGCTCCATCTGGTATGTTGCAGGCCTGCCGTGACATAGGACTGTTTGTTCTAAAGCGACTCATTTGAAAACTGCAATATGTTAAACGGGCAGCCCTTCATTGGAGGCCCCTGGTATGCTGGCAGTTCATCAGCAGCAGGGTTGTGATCCTGTCACTTCTTGTTAATGAAGGCTTTTATTTAGCATAGCAAATCATATCTCCTGTTTACATCCACTCTTTCAAATGGTAAACTTGAAAGGGATGTGTGTGACTTTTTATTAATTAGTAGCCATCAGGGTGCTGTGGTTGTCCCTTGTGATCGCCATTTAGCTGCATTTCTTCTCCTGAGATGCTGCTTGTCTTGACTAGGAAAGCCTCCAGATGATTAAAATGATCCTTTTTTTGTTTGTTTGTTGTTTTTGAAGTGGTTTTTTGTCTTTCCTCTTAGGTGGCCATTTCCTCCAGTCTCAATTTCACTTCCATTCTAAAATTCCTAGCAGGGGTTTTATCAGAGCATTTACTCTCCCAGTGCAACAATTTGACTTTCCCAGCGCTTGTTTGCTTATTTCTGGGCAGCCCAGGAGAGTAAGTGTTTTGTCTTCAGATAGAATATGCATTTGTTATATACAGCAAATTCAAGAACATAGAGAAAATCAGAGCTGGAGGGGCTCTTATCCACAGTGTTGACCAGCACCTTCATTTTATACATGTGGGACTTACAGTAAAGATGCTGTCAGATGTCTTAGGAATAGTGTCAGCAGTTGGTAACTCTCCACCCACTGCTGGTTCCTGACATACTTTTCCTTCTCCCAGTTCCCTCTCCACATTGCTGCATTATTTCCACTTCATTTTTAAAAATGCAGGCAGTGTCTTGGTGGGATTGTAAATTGATAGAACTTTAGAGGGCTTTTTGGCAGCAACTAGCATAATTAAAGATATAAATTGACTATGAACCAACAATTTCTGTCTTTGTATTTTTGCTCTCTTGTGTAGGGTATTTATTGCAAGTGTTTGAAATAGGTAAAGCCTTGGGTATTTATCAGGGGATCCGTTATATAAATTTGGGCCCATCTCCTATAGTCAGCCCCTTTGTGGATTCAATGAACTGTGGACTGTATAATGTGTTTACAATCTGTAGATATGGAACTGAGACTGTGGATACGAAGGGCTGACCTTGGGGCTTGGGAATCCTCAGGATTTTGGTATCTTTGGGGATCCTAGAACCATTACCTTGCAGCTACGAAGAGACCACTTTATAGCTGTCCTAAAGAAAGCATTCTCGTATGTCTGATACTTAGATCTAAAAATCAAGTTGCCAAGACAGTTACAGGATGATCTACCTCTGTGAATGTACAGAAGTATTTGCTTTCTTCACCTGTGCGTGTTTATGTTTATATTGGCTTTGAAAATGTTCAAATTTTTAGTGAAACTGTTAACCTCTGGTTTGTGTGTTGGAAGGATTATATTTTTTTTTCATTTTACAGTGTACGACAGTTAACAGTCTTTGTGTCATATATGTATCTAATTTGCAAAAACATTAATGTGTAGTTACTAATTACTGCAGAAAATAATCCCTCATGTATTTTTGAAAGCATTTTAGCAGATTTTCAGTATTCTCTGCATCTCAACTATTCATTAGTGGTTCGTGCCTCTGAGAGCCCGGCTTTGTGCCAGGTCTTTGGGAGTTCAGGAACAGTTGGATGTGGATACTCTCCTTAGGTTAAGTCTAGTGGACAGCCTATCATCAGGAAATGTGATGAGCTGATTGTGGGAGAGGCGATTTGGTGAGGGCTGCCACTTCGTTGGGAAAAGGTTTGTGAAACTACGGAGATGTGAGTAACACTTTGGGGAGGTTTTATATAGATAAGACTCTCTTCCTCAGACAAAAGGGGATTAAGCATAACATGCTCCCATATTGAGGAAACGGTTTTGACTATTAGAGGGTGGTTAAGTTTCCAGAGAGCCTTGAAACTCAGGAAGGAATGTTTTCCCCTCTCTATATGGTGTAGGGTGTTTAAGCTTAAGGCCTTTGGACTGTGGGCATAGTGGGATGAAAGCTAGAGAGAAACTAGATTGGGGACAGTTGCAGGATGGCCCAGGATGAGGAAAATGGAAGTAAAAGATGTCGGTTGCCACAGCAAAAGCAGCCTTAGAGAGGAAGGAGCAGGGCTTCTGGAGGAAAGTAGAATGTCATTTGGTGCCTGACTCTGGTTGAATTTAGCAAATGGAAAATGACCATCTGGTATATTGTATACACTTAGTATTGTCTAAGCCGAAGTAAGTATGCAACATGAAGTATACCTTATTATGATGCTTTATAAAGTGTCTTCTCTGAGATTACATTCATGGTTCCTCTATCATGGTTTTGTAGCATTTCTGTCGGAGAAGGCAATGGCACCCCACTCCAGTACTCTTGCCTGGAAAATCCCATGGACGGAGGAGCCTGGTAGGCTGCAGTCCATGGGGTCGCTAGGAGTCGGACACGACTGAGCGACTTCACTTTCACTTTTCACTTTCATGCATTGGGGAGGGAAATGGCAACCCACTCCAGTGTTCTTGCCTGGAGAATCCCAGGGACGGGGGAGCCTGGTGGGCTGCCGTCTATGGGGCCGCACAGTGTCGGACACGACTGACGCGACTTAGCCCCAGCAGCAGCAGCAATTCTGTATCAAAGAAAGTTGAACTGATTAAAGTAAGTACTGGGATAAGAAGTAGTTTACATAGTCCCAGGGCTAGAGAAACATCTCTCGGAAGATAAGGAGAGCTATAGGATATCATTCTAAGGTTTATCTGTATTTGCTATAAAAATTCACCATGGAAGAAAACTTACTTAGCATGGGATTCTCAAACTTACCAGAGATTCTCAAACTTTTTTTCTTTGGACCTCTTTTTACACTTAAACTGCTGAGGACTGAAAAGACATTTTGTTCATGTAAGTTATGTTATATTAATATTTTTATTGTGTTAAAAATTAAGATGAGAAAGATAAACATAGATATTTAGCTTAAAAAATCCAGTAGTATTAACAATAATAACATTTTTAAAATGACAGATATGTGTATTTTTCTAAAACAAAAATAGTAGTGGTAAGAATGGCATGCTTTTACTTTTTTTTCATTTCTTTAATTAAGCTTAATAGAAGTCAGCTGTTTTCTTACATTGCACCGGCCTGAATGTAGAAGCAGCTATCACATATCATATAACTTTTAGAAAGCTCTGCTGTATGCTTATGAGAGGATGGGAGAAGAAAAGGTATTGTTTTGACCTCCTGAATCTATGAAAAGGTCCCTGAGACCTTCGGAGGTTCCCGGAGCACACTTTGAGAACTGCTGAGTTGGGCTAATGTCTTCCTGGGACAAATAGGGCAAGGCTTATTTGAGCCTTAAAGGAAAATTTAGAATCTGTATCATGGGTATTCATGGACAGTCATGTTTCCTGCGAAAGTGCAAATTTAAGAATAAAGGCATGATATTAGGATAATGGAAAGTTGAGATTGTGCTGGGAATCGAAGCCTTGAATGGTATAACCAGGTCTGTCACTCGCAAGTTTTACCTTGGTCCAAAGACTGGTTCTTATTTTCCTTACCTAAAACTTGAAGCTGTGACTAGCTCTCAGAAGTCCCTTGTAGCACTAATGTTCCATGAGTTATTCATTTTTTTATAGTGCTCGCAACACTTCCTCTAAACACACACATGGCCACACATCTACGTGCACGTTTGGAGCGCCGTGGGAGGTCACGTGAGCTAAAATGCACGTTGGAGCACCTCACCTAAGCGTTTTCTTTTTCCTGCGTTGGCTTCATTGTCCTAGTTTGTTTCTTAAATAGAAATTGACTAAATGGTACTGTGGGTGTATATAGAATCTTAACCTCTTTTGTCAGCTGTTGAACACACCTGCAGTTTTTTTAAACCTCCCACTGCATTTATTTACCCCCCAGTTTAGTCATAGGACTGGAGGAAGGTGAGATGTCCTCCAAACCACTGTGTCAGGCAGGGCTCTGCTTGCCCGTTCCAGGTTGCTGAGGTCCTCACGAGAAGAGAATGGCACCAGAGTCCCTTCCTTTGAAAAGCAAAATGGGGCTGGTGGTGGTGAAGTGGTGCCCATTTACTTTTTTGTAATACCACATTCATTTAATGTCCTTATAGAATTAATTTCTTTAAGTTTCAGATTTGTTCAGTTAGACATTTCCTGGATTTTAATTTGCATAACAAATTCCTGGATGTTACGTTGTCATTTATTGAGGCCGTCATATACCCGGATGTGATCAGGAAATAGCCACTTATATGTGGAATCTAAAAATTACAACAAACTAGTGACTATAAAAAAAAATAAAACAGACTCAAAGATAGAAAAGACTAATGGTTACCAGTGTGGGGAGGGGCGGCGGGAAGAGCAGTGTAGGGATAGTGGGTTAAAGAGGTACAAGCTGCTGTGTATAAAATAAACCGCAAGGATATATTGTACAGCACGGGGATTATAGCTAATATTTTGTAATAACTATAAATAGAGCATAACTTAAATTTGTGGGTCACTGTGTTGAACACCTGTGACTTATATTGTGTATCAACTACATGTTAATTTTTTTAAAAAGCTTATTTTTAGCTAATAAGAAAAATCCATACCAGCATTGTCTAGCATTCTTAATGGTGTTGATTTCTGTTTAAAACCAGAGTCCCCTTGCTAGGATACCTCTGGTGGGTGGTGGTGAGGTTTATTGATATTTTGGAGTTTCAGGTTGCAAGAAACTTACTTCTCTGAAAACTCTGAAGTCCCTGAGGACAAAATGACACTTGTATATTCTGATGGTTCCGTGAACACAGAGCTTAGTTAGTATTTATTGAATGAATGACAGTGAAACTTTTATTTCCTTTCAAACACAAAATTCCAAACAAGAAGTGTTAGTTCCTTTTTTATTTTGGAAATCTCTGTAGCTATAAAAATGAAATCAGTCTGAGAAAATTTCTGCCTAGGTTAAAAAGAAATAAGGTTGCAGTTAATATTATTTTATATGCAGGCACACACTCATATATATTTAAATTTGGAACTTTCCAGTAGTGCTGCTTTTGTATGTCGTTTGGGCTTTTATATTTCATCCTTCCTGGAGTCTCAGGGTAATGGTGTCTCTACAGGTAAATTTTTGAAAAAAAAAAAAAAGTCTGGAGGACACCTGTATCTGTGTTATACAGCTCTGCTTAGTAAATGAGAATGAGATCCTTTGAAGAGATTTAAGAAACATACTCATTGCCCTTGAAGGCACCCACATCCAAAGAATACAGATCTAAGTTAGTACTGGAGTAAGAATTTCAAATGTGATATGTTTCTCCACACTAAATTTAAAAGTTAGTTTTAAGTTGTTACTGTAACTAAGTAAGTTGAGTTTTTTAAATTTTGTAGATTCATTTGCTGAAAAGGATTCTAGACTGATTCTACGCTCGCAGACAAGTCATCTGAAGTAGCTTTTCATTCTCACACCTTAGATCACAAGAAGTTACCATTAGTCAGGATGGGGACCTAGGCCCTTTGAAAGGTGCTTTAAAATTTCATTCTTAGTTTTTTAAGAAACTGAATGGGGCTTCAGTCCATTTCAAGTTACCCTTGAATGAGAGAGGCTAGGGAGAAGCTGAATTGCAGGTTTCAGAGTCACTTGGTATTGAGGCCTGCTCATATATAAGGGCTTCCCTGGTGGCTCAGTGGTAAAGAAACACAGGAGACATGGGCTTGATCCCTGGGTCGTGAAGATCCCCTGAAGGAGAAAATGGCAGCCCACCTCAGTATTCTTGGCTGAGAAATCCCATGGACAGAGGAGCCTGGCGGGCTGGAGTCCACGGCTCACAGAGTTGGACACGACTTGAGAGACTGAGGCAGCACACATGCTCATACCACCTTGGCAGAGCTGCTCTTTGGCTGCACCTTCTGGGGTTGGAGGTGACCCGTGTAGGAACTGACAACCTGGTTATTTCTGCCAGTGTTAGAAAAGCTAAGAGTGAGAAATATGAACTCTCCCATTTCAGAGCTTGATTGTTACACCTAAGGTTAGGAATTCAGGGTCCTTATTTAAGTAACCAACCTCTCTAAGCCTGTAAGTTTGACTTACAAAACGAAAATAGTGGTGCTACGTATGGCAGAAGGTTAACTGGGATGCTATAGTGATGCTCCCCTCCCCAAAACAGTAGGTGTTTTCTTTTTTCGTTCCTGAATTGGAATTCTTTGGAAAACCAAAGATACTGAGATTGTTTTAGGAGAAATTTAAGGCTTCGAATCCTGCATAAAGATCACTTGTGTCCTCTGCACTAGAGTCCTTGGACAAGTAAGTTTAAAGGTACAGGCTTGGTATAGATCTGCTAGGAGACCTCTCGTAGCTTTTTGAGAAAGGAAAAAGAAAGGAAAACTGAAGAGATGAAATTTCTTTTTGGTGATAAATAGAGTCCTCTCAGGGTTTTCTAATTCTTTATGGATTTTTGGCCAACCTTGTGTCTCTTGCTGGGTGTTTTAGGGCTGTGAAGAAGCTTAGTCTAGCCAGAAGGGACTTGGGTGTGGTAAGGCAATTACAGGCTCTCAATAGATGATGCACTAATTAGTGATCTGCATCCCTTTCAAACTAGGATGTTGGCTGCTGGGAGTAGCAGGAGTTGCTATTAAGCATCAGTGACTAAGAATTAATCTTATTTAGCTGGAAATGGGGATAGATATTGTAATTAGATGTAAGAGACACAGCTATCGGGCTTGAAAATGTAGGGCCTCAGAATTTCAGCTATCCACACAGTGGGATAGAATACAAAACACGTTTTTTTTTTTTTTTTAAACTGGAAGAGACTTGGGTTCTAGCCTGAGTTTGATCCTGAATGTCATAGGAGGGTACCAGTTCTTAGCGTGTCTGTTTCTTATGTCTAAAATGTGGGGTGGGAAACAAGCATAGGGTTGTGCTCCTCCTTTGAGGGCCTGATTTGCTGATGTCAGAACCAGGGTAGGGTTGAATGCCGTTAGCAGTGACTTTG
Source organism: Bos indicus (assembly GCF_029378745.1). Lineage (NCBI taxonomy): Eukaryota > Metazoa > Chordata > Mammalia > Artiodactyla > Bovidae > Bos > Bos indicus. The sequence goes on from NC_091767.1 coordinate 20,176,270, forward strand.
TTTTCTTGTTCGGAAAGCACTAGGTGAGAGTGAGATACTACCTTCTATTTTGGGCTTTTTGTGGGCTGTTGTTTAGAGATGGAGGTGAAAAATTTAAAAAGCTGTTATGAGATTGCATTGGGTTGTGTTATGCTCTCTATTCTCAGATTATGTCTGTCATAATTGGGTAATAATTAGCATTTTAGAAGGCCATTATGATAAGGGTTTTAATAGTTCTTCCGCCCTTCACTTTACGTGATCACCACCTGGGAGAATATTTTGTGCACCTATCAAGGAAGAAAATGATCAAGTTTTGGATTTAAGAACCCAATTGTTAAGTCTTGATTAAATGATGCCTATTAGGTTGTAATTATATCTACCCATAAAAAAAGATGATAGCAGATTTGATTGCTGGGTTTCCTAAAGCAGTCTTTTAAGATAATGAATTTTAATTACATATGTGTGCCTGGGAACCATTTTAAGCCATTGAGAGGGGAAAATGTGTGAGACATATTGAAAGAGGAAATGTTCACCTGGTTATATAGCCTTTGGCTTGTGGTTTTAGGGGAATAGGAACAGAAAAGTCTGTCTCCTCATGCTGTCCTCTGACACAAACTCCTCTACAAAGTCTCCTGGATCAACAGGTTTCCATTTTATAGGAACTGTTTTTATAGGTAACTTTGGTCAGATGTGAGAAGGGTGTGGCACAGTAGAAGTGGTTGTCTCAACTTCACTAGGAGGCTTCTTCTCGATGCTCGGCATTATTGTAAGCAGTCCTCATTCTTTCACTCCAGTGCTCAGCACTCTGAGGTGTACACACACAAGATTCACCAGTTTTGCAGATGACAAATGGCAGCCCAGAGAGGTTTGTAAGTTACTGACCCGGAGACACAGAGTGGGAGGGCTAGAATTGGAACCTGTGCGGACTGGCTTCCGAGTGCACGATTCTAACCATGCTAGAGTTCTCTGGGCCCAGGTTTCAGACCTAAATTGTGGATCAATTGGAAGTACTGTTCTACTTTTGTAACCTTTTCAGCATTGATTTTTATGAACCATCTTCTGGGATAAAAATAGCTCTGTAGGATTTAGGCACATTTGAGTTAGAACCTTGGCAAAAGACAGGTAAAGGGCAGCTCTGGCTGTCACGCCTGCTGGAAACCTTCCTTGGCTGTTGGTGGCTGTAAGAACAGATTTCAAGCACTTTCAGACATTTCAGGTTATCTTCTTTCTCAGATGTAGTATTCGCTTTGTGAACTAGCCAAATATTCTTTTATTCCTTGAACGTGATCAATGACTTCTTAGCCCATAGTTTTTATTCACTCACATGTTTTTGGTAACCCTAAATCCTAGGCATGTTGCCTTTTTCATCTCCTCTCAGACCATCTTTTATTAATTCTGTTGACATCTCCCCCGCTTCTCTGATCATCCCCCCGCCCCTGCCCCATAACACTGTCCTAAATCCTAGTGCTGGCATTCAGGTCTCCTTTATGTGTGATTTATATGATTTTTATGAAATTAAATGAATATATAAGTTTATATGAAATTTATGTTATTCATTTATATGAATAACATAAAGATGACTTACAAATTCTATTTACACTGCTCCTATCAGGGTCTTAAACTCAGGGTTCACACATATACTTTGGATTGCTTTGGGTTTTTCATATAAATTCATATTCATTTATATGAATAACATAAAGATGACTTACAAATTCTATTTACACTGCTCCTATCTATCAGGGTCTTAAACTCAGGGTTCACACGTATACTTTGGGTTGCTTATATTTTACAATTCAATTAATCATTTTCAGAAAATAATTCTCTTTGCAAAGCGCTTTTGTTGGTTTGTATTGTGGGAAAATGCTTTTTTTAAAAAAAAGATGAAGGCTCATTTTTGGGTTTAAGCAGAAAGTAGGATTTAGTCTGGATTTTGGTTCATTTTTGTCTCAAATCTTAAGCCATTTAATCTTACTGTTAGCAGTTTAGGACTCAGCTGGGCAGTTAGTATCCATTGTATAACAGTCAGAACATTGAAGCATAAAGGTCAGGTTAATTCAACCTGTGCCCACTTAGGCTAAATTGGCTACTATGTCATGCTTGTGGGTTGGTCTCTACATCAGCCAGCTTTACTTTCCATTATCGTATTCCTCGTCCTTTGTGGGTTGCTGTCAAATGCATCCTTATTTGATTCACTCAGCTAGGGAGAATGGGGTTAAAGTGAGTGGATAAGCAAGCCTAAATTCAATCCCTCTATTGTATTCTATGATTATGAAATTGAATCAGTAGGGAAATCTATGCAAGTGTAGTTACTCACAGAATACCTTTTGCGTATTTGCGACAGTACTCTGTTTTGAAGAGACTTAATTATAGAATTGTGAGTAAATGCCTTTCTGTTCAGGGAGCCAAATATGTAAGTAGAATTGACTGTGGTAGTGTCAAGGCTCCCTGTAACATCTTTCTTACGGAAATCATTGGCCCAGTGAGGGAAATCAGAGGTCTTTGGACCATAATGACTATGTAGCAGAATTATAATCTGGCAACTTTGTAGATTTACTGTTAGAGTGTGAAGCTGTTTTTGCCATTTGGCAGTATTTTGCTTGTATCAAAATGATCTCAGCTTTCATTAAGTTTTCATCTAATTGAAAAGATTGATTTTTGAGTAGGTGAGAGTCCTTTTATGTAATGTCTCAGAGGACAGAGTATGGGTCAAATCACTCTTCGAATGGATGGTAATTGTGAATGAAGAGTCTTTTAAAATGGAGATAGCAAGTTATCCAGAGCTTATTGGAACTGAGAGCTATTATATGTAATGAGCTTCCACATTTGTAACCTGAACCAAAATAACCCAGTGGAACCCCGAGACCAGGGCTTGAACCAGACTTCTGCTTTTCCGTTCCTCACCCTTAGAACACTCAGGCTTTGTATTAGGCACTCCTGTAGTAGGACCTGAAACGCTTGACAGTCTTCCCTTGGATTGCTGAAGTATTTTACTCTTTGTAGTTTCGGTTCTTGTAAAATTAAGACTAAGTAGAAAAATCCAAGGACCAAAAAGAGTATACTTCCTTTGTATGATATTCCACAATGTGATGGGGAAAAATATTGAGATCAAGTAAGTCAGTTAAGCATCCGTTTAAGTGTTTCCCCCAGTCTATAAGGAGGTGGTGGTGCCACAGCAGGTTGTGAAGAGGAGTCAGTGTTGAAAACTATTGCTTAAGTCTTGGAACTCCTTCCTTGGAGTAAATCAGCTTTCAGGAAGGAGACACGTTGGCATTAAATGTCTTATTTTTGTGTAAGCTTTGTAATGAACAAAGGGATGTTTTTTCTTAAATACATGGAATCTTGATATTTTAAATGTCTTCCTAATACTGGCAATTGGAAATTTCTGCTCTGTGTAAGATGTTCCTTATTTTATACGTGTCCCGTTCTCTTTGGGGTAATTTTATATGCTGTTAAAGATTATGAACTTTTTATTGTTCCATATTTAAAATTCTGTCTTCTCAGTGTTTTAAGTAGTCATTGGTAGGGTAGGATCTTGGACTCTTTGGGAATCTTTATATAAAATGTAAACAAATAAATTACACACTTAATCATGAGCCTATTACTCTTCTGGTATATGAAGGTAGGGGCTTAATTTGATTTTCAAGGTTGTTGGGTTTGAAAATACTGCTTAGAAATGTGTTTAATGTCTAAAGACTGATAATGTTACTTTATTCCTGCAGTTTATTTTGATAGCTGTTGATAGGTAAGGGGTGTGTGTGCGCGTGCATGCACATGCATGTGCTTTCCGTGTGTCTAAAAATAAGAGAAAATTTGATTCAAGAGAACTGTTGGTCATTTTAACTTTCGTTAAGTATTATTTTTCTAGGAGCTATGTGTACCTACCAGTACACTCCTGACTCTGCTTATCATTGTAACAGTAGAAGGTGGAGATATTAATACTTACTTTGTCATGTTTTGTCTGTATTTCATTGGTCAGGGATTGTCCCTGGATTTTAGAGAGCAGTGCCAAGTAGTTGATGTGCTGGCACTGAAAAGATTAGGTAGCTTTAACCACATGAATTTTGAAATGATTTCCTTAAACATTAGGGATTGATTGTACAAGCTTTGTGTAATTTTAATAGTTAGTCTGGTTTGACAAATGTATTTCTTTGATCTGAAGAGGATTGGTATTTTGGAAGTCTCAAATTATAGGAGTTTTTAAAACAGAAAGATATCTTATTAAGTCCTGAATTTGAGAAAGGGTGCTGTCAATCCAGTATGGGTTGATATATATCTTGTCACCTCTTTAAAAAAAAAAAAAATTGTTGTCCTCAGGAGCTTTTAAGCTCCCTGGCAGGACAGCTTGCCTTTTCTCCTTTGAGAGGCCTGCTGTACATGTGTTGAACAGTCAATCTGTCGTAGAAAGTGGGTGGTTCTTTCCCCCTTTCGATGGGAAGCTGATGGCCCAGCCCTCCTGGGCCCCTGGTGTTCCAGGAAAGGAGAAAACCTGAAACAGTCGCTGAAGTCTCTGAACGTTACACTCTCAGTTTGCTTCCGACTCTGGAGCCAGATTGTAGCTCTGCTTGGTGTCACCTCTCTGTCCTTTCACGCCACAGTTAACGTGGTGGGAAAGATAGGGTCCTCGGGCAGTCTGAGTGCTCCTGGCGTGCTAATGAGGGACCCTGGAGTATTTCTGGGTACTGCTGACTGCAGGGTACTTTGATTTGGGATGGAGCAATAGTGCTTAGTTTCTTCTGATTTAAGTTTCTTCTCTGGTTAGGTTTCTACATAAAAACTACCACTTACAAGTGGAGTTATTGGTGGGGTCTTAAAAGGGTCTGTATTGATAGTGCATGCTAAGTTAACAGGGTAATTTTTAAAGAGAAGGAGGGATTTGAAGGTGCATGAAGTTTTTATAGTGAGGAGCTTGCGTGTGTGAAAAAGTGGAGAAAATAACAGTTACGAGAGTATGGAAGAGAAGGTCCACTGAGTGGGACAGAGGCTATTTTGGTGCATATGAAATTACGAGCCAGGCATTCACTTTGTGTAAATCTTGGTATATTACTGTTTTTGTCACTCACATGATAAAAATCAATAAGATATAATAATGTAGGTTATGGACCTCAGTTATATCCTCAGGAAAAGAAGGTTGATGAGGCCTGGGAAGTTCTTTGAAGAGTCGATAGGGGAAGGGATCATTGAAAATCAGGAAGATCTGACAGAGACTATTGATTAGAAGTTTCGTTGCTGGCATATAGGTGGAAATGAAACTGGGAAATAAAACAGTGGGTTTGAGAGAGGAGCTAGTTCAACCTGGAGATCAAGTTCGTGGGTGCCTCATGGTCTCCACAGACCTTATGTGATGCTCACTGGGATGGTAAGATTTAGGGGGAGTCTTTGGAAACTTTCTGAATTTAATTATGTATGATCTCCCCCATTTCCTGTTTATACGGAGCTGAAATTTTTATGTGTTGTGAAAGTTAAGCATCATTGACTTTAAGTAGAGCATGTAGTCTATTTTCAAGGGCCAGTTAAAACCTCATGGGTTTTCTCCTCCCTACTCCCAAACCAGAAATACTTGGGATATATTATGAAATGCATGGACATGATGTGGAATTTATGATCACATTTGATTATTTCTCTTCTATTGGATGGTACTGTCTTTCAGGTCTTGTGAAAGACCTTGGCATGATGCCTTGCTGAGGCTAAAAGCCTATTTGAATAAAATAAACGGAGCAGCATTTTGGAGCAGAAAGTTTTACCATAGCCTCTTCTGTAATTTTCTTCGGTAACTTCTCTTCCAGCCACCATTAAGAAAGAGGAAGTAGAGCAGAGAGGACAGTGCAATTTGTAACAATAAAAAAAAAAAAAAGGAAAATTGAAGAGAGATTCACAGGATGGTGCTGGCTCATTTTGACCATGTGCAGGGTTTCTGCATGAGAAGTTGGAGGGAAACATTAGGGCAGGTAAGTTGTTCCAAAGTTGGAGAGGTCCTTGAATGCAGGTCTGTGTGTATGCAATTGATGGTATTTCAGCAGGTGATAGAGGGAGATGTTCGTGGGAAGTTGAGGTTAGTTGCGTTGGGATGAAATGTAGGTGATGAGGGGAGACAAAACAGTAAGCAGTGTATATGGTGATAAGACTCGCCCTTGCGTTTTGGGAATTGGAAGATGGAAGGGTGGATGTCGTAGTGAGGGGAAAATTAATGGTTGTAAATTCAAAAGTAAGGAGGTATTGTTTAGTGGAGACATATAGATGTACACACATATACACACCCACGGTTCAGATGCCAAGAGTCCATAAAGGTTGGGCAGCAGCATTAGGAATAAAAAGAGAATGGAGAGAATGAATTAGCCGAGGGGTTGCATCAGTCTACTTGGGCTGCCATAACAGAATAAATACCGCAAACGGGGTTGCTTAAACTAAAGAAATGTATTTTCTCATAGTTTGGGAGGCTAGAAATCCAGGATGAAGGTGATGGCAGGGCTGGTTTCTGGTAAGGCTTTGCTTCCTAGCTTGTAGAGGGCTGCCTTCTGACTGTCCCCTCACACGATGTTAACTAGTGTATGCTCCTGGTGAATCTTCCTCCTTTTCGAGGGGCCACGGTGCTGTTGGATTGCAACCCACCTTTATGACTGCATTAACCTTTATTACCTGCACAAGGGCTCTGTCTCTCCATATGCAGTCACACTGGGGGTTAGGACTTTGACTTATGAATTTTTAGGAGAGGGGGGTAAAGGTATTTAATTCCTCCGGGGATGAAGAGAAATTAGTCTCTTTTCCTTGCATTTCTGATCTATACTTTGCCTTTTTTTTCATTGCAGAAGAGAAATACTTTCTGATCTTTACAACTAGTCAAAGACTTTTTTTCTTGCTCCTACGCAAGGGATTGGGCATTTCCATTGTGAAGTTTCCCTCCCCTTGCACCCTCTACAGCAGTTTCTGACCAGCTTTACCCTTTAAATTTGGTTTTTGACAGTTGATACGCAATTGATTTCTTATCTCTTCAATTTTATAGTCTGACTTCTTACAAACTGTTTTTAAAGGCAGGGTGCTTATGCTTTAAAGCCGCTTAAATAGCACATGTATTTAAAAGAGACATGATGCTTTTGCCGCAGGTGTCAAGAGAGTCTTGGCAGTGTTTTTCCCGAACGTCTGCTGAAGTGTGGGTGCAGCTCCGAGACCCTCTGGGCCCCTTTACTTGTAAAACATCAAGAGGTCAAGTGTTTATTGTAGAATTTGTGATATTTTTGTTGGAAATGTTAAGAGATGTGAGGTTTGTGGTGCCTTCTCTTTCTTTTCTGTACTGAAACAGAGCACACATCTGCAAGTCACAACTTCTTAGTGAGACACTGGTTTTCAAACTTAGAGACAGAACGAACACTGGAATCCTGTTACAGGACAATAAAATCAAAGCTCTGGGATAAATGACTAGCACCTTTTTACATGGATAGCTAGCCAGTTGGTGGTTATTGGCTCCAACCTAACGTAACTATTGCTTTCCTGTCTCTTCAGGGTAACTAGGAGAGGGCCAAAGCTTTAACTTTCTTCTCTTGGGGGAACGCAACAAGATTTCTAGCTTTCTTTGGGCTGAGGTTTATAGGTGTTAGCGAGATTGAGTTGTGAGAACAAGATGGTGCCTTAGATGGCTATTACCCCATTTCCATCAGTCAAGTTTTTAGTGTGGCCTCATTTTATTTGAAAGTAAACTCTCAGGGCAGCTGATATGCCTGAAATTAATCCCAAGTAGAAAATGCATTCCAAAACCAAAACTATTTTTGGTTGTTTCATCCAGGCAGGCCTTTCAGTGTATGTGTGTGTTTTCCTCTACTCTTCTCACCACGAAATGTGAATTTCAGGGTTCCCTCTCTGATCTTTCCTGGTGTTCATTATAACTGTTATCTCTGTTTTGTGTCCAGCACAGAGCAGGAGAACAGCAGTAGGGCGCTTCGCCTCTCAGAGTGCTTCTCTAGCCAAAGCACGATTTAGGAGAAAACGTCTCATTTGCTGCAAGGCCATTTTTCCTTCTTCCAGAAACTACCATTTTATTTGTGTCTTCGAGTTACCCAAGGTGTTATAGTGTGTTATAGTGTTTCTCTGTGAGAACTGGTTTCAGAAATGGAAAATTAATGTAGTAATTACTTCACTCTAGAAACCTGCATTCCTCTGAGTTGCCCTGTGTCTCTACACTCGAGAGGGTTAAAAGAACACTGCTCTTTAAAAACACCTTCAAATATCTTTTTAAAAATAATTTTTAAGCTATACTTAGTAGACTTGACCGGAGAAGGCAATGGCACCTCACTCCAGTACTCTTGCCTGGAAAATCCCATGGACAGAGGAGCCTGGTAGGCTGTAGTCCATGGGGTCACTAAGAGTCTGATACGACTGAGCGACTTCACTTTCACTTTTCACTTTCATGCATTGGAGAAGGAAATGGCAACCCACTTCAGTGTTCTTGCCTGGAGAATCCAGGGACGGGGTAGCCTTGGTGGGCTGCTGTCTATGGGGTCGCAGAGAGTTGGACACGACTGAAGTGACTTAGCAGCAACAGCAGTAGACTTGAACAGTAGAAGTTAGCCCTTTTTATATCTATACTCTGTTTTATTCCTCATGTTGGGTCCTCTCATTTTTTTAAAAAAATTATTTTTATTTTTAATTGAAGGATAATTACAGTATTGTGTTGGTTTCTGCCATGCAACAGCATAAATCAGCCATAGGTATACAAATGTTCTCTCCCTCTTGAACCTTCCTCCTACCCTCCCTTCCCCTCTTATTAAGAGTATTTATTTTCTTGGAGAAGGAACCCAAGTTCCTTTCTAGTTACCAACTTAGGTTTCTATCATAATGACTGCGTATGATAGCTTTTATAATATAACATTATTAAGGAAACAATTTCTTGCCATTCAGAGTGTGGGTTTAAAGGTAAAGGTAAAGGATTATCCACTAAGTGTGTAGAAAATCATCTTAAGACATAATAAGGTATATGAAAACAAAAGTTAAATGGGAAATCTTACAGACTCCCAAGCTTTATCTTGTGTGGCCTATTTTGACGAATAATTGAAAGTTTAACCAACTCTTATTACTGGATTTGTTTCCTGAATATTTGTCTCAAAGAATCCAGTTGAGGACATACAGAGTATATTTTAATACATAATTTATGCAAAGTTAGTACCATCACTTAATATGTAAATTCAGTAACCATCTGTAAAATGACAGTCATTTTGCAGGTGGTGGGGTACATTCCACCTTACAATTAAGGAAAAATTTCCATCTTTAAATGGCTGCATCTTAGCTTCCTGGGTACTTGCTTGGACTGATATAGAGAGTAACTGAAAATAGAAACTAAGCAGGCAGGCCAAGCTTCTATTCTACATTTATAAGTCTTTAAAGTTATCAAGGCCATCTAAAGATGTACTGGTAAGAAGGAAAAAAATTGGGGTACTATTTTCTTATACTCCTGGAATATGGCTGCTCCAAGTCTGTTTTATTTGGATTATCTTCTCATTTATTCCTTCCAGTAAGTGGACAAGATGACATGATTATTTTCTCCATGTTCTAAATGAGGAAATCGAGGCTTAGAATGGTGAATGCTAGAAAGGATCACTGCAGAGTTTGTGGTTACAACCACCGTGCTGCGTCTGATTGCTCAGCAAGCCCCGCTCATTATCCGTGCCTTCCTGTACTTTGTATCTCTGCCCATTTACTTTAGATTAGTCAACTCTTATTTCTTATCTACCTAACATTCATAGCCCTTTTGTCACATTAGCTGTAAAAATTACGTTGTGCCCCTTTCTTATTGTAGTCTTGTGAGCACAGCCTTCCTGGCCTGTACCTTGCTTGTGCTGTCAGCAGACAGGTTCCAGTTGACTGTCCCTGGCCTTTTAGTCACTGCCCTGCTGAGACTCCCTGAATGACCTCTGGCTTGGCTCTGCCTCCACAGCTTCATTGATGCTCACAGTCCTGTGTTCCCCTAAAAGTTGGACGCCTTTCCCTTCTCTGCTTGTTTGACTCGTATCTGTTCTGCATGTCCCAGCTGCTATTCCACTTGTTTTTTGAAGGTCTTTGCAGTGGCTCTTAACTTTGGCTTCATGTTACAATCAAATGAGGTGCTTTAAAAAATCCCAGTGTCGTGGGTCCTTACGGGAGAGATTCTTATTTAATTGGTCTGGACTGAGGCCAGGCATTGGATGTTTTAACTGCTTTACTGAAGTGGTGCAAAGAGCATGTGCTTTACAGTCTGATAGACCTGGATTTGCAAGTTTTGTAGTTCAGGGCAAGTTAATCTTTTCTAAACCCATTTCCTCATCTGAAAAATAGGGATAAAATGACCTATTTCCTTAGGTTGTTAGGATTGCATGAGGATAGTGCCCCTGAAAAGGATTTTTAGTGCACTGCCTGATACATCCCAAGTTAAACGAATAATCGCTGGTGTCTTTCTCACCCCATCCAGCAATGTTGTCTTCCTTTTCTAAATGCCTGTACTCTTCGTCACATTTGCTGTTTATATATTTGCCTCTCCACCATGTTTATATTTTTTTACCCATTAAAATTTGTTTACAGGTCCAAGGTTGTCCTCAGTGATGTTTTGTTCCATTGTGTGCTTAAGTAAAAGCATACCTTTAAACTTTTAAAATATATTAGACATGAACATCTTCCAAAGAAAAATAGATATATAGCATCAAAATTCTTTGAATAGAAAAGTAAACTGGGTCATGTGGGTGTCATTTAAAATTTCACTGGCTTAGATTTTTAAAAGGCTTTCTTTTCCTTTTCTCTTGTCACTGAAGGCTGTTCCTGAATCCACTGTAAGTTTTCTGCTAATACACTTTTTGAACATTTACCTCTTACTTTTTTGTCTTAATAGGCTCCCAGTCCTATCCTCACCTGAAGTTTAAATTTTTTCCCCCCCTAAGCTTCTTATAGCTTCAGGGTGACTTATTCTATCTCCAGTGATAAAGGGGAGATCAACACGAGTTGAAAAGGATAACTGTCTTTCTATTTTTAAAAGATGGGTTTTTATTGAACTGTACTTTTTTTTTTGAGAGTAAAAGACTTCTTCAAAACTCCCATTGTTATTTTTCTGATGTTAGTAGTTCGCCTTTGGGTTGTCACCATTTTAGTTGCTCAGAGTCCATGTATGTTCCTAAATCATTCATGTTTTATAAATCTCAGTATGAAATAAGCATCTGAGTTCCTTGCCTAAAATAGCCTGAGCTATGTAATTATGTAGTATATAATAAATTATATCTTTATTGCTTGCATTATTTTTATAAAAGTAGGTATCAAGGTTTTATTTTTCATAAAGTTCACCTTGACTTTCCTTATATATAATGGAAGAGTGTTTTTAAACTACTGTTCTATGTTCCTTTTTTTTTTTAGTGCACATGATGTGGGCTTTCAAGGCAATTTTTTTGGAAGGTGACTTTTCTTCAGTAACAGAGATAAATGCTCTGTTACAGACAAAAATGTTTCTGATGTCCTTGAAAGATTTAGAAATCTCTCAAGTTCAGCTAGCTGAGACAGTGTTTAAGCTAGAGCATAGCATCAGTGAAGACCAGCCAGGCTGTTCCTTACAGTAGACCAGTCCACATTCTCTTCAGGGTGACCTTAACTGGTGACCTTCAGGGCACTGAGGTCTAGAATTCTTACTTAGGTCACTGCTTTTCCTTTGGGGCTGTGAATTAATGTGAAAAGGTTGAGAGAAACCTGCCTTAACAGGGACCCTGTATCTCGCCAGTGCAGAAAGCTGTAAACTGATTGCTTTTTTTCCCGTTACCTCTTCACTTTTAACCTCTTTCTTCTCAGGCTAAACCTGGTTGCACACTTTAGAAATGTCTATTTGCAAGTTAACCTGGACCTTGAGCAGCAGCTAATAGGCAAAATAGGTACAAACTTCTGTTGTAGGTCTGGTTGTGCTTGTGGGGGTTTTTGGTTAACCAGGCATGAGACAGTGAGGGGTGAGTTGTCGCAGCTCCAATCCGAAGGGCATTTCTCCCCATGTTCTTTTTGTTCCTATGTGATCTTTAATGTAAGAATGGAAAAACAGGTGATTGAAATGTAATGTTTCCTTTTTGACTATATGTGACTTCTAAGGACAGTTGTAATAACTTAAAAGGTTATAAATCCCTTTGTCAAACAGGACACAGAATTAAATTGATCAAAATTCTCAGTTTGTAATACACTTTCATCTGTGCGTGGGCCTTCTTATTTCACTGCTGAATAATAGTTGTGTGAATGTAAATGACCATTTATTTATCTTCATGTCTTCCTGTTTATTTCCTTGAAAAGTACTGGAATTACTTTCATTTTTTTGCTTTAATGAACTTTCCTCTTAGGGACTCCTCACATTTTCCCAATTCTCTGTAACAGTTGTTCCTCATAAAAAAGAAGTGTGTGGAGGGGAGGGGACTGATGGATTTGCCAACTCTTTTTGCCTGGAAGAGGCTTTGAAAAAAATCTGGCAGAATCACTATTATCATTTCCTGGATGCTTAGATACCCAAAAGTAGGATGCATATAACTTCAAAAGAGAAAATGAATACATTTCACTTTACAGAAAGCTGGCTACGTTTTTGATTTTGTTCTGATGAGGAAAGATGATTCCACAATGACCTGTGAAATGCGTGGCTTGGAGTCTCCTTGTTTTCCCTGCACACATTAAGCATTCCTTGTACAGTATCAATTCACTGAGTTCTGATCGTCCGTATGAGTTTTCTGATAAACAATCTAATGGGCAATTAAGAGATTAGTGTCCCCACCTCTGCCGCTGCCTAGTTCAGGGACAGTCCCTGAGCCAATCTCTGGGCTTCATTTCCTTCATTAAAAAGAAAAAAGAAATGGTTATGCTGAGTGGGTTTCAGGATCTCCCGAGGTCCTTAAGCTTCCATCCTGGTAAAACTCAGTTTACTGGGCTTCTCCATCCAGCATGTGCATGCTTCCCTAGGAAGAGATTGCTCAGGGTGTAGGTTGTATCTTATTCAGCATTCCCTCCATGTCCCCAGCACCTAGCATGTGGCCTGGCTCCATCCCCTCCCTCCAAAGAGACAAGTATTAATACATCTAAACATGTCCCTTATCTTTCAGGTCTCAGTTTAAATGTCACTTCTCTAAGAGACATTTCCTGATCACCCTTCCTATTTTATTCACATGGATGCTTTTTTCCCCCCATGGCATAGGTTGCAGTTTTAAACAATAGTTTATCCCTTTTCTAGTTTGATCTCTTTCCCACCAAGTTCCCCAGGTGCCGGTCGTGTGGACTCTCATAGTAGGCATTTATTAAATGGCTAAATCCACGTGTGTCTCATCCCCTGTGTGAGCACATGGCAATGGATAGCTTAGTGCAAGTGTCCTTTTTGTTTTCTCAGCCTTTCTGATTTTTTTTCCTGTCATCAAGAAATAATCCCTGCTCCCCACACATGCCAGATTGTGTCCTCTGTTGTGGTTCTGCATGTGTTCCCTTCTTCGCTAGACAGAGTGGGAACTGATCTGAGTCATCTTGAGTATCCAGCACAGGACACTGCATGTTACAGGATTTGCATATTAGAATGAATGTGAATGTCTTTGTCCTTCACATATGTTTATTTGAGGCATATCTATTTTTTCTGTGTCCTTTTGGTTGTGACTCAAGCCTCATTCGAAAACTCCGTCTCAAAGGATCCCTGATGCTACTTCTTATGTAATAAAAGCTCCCGCTTTGCAGGCTGGTTGTAATGCATGGCCACTTTGTAGTCCGCATCGTGTGAGTTTGCCATGCTGTCGGTAGTGATGTGTGTTTCTTCAGTTTCACTTTGGTTTTGCTTGCCGTCATTCCATTTAAGGGCTCCTGGATCGTAAGCTGAGATCTTGCTGTTTTCCATCCTTGGCCCTTTAAGCATTTCCTTTAATGTTCACTTTAGCCATTTTCTTTTGAGCAGTAAAGGTTAACGGATGAGGTTAAGATAGTTCTGCCCAATAGGTCCTCTGGGAATGGGATGACGCCATTCTCCAGGGAGTTTGGCTGTCTTTTCACAAGTATTGGAATACATTTAGAGGTATTTCTTGCTTTTTGAGGTATGGGTTTGTTGGATGAGGAGAAAATGCATTTACTTCTCTCAAGCCAGATATTTACCAGTTAGTATCTTGTGGGTATTTGGGGACCCAGCTGAGCTCTAAAATGGGAAAAGGGATAAGGGCTCATTGAGCAGCAGAGATGAAAAGCTGGGAGGGAAGAGAAGAGGGTTGGTAAGGTAAGTGCAAGACTATCAGAGAGATTTGGCCCCCTTCCTGCTTTTCTTCCTATCCCACCCCTCCCCCGCTTCACCCCCTTTTTTCAGTGCTCTGGGGTTTCCATCTTCAGTTATGCTTATCCTTGTGCTTAAATCTGTTTGTTAGGCTTGTAAGTAGTTTCTTTATCAGTTATTCAGGTAGGATTGCCTCATCAGCAGATTGTACCAGAAAGTATTTGGCTGTGTAAAGTGGTTTTCTTAACGTGGTACATGCTAAGCATCTTTAGGCTTAATTTTAGTTCATAATTATAGCTCTCTTTAAATGGCCTAATCTTTTACATTTTAAAGAATAGTAAGCATTAAACAGTAACTGTCAATTTGTTAACCATGTTAAGACCCTGTGTCTCTGCTAGGCTCTGAGCAGATGCCTACCATGTACTTCAGTTATTAATTATCAAAGGATATCTGCAGTACATGGTCTCTAACTTGGCATCTGAACATCACCATCAGCTGTTTAGCAGGAAAGTGTTTTAACTCAGTGTGTTTAAACATTCTTATGTTAAACTTTATTCAGATAGTCTGTTCTGTCTTCTGTTGGTAGTTTAAATATTTGGTACTTGAAACTTAGTGTATGAGAGTTCTTGGTCTGCTTGCAGGTAAATTTAAGGTAGAAACTGGCCCCTCCCCCCCCTTTTTTTTTAAAGCAGACCCAGGCTGGTCCATATGCAGACCTTTGTTAATTTGAATTTCCTGAGTTACTGTGATTGTGACAACTTGACCTTAGCACAGATTAGAAGCAGCAGAAAATAGTTCTGTAGAAGGTTAGCGTCTAAAGAGCAATACTCTACATGGCACTTTACAATTTTTATAAGCTTTTCTTTTTAAAAATTTTTATCAAAGAATTTAAAGAACAGCCTGTATATAAGTATGTATTAAAAGTATGGTGAGAACAATAGAATCATACATGTTGTGTGCTAAGTCGCTTCAGTTGTGTTTGACTCTTTGTAGCCTGCCGGGCTCCTCTGACCATGGGCTTCTCCAGGCAAGAATACTGGAGTGGGTTGCCATTCCCTTCTCAAGCTGTTAACTCTGATTACATCAGGTGAGGTCCAAAGGGTGGTTTTAGAGGAAGACATGGGGGAGAGATTTAAATTTGAATGTATAAGCTATTCTTTTATCCATTAACTTATAAAAGCCCTGTTTGCTGGGCATAGTGGGAAAAACCTATACTTTAAAGATGAGGAAAGTTACTAAGGTTAAAAAATTTTTCAAAGATCACAAACTATGAAGAAATACAGTTAGGACTTGGCAGCAACCAGCTGCTTTACTTCACACGGGCTTTTACTTTTATTCTTCACTGTTTGCATATCCCAATTAGTTGTCTGTTAGACTTGGACCTAGAAATCAGATATATATATATGTGCCCCTAATCAATTCCTAGCCCTCACTTTGTTTGATGGCGAAAGCTTAAATTCCAGAGTTCTAATGCTACATAGAACTGAGACTTGTCTTTTCTTGACCTTACTGACTACCTCTTCTTCTGAAGAATTAAACTGAAACTTTTATTTTAATACAAATGAATGCAATTTTTTCTGATATTTTAGGTCTGGGAAATAGTAACTATACTTGGAGTCACCGTGTGTTATAATGATAATTTTATTTGAGTACAGACTGATCAATCACTGCACTCATTTCTGTAACGCTGGCCCTTAATGAAGACTATAGTAAGAATCATGGTGGGGGCCAGCATAGCTAAATGTGAGCTGAAGGAGTGTAACTCTTACCTGCAATTCACATATTCCAGAGTTTAGCTTTTATAAGGTTATATTAAATTGAACAAAAATATAGTGAGAAAGTGATTAGACAAAGACCCATAAGGAGTCAGTATTTAAAAAACTTTGTCAAATTGGAGGTTATTTAGTACATAGAAAATAATTTTCCCAATTTTCTTAGGCTGAAAGCATACTTTAAGAGTTAATGACAACCAGGTGTCAAGGGGAGAAGATAAATACTTGTTTAAATGTGAGGATTTCAGATTCTGTTCAGTAAGTTCTCTATTGTTTGACTGCTTTCTTGTTTCGAAATCTCATACTGGACTAGTAAACAAATAAATATTTAATGCCAAATGTTGATCTGTTCCCGTTTTATGTTTTATAATACAGTCCTGGGAGAAGAGAGAGTCAACCTAAGTTACACATCTGAGGCTTTGGGGCTTCCCAGGTGGTAAAGAATCCATCTGCCAGTGCAGGAGATTCAAGAGACACGGGTTCAGTCCTTGGGTTGAGAAGATCCCCTGAAAAAGGAAATGTTAACCTGCTCCAGGATTCCTGCCTGGGAAATCTGTTCTGTTAGACAGAGGAGCCTGGCAGACTACAGCCCATGTGGTTGTAAAGAGTGGGCACACGACTGAGCGACTGAACACACACATACACATCTGAGGTTTATCACAGTGGGCAGTGTACTTTGCACATTTAGGAATTCATGCCTCTGACCTTACTATAAAGATTGGACTGGAAGTTAATGAGGTTGTTTTTGTTGTTTTTTAAGGAAAGTTACCATGGATTCTGGGGGGAAACAATAGCATTACAGTAATACTCTGCAACCCTAAATATAAATATTGGCAGTAGATAAAGCATAATTTAATGTGTCCTATAAAACCCTCAGTTTTTTTTTTTTTTTTTTTTTTAGTTCCTTTGGCTTTTTTAACTGTGGCTTTTAGTTAAGGAGAAGAGGTGAAAACTAGTTTTCTCTTAATCTCCCTCTGAAATTACCGAAACTTTGCATCCTTAGTTCAGGAGATCCTAGAGGAGACCATTATTAGGCATTGGGTGGTGGTGTCTTTTGCTTTGTTCAGCCTTCTATTTCTAGAGTATTCTTTATTTCCGGAGAATTGGAAAGAATGGTGAGTCAATTACTTAGGATGTTACCGAAATTGTAATTGTTATGATATTGCCAAATGGGCCTAGGGACAGTTTTGCAGTTCTTTGAAAACTCACAGTGGAAACAAAATAGCAGTTCAGGCCCTAGAAGAATGCATGCAGCCTAGCCCCTGGCGGTTCATTCCTTCAGCCCCCGCCCAGGTTGGGCATTCACCCCCTGGAAAAGTGGCCAGTCCTAGGCAGGCTTTCTGTAGGCCCTGGATTGCTTTTGTCCCACTGCCTGCCCACTCTGCAGGGTTGAAACAGGTTTTCATGAGAATCTATTTGGGTAAACTGAAGGCAGCAGGGAAAGTGTGAAGTAAGACCTTTTTACACTTCTGTTCTGTCCCTCCTTACCCTCTATTCTGCTTCCAAAATATAAATCGTGGTATGTCATGAGACAGTGTTCAGAGAAGATGACCTTGAAATTTGCTTGTATTCTGTCAAGGGCTTCTGGTAAAATGCAAGGTAATTTTTATCTTTTTCTGGGTGGATCACCCCCCTGCCTGCCCCACATCCTGGGGATAAAGCACCTAATATGTCCCTTCCATTCTTTATGGTCTCAAAATATTTAATTAGATCTGACTTTTTCCTTAGTCTCTGGAAAGGACAGGATATACTTAGTTCTATATGGACAGGATGGTTTTCAGTTAGTCTTAATCGGGGAGTATAACATGCCAAAATAAATCTCCTTTTAAGAGTGTTCTGAATGTAAGTGGCGGTCTTAATTAAGATGTATTAATACACAGAATTGGAGCCTTTTCTTGGGCCATGGCAATGTAGAATCTTAGTTCCCCAACAGGGATCAAACACGTGCCCGATGCACTGGAATGCCAGTAAAGCTTCAGTCCTTTTTATGCTTAGTCCTTGGAATACTTCATAGATAAATAGGTCCAAGATGAAAAATGCTGAGTTTTGAGCAACATGATATATCAAAAGTAGTTAAGATGAATTCATTCCACTCTAGCCCATCCTTGGTGCATCTCTGTGCAGTACCTACGGTGACATTTTCGCATGTTTTATACTAGGGATATTCTTGTCATTTCTATTCTCCCACGCACTTGCCAATATTCTGGTCTTCTGAACCTCTCTGTCACCATAGTAGAAAAGCTGTGCACCCTTCAGTAAGTTTGACCTTTAGGCTGTGATGATCCAGCCCTTGCAGCTCTTGCAGGGACCAGGACATGCAGGCCAAAGAGAAAAGCTGGTGCTGGAGGGAACAGTGGAGAACATGATCCATTTGAAGGGCAACCTGCTGACTCAGAGCTCTGTGGGAATATGGCCTCTGTTGCCAATCTGTTTATTTTTTATTTTTTTAAAGAGAAGCCGGGAATCTATTAAATAAATGTGAAATTGCTAAAATGGTAAAGTTTTATACGTTGAACACTACTAATTAAAAAAAAAAAAGACATAAACCAAATAACATATATTTGCAGGTTAAGTCCACCCGCTGGTGTTCAGTTGTGACTCTGACCTCAAGGTCTTGAGCCTGACTGCTTGTTTCCGTCTACCTCTTGGCTTTCCTCCGAGAAGCATATGCATGGTTGTATGTGGTCATTATGAATATTTTTTTGGCTCCCTTTCCTTACAACGTTTAGATGTGATCCTATAACCTGTTAATAACTTTGTGTATGAATTAAATGAAGTCCACTGTTGTCTTATATTTTTCATTTTATTTAAGCATCTGACTCAGCCAGGTGAGAATTTGGGTAATACCTTAATTAGGAAAATTTTTGTCTACCTACCCCACATTTTCTTCCTGCTGGTCACAAGCACTGTTAGTTCCTGTTCGCCACGCCACTGGTGTATGATTAACTGCAGACCACAAAGAGCGTTAAAAGAGCCCTCCCCCAGCTGTTGTCATTTCTGTTAGCCCTATTGATTAGATCTTAGTTCATGTGTAGCCAGTTTTGACAGATAAACAAGAGGATTCATTTGTTTGCCTTTTGGTCAGTTCCTAATGCAGGAGACCAGTCATTTTTAGTCTCAGCAAGTCAAGATATGGGTTATTTTCAGTCCGAACAAAGAGTACTACTGGTGAAATTGTATTGGTGAAATACTGCTGTGTCTTGGCCAGTGATGCATAGTAATTGTTCTTTCTTGATCTGATGGCAGTGAAACTCACTCTAATGAGTGTTCCAGCTCAGAGCAAGTTTTGTCCAGTCTTAATTTACTACTGCTGCTTCTACTTCAATGATTCCCTTCCTCTGTCCTTGCTATTCTTGAAGTACGGAATGAAGAGTATCCTTTTTCCTCAACACACTTCTAAGGCCTGCCAGCCTTTGTCGTGAATCTTGGGCTTTAGCCTGAGACAAGATAGCTTTAAAAAGCATGCTTGAGTATAGAAAATCACATTTGAAGCCATTCTACTTCCCTTATATTGATGATTCTCAACCAGAGATTGACAATCAGAATCAAGTCAAGAAACTCTTTAAAATTTGTGTGAGAGTGTACTTGAGTAAATCTCCACTTTCTTTACAGAACAAGTGAAAAGTTGGGTTTGGGGTTATAGTCTCAAGGATGGCTTGAGAATTTTGTTTGGCTTGAGGATTTTGTTGTTTGTTTTTAATCTATCTGTGAATAAAATAGTAGCTGATGGTAAAAATGTTTCCTTTTAGGCTGATCTGAAATAGATTGCAGTCATAATTGCTCTGGACTGGTATGTTACTTGTTACATAGTAGGTACTTTTCTGAAAGTCTTGTCTGAGGTAAAATACTGTGCTTTTGCTGCCAAGCAATTTAAGTGTTCAATCTGCTTTAGTGAGAAAATTCTTGTAAAGAAACTTGCTCTTTATATGGGATAAAAGTATGGCAGAAAGTGGGTACCAGGAAACTCTTAGTGGTCCTAAATCAGGAAAAATTTTCAGCTTGTGCTTCTTTGTAACTTCATATTTTCCTAATGAGGCAGAAATCCAGTTTAATGTTTAATTGGGAAAGCTGTATATAATCTCTTGTTATCCTTTAGCATTTTAAACACCGGGAAGCAAGATGCTTCATTTCTGCTCAAATATATGTCAGGCTCAGATGTTTAAGTTAGCAGTGGTAGTTTCCATGGCAGCAGTGACTCTGCCCTTTTATCTTTTTCTTAGCACAATATTTAGCATAGGTTGTCCAGAGAGATTATTATTCCTGGCTGTGGGTTCTTAAAGACTTCTGCTGAGCCTTTGACATCTCTGGGTGAAGCTGTGGTCCAGAGAAGCTCCCCGAGGGGTAGGACGTGAGTCTGTTTTGTGTATCCTTGCTTTCATAGCATCTTGCACAGGATACCTGTCACATCTGGTGAATAAGGGGCGTTGCTTTTCTGCCCTGGTGGTTTCTTCTGTACTCCCAGCTTCCTGAGACCTTGGCTGGGCTGGAAGAGAGAGATTAACTCTCGATGTGGTTTTGTTTTTTTACTTTCATGGTGAAGCCTCCTTTGTTTTTAACTGTGATGTGATGACAACGGACCACTCCTGTAGTCCCCTCTCTTCCTTCTGAGGCTTGTGGTGTTTTAACAAAGGCTTGTAGCTAGAAATTTTTTTTTTTTAAAGCTGATTCAACTTGATGCTTGAGCTCATAATAGAAGAATTAGTAGGTGTATCTGGAAAGGGACATGTGTGTTTGTTAGGGGTGGGGGACTACCTAGAATATGTCTACCTTCCTTCCCCTTCATTGACAACCTGAGGTGACTCTTGCTACTCCAGATGTATAGAGTTGCAATAGAAGGTTTCCTGCTTGGCAGGGAAGCTAAAACCTCATGAAAAAAAATTCCATAAATAAGTGGGAATTTTTTTTTTTTTTTTTTACTCATTACCTTGAATTGCACTTCTCTGCACTGATGTGCTTTCTTTTATGGGTCCTGTGCACTTTGATCGCAGAAGAGACTGAAGGTGAGTGTGGGCTAATAGCTCAGAGGAGGAGTATCCGTCTTGGGTCTCAGCTTAGCTGCTCACAGAGGGCTTCCTTCCTGGAGGCGTTGTGCCTCCTTTCATGTGCTGAGGATGTTTCCATTCCCAGGAGAAGAAAGGTAGTGAGACTCTTGAGGGTGGAGAGAGGAGCGTGAGTATCAGTGGGAAGCAGCCTGGATGTGAGAGGAACCGCTGGGAGATTGTTAGAGCCTCGTGTGTGATGGGGCATGGTGGGTGGGCATTCCCCTGGAGAGGGAGGTGGGGACCAGCTCAAGTGCCGACGATGCCCCCTCTGCAGGCTGAGATGGTACTTTGTAGGCAATGTGGGGTCAGTGTGAAGGCCTGAGAAACAGAAATGGTCCTGGGATGCTGTTTTTAGGTAGATCATAGTAGCAGTGGAATGGAGGATGGATTGGAGAAGGGACAAGCCCGGAAGCAGAGATCAGGTAGGAGGCTTCAGACATAGTCTCAGCACTGGTTACAAATCCTAGTTCTTCTTCTGTTTAATACCTGATTAGACTTTTGAAATTCTGAAATCCATTTGTAAATGGAAGCTAATGTATACAGCTCATAGTGCACGAGATGACTAAGTGGGATTTTTGTCTGTAAAATATGTAGCTTCAAGCCTTTCCTAGACTAAGGAATAAATGCTAATTTTCCTTCCTTGCTTTTCCTTATTTCAGTCATAGGATTCACTAAATTCTGCTTCAGGAGGTGGTCAGATCATCTTTCCTGTAGCAAAAGATCCCTAAATCCTTTGGAGGGTTTAAGAGGATGCCTTATTTATTTTTTATTTTAATTAAACATAAAGCCTAGTGTAGGCTTGTGTGTATGCTCAGTTGTTCATTCATGTCCGATTCTTTGCGACCCCATGGACTGTAGCTCACTAGGCTCCTCTGTCCCTGGGATTCTTCAGGCAAGTATACTGCTTTGCCATTTCCTTCTCCAGGGGAATCTTCCTGACCCAGGGATCAAACCCACGCCTTCTGTCTTCTTGTATTAGCTGGCTTAGGAAATGTTTAAATTCCGGTCATTTTGAAAATCATAAGAGGAGAAAGATGGTGGGAGGCCATGGAGTTGTGTGTGGAATTGTATGGAACACTGATCTGTGAATTGTGGAAACTGTGACAGCATGCAGCACATCTCAGTGTGCAGCTTGTCGAGCTAGATTCTAGAGTACCGCTGTGAATGAGACTCTGTTCCCTTTCTGCCCTGTATTGTAAATAACTCTGAGTATGAGGAGAAGGTGCTTGTGTCATCCTTGGAATTCTTAGCTAGTGAGGTAGCAGTTTCTAATCTTAAATAGTAAAGTTCCAGGAGACTGAGCGGCTGATGAGAAGACTAAGTTCAGGAGAGTGGAACCTGTGTACTGCTTTGCGGGTGTGTATGGGCTGTACTCTTTAAGATAAAATAGACAAGGCTGCAATTCCGATGTGGAACGTTTAGGCTGTTGGCACTGTATGTACTAATTTGGAGGTCGGGGGTTGAAAATTGCAGCATTTTAAGTAAAAATTCTAATCCTCCTCAGTCACCATTTGTGACCACATGCTAAGTATAGTTTAAGGTAGCATGTGCATCGGGTCACAGGAGTTGACAGTCATGACCGGGCAGTCTTCACACTGAGCTTTCTGTCCACCCGTGTTCCCTTTTCATGTTGAGAAGCTCCCAGTGCAGCTCTGCACTCTGTTGCCCATTTAAACATGAAAACAAAACAACTGCGCCATAACCTAAAAGACAGGTAAGCAAGTCCTCTATGCCAGCACTTCAAGATGCATCTTCCTTTGCCCAGCAATCATGATAATAGCACTTGAAAATATGTAAAGTGCACGCACATATTATCTGTCTAAATTATATGCATATAATTGAAGCTTTTATAGAAAACAAGCCTCTTTACTTCCTCTGCCTCTTACCAGAGTAGAAATAATTCAAAAGCTGGATTAAAACATTTTTTTTTCTTGTTAAAATATAGCGTTTGATCGCACACGTGCCCCCCTTCCCCACTTCAAACCTATAGGAGATGCTTCTCTTCAACTTTGGAACTACGTATGTACATATGTAAACAGGTTCTGTACTTCATGCTCACACATTTGCTTCATTGTCCATTTGTACAGTAGGGGGACTTGGCCCAGTGCACTTTGAGATACATTCAAGCGTTTACTTCAAATGTGCTTTAGCTTAGTGATAAGGTAACTTGTGAAGTGGGAAGTCTGACAGCAGTTGAAGTGACAGTCATTGGCAGGGAACCCAAGCACCTTAACTCCTTTTCGTGCTGGAGAGAGCTTTGAGTCCTTTGTTTTCTGTGTCTGAAAGTGCACACTTTCCAACATCTTAAATGTTGAATCCGTCTGCTGAGAATTTTTTTAAATTAATTTTTATTGGAATATAGCTGCTTTGCAATGTTGTGTTAGTTTCTCGTGTACAGCAGAGTGAATCAGTTATACGCATACGTATATTCCCTCTTTTAGATTTCCTTGCCGTTTAGGTCACCACGGATCACTGAGTAGAATTCCCTGTGCTATAGAGTAGGTTCCCATTAGTTACCTGTTTTGTACATAGTAGTGTTATATATAAACATGAACTCTTTTGTAGGCAGCAGATTAACCAGAAATTTACTTGTGACCCTCTCCTTTAGGCCGCCTCCCCCAATTGGAATGTCTAGAAGTGAAAATAACACTTTATCTGAATGCAGATTCTTGCCCCTTCCCGAAATGCCTAAATAACCAGAAGCTTTTGTACTTGTTTTTCCTAGCTGGGATGTAGCTTTTTAAGAACACCATCTTTTGAGGAGGAGGGGAAGAGAAGATGGACCAAAGGAAATAAAGTATCTTTCTTAGTGTGAATCATGTTTTTTAAGATGCTCCAACTTTCTGTGCTAAATAATTCATAGTGGTGTTGCTAAATCAAATGTAGCTATCTCTTGGGAGTCTCAGGACTTCAACATCAACTGAAAAGAAAAATACATTGCATAGGTGAATACCAGTGAAGTGTTCCACTTGCCAGGAGAGGAAAGAAGCTGGCCCTCTGTGCTGACCAAGGTTTATGCTCCCACAAATCCTACTGTGGACGGGGGAGAGCCCCTTGGTCATGTCTAAAGGTAGTATCTAGTATTTTCAGTTTCTTTAAAGTTCAACAGAAGTATTTGTAGCCTCCCAGCATTATGAAGAAAACATTTCTTGTTCTGTTGACATTTTATTTTGTTCACTTTAGTTTGGTATAAGCTACTTGGGGTTAAACACTTAACTATAGTTTTTGGTTTTCTGTGTGTACGTTCTGCCAGATGACACTTAAGAGTAAAATAACCTTAGTGGCCAGATGGAGTATTGTGGCCCTTTATAACACTTCTGAGTTAAAAAACAATATTTGTGACTGTAAACCTTCCTTGTCTTTTATATTCCCTTTAAGACTAGGCATACTTGCTCTTTTGGAGCTCGAATATGACAGTATTTTAGTGGCTGTATCCTACAGAGGAGCTATGTTTTTAACCTACCTAATGAAAACACTCAACTACTGGGATTAATTTGAGGATTTCCAATCAGCCTTTTACAATTTGTACAACCCTGAGGGGGTTCTCCTTAGCTATGACTTTTGTAGAAGAATGTGAAGTTAATCCAATTTCTATGTTGATTACTACGTTAACTGTCTTAATTTAGCAATTCAAATTTATCTGCCTTTTCCAAACAAGAACCCTGCTACAAAACTGTGGGAGTAGTTGATTTTCTTCTTACTATGTTCATGTCCTATTTTAGGTTCTACAGCCAAATAATGGCGTAGAAATTAATAATGCCCACTGAGGTTGGAATGATTCATCACTAGATGACAGTGTATTCTAGCCTGTAACCAAGATTAAACTAACCCCTGGCCTGACCTTGACTACTGTGGAGAGGGGTGGGTGGGTGGGGGTGTGTGTGTGGGTGGGTGGGTGGGTGGGTGTGTGTGTGTGTGTGTGTGTGTGTGTGTAACCCTGTTGAAGAATATAGATTTCAAGTTTAATTACATATCACAGAAATGTAAGTTATTCTCATTATTTTCATGCATCATCTACTTTGTTTTACCTTTTGGGGTGAACTTTTGAGGGTTTTCTTTTTGAACTCTGAGCCTTAGGGGCTGTCGTAGGTTACAAATCAGTGGCTGACATATTACTGAGAGTTGCATCTTTTGAATTATTCTGGTTTTTATAGATTTTGCATTTGCTATTAAATGTTTCACTTGCAGAATTCTTTTAAAGACTCCATAGATAAAGTGAATAACTCTTGATTTAATATTTTTAAACTCAGATTTTCAAATGTTGGATTTCTTTAAGGAGATCTACTCCCAAAGTAAGATGCTAACTTTCTATAAAAGCTAATCCTTTTCTTAATCATCATGAATTCTTAGTGGCCAGAAAGATGAATTGATTCGAATGTGAGTAGTTAGAATCTAAGGCAGTTTCTCGATAATGGATTTAAATAGTTGGTTGTTGTTGTTCAGTCGCCTAGTCGTGTCTGACTGTTCGTGGCTCCATGGACTGCAGCGTGCCAGGCTTCCCTGTCCCTCACCATCTCCTGGAGTTTGCTCAGAGTCCTGTCCATTGAATCGGTGATGCCATCCAGCCATCTCATCATCTTTTTACTGATGTAATTAAACTAACGCATTGATGACATGTTTCCTGCTGGGTTTGTCCACTTCTCCCCTGGTATCACCCTGATTGGAATCACTGTCATCCTGCATCTTGGTTACTGCATTTGTCTTGGTTGGTCTTCTTGTTTCCAAAGTTGCTGAGCTCTCCCACACAAACATGCCCAGTTTATTTTCACAGTAGCCACCTTTTCTGCTCAAAACCTTTTCTATGGTTCACTTTCTTGTGGCGGCCTTTGATGAAGTTGAGGATAACTGCCCCAAAGTATGTTACTTTGGCATATTTAATATCTTAAGCTGAAGGAGTTTGAGAAAATAACAGAAGTAGAAAGGTCATTCTAACCTCCTCCCTCTCCTTTCTTCTCTGAAATAGGTAGTAAAATTCCCATGTTGAAGGAACCCTCCCTGTACTAAGAGGAAGGAAGGCATTCTTAACATCAGTACAGTGACTTGGGGCCTGGAAATCTTGAACAAGCATACTTTGTTAAACTAACCCTTATCTTCCTACTTTGGGCTTTCCTGGTAGCTTAGCTGATAAAGAATCTGCTGGCAATGTAGGAGACCCCAGTTCAATTACTGGGTCAGGAAGTCCCCTTGGAGAAGGGATAAGCTAACCACGCCAGTATTCTTGGTCTTCCCTGGTGGCTCAGCCAGTAAAGAATATGCCTGTGGTGTGGAGACCTGGGTTAATACCTGGATGGGGAAGATCCCCTGGAGGAGGGCATGGTAACCCACTCCAGTGTTCTTGCTTGGAGAATCTCCATGGACAGAGAGGAGCCTGGCGGGTCCCAGTCCATGGGGTCGCAAAGAGTCAGACGTGACTGAGCGACTAAGCACAGCACATCTTCTTAGTTCCATCCTTATCACTCACTACCCCCAACCCAAACCGCCGTCTAGTCAAGTCTTTACACATCTGTTGTTTCTTTATCTAAGAGAGGTATATAAACTTCTTGCTCAGATTACTTCTCTCTTGTGAAGGCTCCCGTGTACATGTATAAATAAATTAAATAAAATTTGTATGATCTTCTCCTATTAATTTGTCAGTCTAATTTGCAGACCCAGCCAGAACCCTAAGAGTGTTGAAGGAAACTTCTTCCTCCTCTACACCTCAAAGGTCCTGTATGTCTGGCTTTCCACCTCTTAGACTCATCTCTCTCTAGCCTCCTCCTAGCTTCACCCTGGCTGGTCTCTGCCTGGTTTGTCTTCGAGATATCCCCATGGGGATGCATTTATTTGCTTATAAATCTTTAACAAACTAACCATAAACTTGGTGCTTAAAACAACACGGATTTATTAGCTTGCAGTTCTGAAGGGCAGAATCCCGTGACATGGGTCTCTTGGGCTATCATCAGGGTATTGGCAGGGCTGCATTCCATCTGGAGATGCTGGGGGAATCTTTCCCCTTGCCTTTTTCAGCTTCTGGAGGCTGCCCACATTCCTTGGTTGATGGCTCCCTTCCATCTTCAAAGCCAGTGACTGTGGGTTGAGTCTTTTTCAGGTTGTATCACTCTGATACCAGCTCTCCAGCCTCCGTTTTCCATTCATGTGGACTCTTCTGATTACCCTAGGCCCAACTGATAATCCAGGATAATCTTCCCATCTCAGGGCCATCTGATGAGCAACGTTAATTCCATATGTATGTTAATTCCCTGTCATGTAACATAGTCACATATTTCAGAGTTGAGGGTGTGGGCATCTAAGGTGAGCTGATATTCTGCCCACCACAGGGGTGCTTCAGATCAGATCAGATCAGTTGCTCAGTTGTGTCCGACTCTTTGCGACCCCATGAATCCCAGCACGCCAGGCCTCCCTGTCCATCACCAACTCCCGGAGTTCACTCAGACTCACGTCCATTGAGTCAGTGATGCCATCCAGCCATCTCATCCTCTGTCATCCCCTTTACCTCTCTTTTAAATCTTGCCTGAAGGCTCATCTTCTCACTGAGACCTCCTGTTTAATACTGGAAACTGTCCATTCTTTATCTCCACATTTTCAGCCCTCTTACTCGGCTCTACATTTTCTTTTATTCCAAAGCAAACTTATTTCCAGCTAATACACAGTTTTATATATGTGTACACCTCCTGTTGCAGATGTACACTCCAGGATGTTTCTTCACTGCTGCCTCTGAAGCATGTAGGACAGTCCTTAGTTTGTGGGCGTTGTGAACTAATGTTTGTTGAACGAATGGGTGAATGAACAGAGGGTGAACCTTAAGCAAATCTTTTTCACAGGATCTTTGCTTTCGTGTTGCCCGGCATGGAAGCCTGATACGGACCTAGAATGAAGGGGAGGACTTGGGACTGACCCCTAAACTCACACTTTACTCTCTCACCTCAAAGCTTTTAGTTCTGCCAGCTCTAGAACTACAAAACCTCAGAAATCAGAAAGACTGGCGTCAGAAGGACTCTGTAGGAGCCATAAAGGGCCAAGAGACAGAGAAATGTTCGCATTCGCTGCCAAAGAACATTCTCCCTGTGAGTCCTGCAGCTGTCTGGGGCAGTGTCTCTGGCAGCTCTTGGACCCTTGTTGGCCCCAAGGCGAAAAATCTGAGGTCGACAAGGCTGAAGAATCCATGGAGCTGGAGGCAGCTAAAATGGTATGGGAGTGGGGCGGGGAGTTGACAGGGATTCCAGGATTGAGGATATCCCATGAAGTGTAAAGCTGCAAACCTTTATTCCTTTAGGAACCACATAGCAAAGTGAAGGGGTTTAAAGAAAACAAAGAAATGGCTTATTCTTGTAGCCAACATGCCAGTGCCATGATTTGAGTGCTTGGTTGACCCTTCTGTTGTTTTAATTCAACAAAGCCGAAATGTATCCTGAAAATGCCATTTTAGTGATTTGAATGGGAAAGATAAAACATTCTGTAGGCATGGTGTTTGCTAGACAGATGACCCACCTTGCTGCTTACCCAGCTCTCATTTGTGAACTCTAATTATTCACTTCGCTGATTATTTCGAGAGCTTTAAGCTCCTTGCCTTGAGTTCCTCAAAGGAACGTGCCTTTTGGCCATAGCTGCTGCCTTTTTTTTGTAGTGGGTTCTGCTCTTAAACTAGAGATACTGTTTCCTTTCTCCTTGTGACTTGGCCTTTACAGAGGTTTGATGTCGTCTGAGGAAAAGCTTTGCACTATACTGATGCTGCCCTGGTTCTGTGTTAGTCGAGAACCCTCTTCCTGTAAATGAATATCCAAGGTCACTCCATCCAAGCCAGACCATTTGAGTATGAGATACTTATCCTTGCCTCTAGCTGTGATTCTTTTTAGAGATCTTACCTTTTATGTTTGCTTGTTATGTTTTCTAGTCTCTATCAGTTAAAAAACCCTTTGAGATCTGTAACTTAATCCCGATGTATTTTTTAGGTACTTTTGAGTTAAAATTTAATTTTTTTTCACTTCTACCTGTACTTCTGCTGGTTTGTTTGAAGTTAGACCCAGGTTCCAGACGCCAGAGCTCGATGACGCTGTTGGCCAGAGGCTTGGAACACATTTGTACCATGTTTTTGGATTTGTCTTGGTTTCTGGCTTTTTTGTAGTGGTCAGGTAGCCATAGCAGGCTCTTGAAATGACAGTATACGACTGATCACTCAAAAGATAGTTTCCTTTGTTGTGCCATTTAACAAGAATTTAGATTTTAATGGGTGAGGATGGCTAATGCAATACACCAAAAAAATGAAAATATGGTTTCATAATTATCTGTGGTTCGAAATACCTGAAGTGAGATAGAAAAACAAGCTACCAAGTTTGCATATTATTTACAGAGGTGATTGCCCTTTCATGCTCGAGTTTTTGTTTTTGTTTCCTAAAGGAACTGCTCTTGACCTTAAGTATATTTTTGATTGCTTAGTATGTACAAATCCCGGAGCTGGATATGGAATAGGTGTGACTTGGGGGCCTTCCTGGCAGATAGAACTGTACAGGCAAAGCCAGAAGAAGATATGGTCTTCAGTGTACTGTGACTGCATGGAGGACAAGGAGCAGTTCATATTTTTAGATGCTTGACTAAGTAGCCTGGTGAAAGCAGTTGTCAAGGATCTCAGATGTCTGTAGACTCTTCATATTAGCTGTTTGCACTTTATTTGCTAGGCAGTGGAGAACTGTTGAGAGTTTAGGAAAGTCTGTTGGAAATAGTGTAACGTGTGAATGAGGATGATGAGGGAAGTTTTGGGAGGCTGTAATTTGGTGGTCCAGATAAGAGATGAGGGCTCAGATCAGGATGGTGTACGTCTCAGTGGACTGGCTGGTGCAGATAGATAGTCCTCATGAGAATTGTGCAGTAGGCTTTTCTGTGACTTTAAACCACACAGATCTGATCCCTGAATCAAGTGGGTTCTAGGTCTTGGAAACTTTTTTCCCCCTAGCAGATGGTGTACTTAATGAGAATTCTCAGACTGTCTTGATTAGCTGTCTGTCTTGTTTGGTGGCTGTCTGAAGGAGGTTTGAAAATAGGAAAGAAGCTAATTAGTTTTCAGAATTTTTTTATTAGGAAGTTTGGAAAATAGGGACTTTGCTTTTTTTCTTCATATGACCAGGAAGCTGTTAGTCCTAGCTGTGAGCAAACAGTAGCATTGGTTTCCCCAAATCCATTATTGTAAGAAACTTAAGATATTAAAGTATACAGAGGGCCATTTAAGTAAAAACCAGGGTGGGGGGCAGGAATTCCATTTAAAAAGTCTTTTTGGAAATTTGAAAGTAAACTAGGAATGAAAGCATAAAGGCCACTTCTTCCCCTGCCCTCCACCCCACCCTTTAAAATCCATGTTCCCACCAAGCTGACACCTCAAGGATCTTTATCTCTCAGAACCAGGGAAAGTTTAGAATAGTCTAGGTCGATCTATGCTCAAGTGTCTTTTCATAAATGATTTCATGAAGAATGACAGGAGAAAAAGTAGTCTTAGTTGGCACAATTGATGTCTAAATTAAGAGGGGAACATACATTGAAACACTTTCTTTAAGCTTTAAAATTAATGGTTCTATGTTGCTGGAATATGGCCTTTTATTTTGCTTCCAAAGAGTTTCAGAGCCAGTAGAATCTATAAATAGTGCACAGCCTGGTTGTCTGTGGTAGACTGAGTAGAGCAGAATTGCCTGTCCTTAAGTGAAGGGGAAGTAGCTTTACATTTTTAGTAACTGAATTGTTGGCCAGCATAAAGGTAAGGGCCATGTGAGCAACTTATTTATAACTTCCCATAAAGGTATGTGTCTGCCTCAAGCAGAGAAACTGTCTGGGGTGCTTGAAATGTAAAAGTGCAGTAGAATCATTTTCCATACACAGCCTTCCTAGCTAGTTGGTGCAATAAAGTGATTGTTCGCCTCCCTGGGGCTTTCAGAAAGAGGGGTGTCAATAGATTAGCTCATTAGCGTCCACTTCCTGTGGAATGGAAGGGATGAGGCCATTAAACTTGAATCTGTGGTTTTCTGTAGTGATGAATGTTTAGATATTAACTCCTCAGGGTATGGAGGACATGCGTTTAAGCTTGATTTAACCTGTTGGGCGTGGTCCTCCTAAATGGTCTACCTGTGTAGTCTAACGGCAATTAGATTCTTATCAAAACATCGATACTTCATGGCTATGAAAGCATCTTATTTTTTCACAGGTTCAGTTCAACTATAAGTAGTGCTTTTTCTTTTTGTAAAATAAAGAACATACAATCAGACCGAATTCCCTGGTAACAGTGGGAGAAGGGAAGAAGAGTAAAACATTTTTATGGCATCCCGTAAAGAGTATGGTAAACCCTTTAGGTAGATGCCAGAAAATGGAATCCATCGTCACATGTTACAAATTTCATCACATATGCATCAGGGGTAAATCATGTGCAGCCAGGTTTAACTCTAAGGATGAAATTTTTATAATCATAAATATGCAAGTAAAAGACCTTTTCAGCCCTCATCTGTTGCTTATTTATTTTCATAGACCGAGTTTTTCTGAATATTATGTTGACCATTAAAGTAGCTGCATATATGGCTAAAATGTAAACTTTGGTTTCTTTGCCAATTTTGTGACTCTGTTTAGTATTGGAGCAAGTTGTATTAAGTGGTAAATGGCCCATTAACCATATTGGAGTCCTCATAGCAGCACTTATTTCAAATTGTGCTGGCTTTACAATTTACATATTAAAAAATGTTCACTTGATTTTGTTCAGGGACAAAGCTGACATCCTATATAAACATTACTCCAAACAGTCCTGTTTATTGGTCCAATTATTTCAATTGAAAGATGCTGGTTTACTGCATCTTAGTGTATGTGAAGGGAACTTCCCTGGTGGCTCAGATGGTAAAGCGTGAACTATTCTCAGCAAAACTGTTAGAGATCCTTTGACTGTAGTGGCAGAATAACCTCACAGGGTTTCAATTCACTTTTAATTTTAAGCTCCAGGATTAAGGATCATTTATAGTATAATGTAACAGTGTGGGCAAATATAGCTTTTCTTAATGCCCTTCTGATATTTGGGGGAAAGAATGTTTTTATGCAAGGCATTCACTAATGAATTACATGACTGCCTTTTCTCACTGTAAATATAATTTCATTCACATTTCCTCCCTTCTCCCACATCCTTAAGAGATAGGACAGCATGCAGTGTTTTGCTTCATTTTATTATGAAAAAAAATTTTTTTTAAGATGCGGTTTAAGGTAGTGCTTTAGGATAGATGCCAAGGTAACTAGTTAATACTGTTTTAAAATCAGGCTCTTAATTAAAAATGCTTAATTTGTGCAAGAAAACTACATGTTAAAATGAATTTGGAAAGATTAGATTGGAATTGCCTCAAATTCAATTAAGCCACACTGCATGGACGTGCTGGGAATATCAATACAATCACTGTAAATTTTGTACAAACTGATTTGTTGCATTATCTTGCTCATCTAACATACGGTACTTTTTGTGTCCATATTGCAGACGGCAACTCCAAACTAACATGGCAGTCAGACTGTGTGATGTGGCTTCTCTGCTTAGAAGTGGTTCGTGGGCAGCAGAGCCTTGGACCGGGGTCTGTGGGATTTTTCTTAAATTCTGTAGGCTACTTTTTTTTAGCATGTTGCAGGAGTGCTGAGGCCATACCAAACACTTGAACTTTTCATTTGGCATACGAATTATTCTTACATTTAACCTATTGCGGTATGGCCATCATTAGGATGTAAAGCACATTGCAATTTTAGTGGTATATGTAGTATCAGAACCTGCTTTTGTATGTAACTTTTATTATCTTAATTAGGATTTAGTGCAGCCTCAAAAGAGTGACAAGCTTTTTTAAAAACAAAAAACAAAAGTTTTGGTATGGTCTGAATACTAAGTTACCATAATTTTTTCATTCTGTTTACTATGTATTTTTTTGGTTACTAAATTTTGAAGTTATTTACAATTCCTGATGCTTAAAAAAATGTCAAAATTGTAAATCTGGCTGAAAATTATTTGCCCAGTAACTGTTGAAAGAGTTTGCATTCTGTGAACAGTTGTGTTGAGCCTATCAATGGAATATGCATTATTTGTAAAATATAGCACATTAGTATCATTTTATTCTGAGCAGATGGTCCTATAGCTGAGAGATGCTGTAATTTTCAGCGCACACAGCCTACTGCAGCTGTTCACTTGAATGTTGGCTTAGGAGCTCATTCTTGCCACCTGAGCATGGAAATAAATGTGCAATTAAGTGAGGAGTGTTTGTTGTCCCTGCTAAATCCTGCTAATTTCAGTCAATGAACATTTTATATTTCAAATGCCATCCCAGTGAGCTTTAGTCCGAATCTTGTATTTGGGTCTCATGTAGTCTCCACATATACCCTAAGTTTTTGATTAGTGATTTGTTTTAATTGGCCTTGGCCACTCTCATCTTGCAGATCATTGTTTTCCTGACTGCTGGACAAAGGTTAATCTCACATACATTTTCCTGTGGAAAGAGTGACCCTGGGCTAATATTCTATAAACTGGAACGGTTATGCTTTATTAGCAAATCTGAAACCTCCTTTCACAGTTTCAGATAAATTGGTTAATTATAATAAAATGCATATCTTGAATTGCTTCCGGTTGTTTTTTTTCCCCCAATACAGATTTCCAAAGGTTTCTTTATTTCTCTTCACCTCCCTAAAGTATTCTCTGAAAATACATACTTGAGATAGGTAGTTTGTAGCTTGCAGAGTAAAGAACCCATTTCTTTTGAAAAGGAAATGAAGTTTTGGAAGGGGTTATAGTTGGTTTGACATTTCATAGATAGGCTGGATTTTTGTCTCCTGTTTTTTATCCTGACAGCACGGCTCTTGTCCATTCTGACCAGTCTCAATCTGTTCAGTTGACCAGTCGCAATCTACCCTGTGCTGCCTTCTTTTATAAACATCTCTTGGCAGTAGAGTTCTTCCTGTTTGCTTATCCATGGTTATGCCCTTTTATTTTTCTTAGGCAATATGCTTTTTAAAAGATATTTTTCCCCCTCTTTTCTTGTAACAGCCTTTGCCTCTACTTTGCTTTTTAAAAAAATTTTTTAAATTTTACCTCAAATTCTTTGCCTTTTTATATGTTAAACCTTCCCTAAAACTAGCATCCTATCAATTCAGGATTGTCAGTTTTGTAGTTCTTTGTGGAACTGAAAGATGGATGGAATATGAAGGGTAATCCTTTCAGTGATGCTTGGATTTTTGGATTCCCCCACAATATTGGGTTCTAAAGTAGATTGTTTTTGGAAAATGGTTTTAGAGAATTTGGGGCTGTGGTTTGTAACTCTTGCTCAAAGAGCACAGAATTGCTTTTTAGGAAACTAGATCTAAATTTGCTTAGTAAGAGATTTTTAAAGTAGTCTGAACAATTTGAGGCCATTTTCCCCAACTGCTGTTTATTCTGTATTTGGAGTTTATAGAAGATACCTTATCACTTGTGTTTTCAACAGGCTTAGGTGCTCAAATGAAAATTCCTTGGGCTGGTCTGTTTGCAAAAGTTGACGCATTTGCATTGTTGTTTTGGTGAACTAGATAGGTTTTTTTGTTTTTGTTTTTCCTTTTAAAGTCTGAGTCAAGGCAAAATATCACTTGGCATTGTTTGGGGGATTTTATTTTGATGCTGTGGATCAGCTGCCTTGTTGGTGATCTTTAGCTGCCAAGGTTGACAAGAATGGCCTGTTAGATTCACAGGGTACACTAAGTACTCAGCTTATTCCCCAGGTTATCCTGCAAACCCTAACATAAGACATTTGCTATTTTCTTATTTCTTACCAATGACAGAGGTATGAGATATTGTCAATTAAAAACATTTTCAATATGTAACCAAAACAGTACATGTTGACAAATTTATAATTTTTCAAAGTACTCTTGCTCCTTGATTTTAATTAATGGATGTCTGTCAGTTTCGGAATAAACTCCTAGGCTAACTAAATATCTCTGCAAAGTTAGGGTTCTTTTTTTTTTTTTAACTTTGTTTCTGGTAGCATGTTAAACACTTTTATTTTCTGGTATTTTTAGTCAGGATTTAATTCTGTGCCCTTTGCTACTAAATTTCCTCAACTCTGTGGACACAGCAGGTGAGTAAGGATTGTGAATAGACCCAGAATGGGGTTCTAGAGAATGTTAAAGATGTAAATTGTGCTTTCGTGCATGTGTGGAATATGTATGTGAAAAATACAGCTGTGATCTTAAATAGCTTAATGTGAAGTAAAAGTTAGCATAGGTGTTGTACTTTTTGAAGCTTTGTTGTAATTTCAGCAGGACGACTTGTGTTTAGTGACAAGTGTTTAAATTTTTGGATGGAATCTCTAATAGTTTGTGAAATATGAATTCTGACATGTCTTGTTTTCTCTGTTTTTAGCAGGTAATTGCTGCCATGGAAACACAACTGTCTAATGGGCCAACTTGCAATAACACAGCCAACGGTCCAACCACCATAAACAACAACTGCTCGTCACCAGTTGACTCCGGGAACACAGAGGACAGCAAGACCAACTTAATAGTCAACTACCTTCCTCAGAACATGACACAGGAGGAACTAAAGAGTCTTTTTGGGAGCATCGGTGAGATAGAGTCCTGTAAGCTTGTAAGAGACAAAATAACAGGTATGCAGTTTTAGATAAGGTTCCTCACATGTAAATGATTATGTTTCACGGTGTGAGAAAATTAAGTTTACTGCTTGTAAATCATGCAGTGCTAGAATTGTACACATCTAGATTTTCTCTCTCTGTTCTCTGGCTACATCAGCACTATGAAACTTTAAGTTTTAGATAGTTTTAAGTTTTTCTTTCAAAGCATAAAATATTTTTTATGAGCAGTATATATTTAACTAGACTTTTATATAATCTGAACTATACAATAACATTTTTGAAAATGTTTCAAAGTTGTACGTGTATCTGGAACAGCAAGCATCATGTTAACCTTTAGTTTTGAGCTTGCATGGTTTAACATTTCAACAATGAAATAAGGGGAGAATTGTGTTTAGCAGAGGAAAATGACCTTAAAATGTCCTTTTTCCTTAAGTCTCTGTAGTTTTGCTTATATATGACCAAGTAAATGGTAATACTGACATTGTCAGTGTATAAATACTTGTACAGATACAGTTTGAGTATGGCAAGATCTTAGCTTCTGTCTGTTAACAAGGAAAGGAAAAAGTGGTATCTGAGTGCTCCTTTTAAAAGATAAGAATGAAAGGATGAGTAATTTGGGTTTTAATAACAGCACATTTTGAATATTAGGTAGTAGAAAGTCTCTTTAGTATTTTGGAGGATTTGACTAAACTTTTAGAATAAAGCAAAACCTAAGTAAGTGTTTTTGACCATAGATGGGTTGATACAGGAGTTGTTTGCAGACACTGAAAATGGATGAAATGTAGACAGACTGTAGCTTTTTCATGTTAAATATGAATGATGGTCATATCAGATGGTTTATCACCAGAATATTAAACTAAATATTTGAAATAAGCAGTTTGAGAAGTTGGACCAAGAATTTGAACTTTGACTGATCATGTGACCTTGGACATGTCAGCTGTTGGCTTCAGCTTCAGGTTTCCTTGGTAAAATGAGTTAGAAGGCAGAGGAAGGGGTCCCTAGCTAATTTCTGGAGTCAACTGTGACTTTTTATGGGATGGTACCTTTAGCTGTTCTTTTATCAAGAGAGAAGGGCTTATTGTCTCCAAAGTGACTTGGAGCTGTTAACCTAGGCTTGGCCTTGTGGTCATATTTACTTGAGATGCAGATTGAGGTTCACAAAAAGAATTTATTCATTAAAATCAAGTGAAAACCAAGTAAGACTTGTTTATCATCAATCCATAATTATATTTGAACTAATTATATTACTTAGATGTTCACCATGATAATCAGGAAGGTTTGTTTTTTGTTTTTGAATATT
Organism: Bos indicus; assembly: GCF_029378745.1. NCBI lineage: Eukaryota > Metazoa > Chordata > Mammalia > Artiodactyla > Bovidae > Bos > Bos indicus. The sequence continues at coordinate 20,213,160 of NC_091767.1, forward strand.
GATAATCAAATGGATAATATTTTTCCATTGCCCCCCAAATCAGTGTGAGCAGTATACATAAAATTTGTTTTTAAAAAAAAAAGTTATTGAAAAGTTGGGAAAAATAGAGAACAAAGACTTTTTATTAACATGTGTCTGTCCTGATACTGAATTTGATGTTTTTAGCAAAACAGCATCTTTTTATGTGTGCATTTTATAGCCGCTTTGACATAAATGTGATAAGTGGTGTTAAGGTTTTAATATAAATGAGATTTCTGGTTTGATTGCTTAGTTATCTTATTTAAAAAATGATGCTTGAATTGGTTGTAAAGGTCACGTTTTTTGTTACGATAGATGAAAGCAGTAAACAAATCATACATCCAGTCGTTCAGTCATGCATTGAATTAGGCATTTTCCCACAGGAAACACCTCACAGATTTTCATCTCTTACCTCTGGTCAGTCTTGAATTATCTTACTCTCTGTTGTTAACCTTTTGCTAGAGCTGTTATGTGGCAAAGTTGGATAAATGTGATTTCTTTGTCTTCATGCCCTTAGCTTCTCTGGCTCTGTTTGGAGGGTGGTGATAATAGAACCACAGTGCCGAGTAATATGAAGTAGTGCATGGTTAGGTACTTAGGTGCTGCCAAAGCATGTTAATACTTGGTGTTCATTCACTTCCCCACCCCTTGACCTTTTCGTGGAGAGCTGGATAATGAAGGTTTGCATCCTAGTAAAATTCTGTTTAAAATCTCTCACAAGCAAACCGAGTACCCAAGTAAAAGAATAGTAAGCACCAAAGATCAAAAGCTGTTTTTGCTAAGCTTAGTTCCATGAGATTTAGTCATAAATACTCCTCAAAACAAGTGTTCCACTAACAGACAAGTTTGAGAAAAAATGCACTCCATAGTTCACTGCTTAAGAACCATACTGCAGATAATTTATATTAAAAATTATGTTAAAATCCTGCAGTAAAGAAACCAGTTTGATTTACTGTTCCACCCATCTTATTTAATCATAGAACTCTGGGGAGGGGGTGCTATCTCCACGACCCTAGAATTCCATTGAACGTGTTACTTTGGAAGTCATTTGCTAACTAGTTATCAGACAATCTGTAATTCTGCCATAAAACCTGTTCACATCAATAAAATATGAACATGTTTCATGAAGTGAACATCCATGATAATGAAAGAGTTGAGTAGACCCATTAGAATACTGAGGACCTCTTCTGTTAACCCTGTTTTGACTCGGACCGCTAACATATTATTCTTGGTATGGGTTAAATCAGCGTTCAGAAGGTTCTGACTCCTTTAGCTTCAAACATGGTTACTTTAGATTTTTTTGTAGTTGTGTTACTCTGAGTTTCTTAGTAAATACTTATATTGAACAAAATAGTACATAGATTTCTGAAACTGGGTTTAGAATTGTTACACTTGGCAAAGTGGGCATATCTTCTGAAGAAGCTACTGTTAACATATCTCTGAAAAGGTTTTGAAAGAATCTGTGGGGATTTGAACCCCACTCTGGTATTTAGCATTAGTCATCTTGAGCAGTTTTTCAGTATATGCTTTTACAGTCGGGGCAGAGTTTTTCAGTCACTCTAATTATCCAACTTACTCTATTTCCTGGGGTAGCTAGTGGGCCAGCTCCTGCTATCTAATTTTGTAGGAGCATTTAATTGATTGGGTTGTAAGAAAACTGGGATCACTCTGTGCGAAGAAAATTTAAATCCCCCTCCCCCCACTTTTCACTTGTGTTAAGTCTTTATTTAAATAATGCTAAAATTAGGAAACTCTTATCTTAACTACAAAATACCTAGTTAGGAAAGTGTGTGCCTCTTTCCTAAGTCCTAAAAGTATATAATTTTTAGTTTGTGTCAGTGTTAGCAGATTAATCCACTATTTTGAAAATATGAGGATTAGGGAACTACATTAAAAAACATCTTCGGTTTCAAATACAGTAATCTTCTCACTGGTCGAGATGCTGTTTATCACGTCATTTGTCAGGCCCTTGCTTTGGGCTCATGCCAGCTCTGTGCTCTACCCTGTTTCCCATCTATAGGCATTAAATATGAGACGCTTCTGCTGTTTGTACAGCATGGCTGACGTCGTTTGGTCCCTCTGAGTTCTCAAATGCACTTCAGAGTCCTTGACACCTGCTGATGCTGCATTCTAGAGGAGTGAAATGGATTTTGTGATGCAAGGAATGAATAATAGAGCGTTGGAACTGGAAAAACCCTTGAGGTGACCTTAGCCAACTCCCTCACTGACCAGAGATGAGAGGCCTAGGTTTGCTGACATGTCGAGTTCAAGATTACATGTCCATTAAGTGGCAGAGCAGGGACCCTAATTCTGGTTTTCTCATTCTTTCTGAGCATGTCTCCTCCTTGCCTTGTTGTTGGAGGGCCAGAGCTCTTCAAAACCTAAGCATAGGGCCAGCAGTTGAATTTCTAGTGAAACACATAACTTTTCTAGGATCACACAGGGGCATCATCTGGTGAGTGGTGAGTCTTCCACAAAAGGAGAATGGAAGACTTTTAAGGGTCAAGGACTGAGGGATACCTAACAACACGATCATCCATGCTTCTCTAGAAACTTTATAATCCCTGATTGTCAGTTTAGGTAGTCTAGCCCAGTGACTGCACGACCCAAGTCTGGCTGCACATCTTTACCTGAGGGAATTTTTAAAAATAAAGACTTTGGAGGCCTTGAAAATCTGTTGTCAAGAAGGCTCTCTCAGTGATTCGATGGGGCAGTCAATTCAGTATTTAAAGTCTGGTCAGTAGAATACCTGCTTTGGAGTCACTTGGGATGACTGTCAGAAATGCAAGTTCCAGGGCCCTGCCCAGACCTACCTAGGGAATCGGTCTATTCAGGGAGGGCCTGAAATGTGGGAATTACCTGGGAGTTACGGACTTCTTTTTCCTGAACATTTTGCAGGAGATGATAGAGCCAGGGATATCCAGGTTTATCTTATTTCTGGCTGGAAGTGGGTGGGACAGGTGGGTATGATTGCAATGCCCAACTGTATGGCAAACTTAAGTGTCAGATGCTGTTCCCTCTCCAACTTTTGATCTCTTGGGTTTCAGGACTAGAAACATTGAGTGTAGAAGTCACTGGGCTGTGTCTTTACTGAACACCCGACCTGTCCCTAGAAGAGTGTATGTGTGTGTGTGTGTGTGTAGGTATGTATGTGTGCACGTGTGTGTCTGTAAGTGTGTAATCAGTTTTTAAAACTCTAGGGTAGTTTGTTCTGTGGCTGTTAACTTTGCCTTCCAAAAGAGGAGGTAAGAGAATTACAGTTGAAGACCTCAGGAAATGAGTGTTGCTGTTTCACATCTTAATGTGATAGCTTCACTCTTAACCTAGGAATTGTTGAGGTGGGTCCTGTGCTGACCCCATAAGCTGCCAATTAGAAGCTTTCAGACAAAAGGAAAAAACAAAAGGCCAAAACAGACATAAAGAAATACAAATTACAGGGGCCCAGAAGAGGGGCTTTGCAGATGTAGATTATCTCTGGACAGGCAGTGCCTTGGATAGGAACACAGACCTCTTTTTTTCCTCCCTTCCTGAGATCCCATGTGGTGAAGTCTCATACAAAACATGAGGGATCTTAGCTAGGTTTAACTTATGTCTTTGTTGCTTCCTGAGAACTTGAAAGTTAGTTTTTAATGCTGGTTTATTTTATGAGGATTATATGATTTTCAAACTTTATTTTGACAGCATGGTATTTTCTCCTCTTTTTAAAAGCAATCTTAGCTCCTCAGGATTGAAAGAGATAAGTGGTATTTTATTAGTCTAATGCATACCTTCAAATTTAATAGCTTTTTTTTTTTTTTAACTGTGATGAAGTCAGTCACAGTGAGCCCAAGGCGGTGATGAACATTAATTTGAGAAATGTGGTTTTGTGCATCAGTTGTAGTCTTTAGGTCAGCTGATAGTTGTTAGGTATTCATAGTATCGAGAGGTTAAGAATCCTGATTCTTGCAGACAAGTGGTTGAAAAGAGCAGGATGGTTGAGTGAGTTGGTGGGTGATGGTAGTTTAATAAATACCTCATTTTTGCTGACTCTGGGTGTATTTAGTTAGAAATTTGGCACAAAGGCTGGGCTTATGCCCAGGTGTTCACAAAACAAGAAAGCTTGGCAGCACAGGGTAAATGCATTGCTGCCGAGTATATTAACTGTGGAATATAATACGTTTGAATATGTCCATCTTTAGGTTTTAGTGGCTAAATTTGTATAAAATGAAATTCATATAAAATAAGATGAAATTTATTTTTTCATGGTATTGAAGAAACTATCAACGTGCTATTGAAGAAACTATTTATTAGTATATCTTAAAATTACTTTTCTGTGTACCCTTGTTTCTTCCAAAAGTCATGACTAATCAGTCATTTCAAAAATCTGATGTTGCAAATTGAGCTTTTTATAAAGTTTCAGGGGAAAACTATAAAATTTATTCTTTTAGCTTTGTTTTTCCACTCAGACCTTTAACTTGGTGTTTTGTAGAATAATTTTCAAAGTGTCAGTATTGATTATAGGATTTAAGAAACTAAATACATTGATTTTTAAATTTTAATTTTTTATTCATTGTCAGGGAGAAAAAACTTTTTCTGTACCCTCTTAATTTGCAAGCCCCCAATTACTGAACCTAACAAAAGACAGGTTACACAGTGTTATATATCCACTGTATCTCAATAAAATCAGGGAGAAAAGGGCTTACCAGAAGTGGCAATATGGTTTTTACTAATATTTCACATGCATTGGAAGTTCACAGAAAAGAACTGAAACAAAGAAGTGACTAGTCTCTGGGGCTTGTATGCCCCAGAGGGGATTTGGGTTCTGAGAGTGGATAAACTGCAGGTAATGACCAAGAAAATATATAGGGGGAAACTAATGGAAGATGAGAACGATTTTAGCAGGGTTTATTTATGCAGCTTCATCTTGGTGCTGGTTCTCCATCTCCATTGTAAGAGTGGCTCTCCTTGTCCTGGTAGAGGAGAGGGGAACACTTTCACAAGGGAAGTTTATAACCTGTTTTTAGGCAGAAAAAGCTAGGGGAGAGAAGAGTATCTGTTGGTTCTTAATTGCCTTTAACTCAAAATAATCCTTGTGCCTATAAGTTTGGGGTGAAGGGACAGGGCATATTCTGACTCTCTCCACTATGAAATAAGTTTAATTCTCAGCAAACTGCGACAGCAGTTTCTTCTGATTGTTGCTGTTGTTCAGTCGCTACGTTGTGTTGACTCCTTGCGATCCTATGGACTGCAGGGCGCCAGGCTTCCCTGGCCTGCACTGTCTCCTAGAGTTTGTTCAACTCATGTCCACTGAGTCGGTGACGCCGTCCAGCCATCTCATCCTCTGTCACCCCCTTCTCCTTCTGCCTTCAGTCTTTCCCAGCAGCAGGGTCTTTTCCAATTTTGGAATGTGGGGACAGGACATATTCTAACTCTCTTCATTATGAAATAAGACTAACTCTCAGCAAACTGAAATAGAAAAGTTTCTTCTTCTGATAGTCTGTGGTAATGAAACCTTTAAATGACTAGTTTCTGAAAGGAAAAATATCTATTGTGAGGATATGGACAAGTTTGGAAGAGAACCATTCTCAATTAATTTGTAAATTATCTGTATTTTTGTTTCTTTCTTTTCTTGATGGTGATCTTTGTATTGCTTTGTTTTATTCCATGAGGAAAAAAAAAATGAAGTGTATTGTAACTCCCAAGAACAGGTTACCTAGTTTCTCGGCAGCTTTTGAGGAGCTTCCCTGGTGGCTCAGATGGTAAAGCCTGCCTGCAGGGTCAGAGACCTGGGTTTGATCTTTAGGTCAGGAGGATTATCTGGAGGAGGAAATGGCAACCCACTCCAGTATTCTTTCCTGGAGAATCCCACGGACAGAGGAGCCTGGTGGGCTAACAGCCCATGGGGTCACATAGAGTCAGACACAATCTAGTGACGAACTCTTTCACTTTCTTTCACTTTACTGTGAACATGAGATGGAACCTGTTGGTTAAATAAAGTTGAGTTTTGACTTTATACTTTTTTAGTCCTTGTTGCCCCTGAGACTTACCTGTTTTGCCAGTAGATTAGGAACATAGTGTTTTAGTGCCCTTGACTTTTTCCCTTAATTAGTTTGATACAAAACACAAACTTTGTTAATGTATTCAGATGTAAGTATACAGTTGAAATTCTTCTGTGAGCATTTCTTCTGTTAAATTATAGCAAGATGTGAACGCCCTTAGTGTTCTTCGGACTTTTCCATGATGTTTCTTCTAGTTTTTGTCTACTTGTACTTTGGAAAAAGTATACATACACACATCTGTACCTCAAGTGATGTAAAATAGAAACCAGTTTCAATTATTACTTAGTAGCTGTCATCATAATGATGGAAAACGTAGATGAGAAAAAAGATGGTGAACGAAATGGGAGAATATACAGAACAAATTCTGACCCAGGAATCCCTCCTCTGTTTTAATCTATAGAATGTTAAAATCCTGTTTTTCTGGAATGCAGTTGATTTATCCATCTGTTTTTCCTACGATGGTTTTTTTTCTGTTATACTACCTTATCTATTGCACCTGCCCTTGCTTTTTTACCTTTCTAAATTACGAGTACAGCAGAGTGTTTTTATTTTGCACCTGTTGAAGCATTTTAAGTATTTCTTGAACAGAATAGTTGATGATTGAAACTAAAGCTGTGCTTCAGCATACACCTCCTTCCTCTGTGCTTGTTTTAAGGTACTTGCTTTCGCTTGAGTCCACTGCTGCTACGGGATTTTGAGAGCTGAGGAAACCATGAGTGTCTTTTTACAACTAAAAGCGCTAACTTTAAAAAATACTTTCTGACATTTTACTTGTGAGTGTCTTTTGATCTGTCGGGTCTGTGCAGTGGCTCGGTTAGCATGTTTTACTTTAAAAAAAAAAAATAGTAATTTTTTGGCTGTGCTGCCTGGCTTGCAGGATCTTAGTTCCCTGACCAGGGGTTGAACCTGGGCTGTGGCAGTGAAAGCCTCCTAACTACTGGACTGCCAGGGAATTCCTTAGCGTGTTTTACTTATTAATGTATCTGGTTTTGCTTCTTAAAGTATCAGAATGTCAATATTTTGACATCATTGGATATCCCTTTATTGCTGATGGTATCTTCATACATTTTTTGAGGGACTTTAAGCTGCATTGGCAGCTCCTCCCAAGTATTATGAAGAGATGGAGTCTCATTTAAAACTACCTTTTTTGTGTTTAACTACCCAGTAATCTCTTATATCACCTTAGGTAATTGAAGGGTCATAGCAGAGGCCACGGTCTAGGACCTGCTGTCCTCCCTGTTGGAGGACCTCTGCCCATCCCAGAGGGTCTTAGGCGCAGCCTCCCTTGTCCAGTGCAGTCCTGTGACTCAGCCTGGACCAGCCCTGAGCCAGAGCACAGAGTAAGTCTATTCAACCAGAAGAACCATTAGGGCTTCCCTATTTTTCAGATCAGCTGTGATCCACTCCTAGCATGCTCTGCCCATACTGACGAAGATCATTTGTTTGGAATCCAAACAGTTGAATATGGTGCCCTGAAGCCCAGAGCCCCTGGGGTAGGCTGAGTGTGAAGAGGGGACACAGCCATCTCAACCTCTTAGGGCTCAGGAGACTGCTTGGCCACTTCAAAAGAAGAGGGGAGAAGTTGGGGTTTAAACTGTGTTGTTAAGCGTTCCTTCCCATCTTTCCATGAAAGGGACTTTGAATGCAGTGGTAATAGGATTTACCAAACTCTTGTGTATACCAGGGTTGTTATTAGCTTAACTTGGGATCAGGTTGTTGGGATTAACAAAGAAATGAGACAAAATGCTTGCTATCTTCAACTCCCTTGCTAGGGAGATGGGCTAAGGAGCACAGATTTTCGATGTTTTAGCCTAGAAAGAACATGTTGCATTTACGTTCAAATAAAGGCCTAGCCATTTCCTTGTGTTGTAGTGTTGAATTATTTGACTCTGAACTTGTTTCTTCCAATAAAGTGCCTTTCTCTCTCTCCCCAGTCCCTTATTCATTCAGTTAGAAGACAATTGCAGATGTTTTTTTCCTCCAGGCAAACTGATTGAAAAAAAAAAAAAATCAAATCTTTGATTTTTCTCATGATGTGGAAAGTTCGCAAAACATTTTCTCTTCTTTGCTTTCTAGATGACTTGACCAACAGAATTGATTTTCTAGGGATGGGACAAAGTGGGACTAGGAAGTACAAGTCAGGACTTGGGAGCCCAGAAAGATGATTAATGACATTACACCAGCCTCTGTGAACTGGAGCACTGGAGTGTAGAGTTATTGCTCTGTGTGGTATTGTGTAACTGTTATTCAGAATGAATTAGCTTGACTTAAAATATGAAGGTACTCTCAGCCAAGCTTCCCCAGTGGACTGTTAACTGGCCTGGAAGGTCAGCACGTTGTTAAATTGAGCCATGAGGTATCAGATGAAAACTAACTGAGGCTTGTTTTCACTGTTACTGATAGCTTCTTCCTTAAGATTAATACCCCTGTAATGTAAATCATAAATACCAGTACTATATATTCTGATTTCATCAAGTAAGATTTTGAAAAAGAGAAATGAAGGGATCTGTGTGTTTGGATGTTAAGAAGCCCAGTGTTTCTGTAGTGTTAGGAGATCAGAGGACTTAGGGAAAAAAAATTGCTGTCCCTTGATTTTCTTTTGTTGAAATAGTCATTGAAAATATTTAAAGCATTGCCTTATTCAGTCATCACAGACTTTACAGATTCCAGTTTGTGTAAATGGGGGGTGGCGATTTCCATGAGGGCATGGTTAACTTAGCAGATGCAATTTTACATCTTGTTTTCCTTTTTTTGTTAAATCCTTATGCATATTGTGAATTAGAGTTTATTTTTAGCTCTTAATGAGTTCTTTCCTCATCATTGTACTTTTTGTTGAAACTCTGTTTTCTACATAACACTTTGATTTTGAAGGGGGAGTTTATATAGCTCACAAGTCCTGTATCTATCCCCAGTCTCCACTCCAGTTCAACTAGAATTTGTATTTTTTCATTTGCAGTAATAGATCTGGTTATCTGTTACTTTGTAGAGTAAGTGTGGTGATGCCATTGACTCTTCACCACCTGTTTGACCTTTGCAATTTATCCTGAGAAAGTTAGATTTAAAGGAGGCATAGCTGCTTGTAAACAGATAAACCAGAATTATTTCATTGTATTCAAGGTCACTGGAGCCTGAAGGAGCAATTTTATTTCTTTATATTTTGATGCTTTACATTCAATCTTAAGGAGTCACTGGGTCATTAACACAGTAGCTTCCAAGATACTGTGTTCTGAATCCTTCTTCCTGACCCTGGTGCTTGTCTCTGAGAGCTTTTTTCATACCACTAAAATGAATTACACTTTGCTTTCAGTCCACTTGAATAAAATGTACCTAAATAGGCTGGTTATGGTGTGTCAAATCAGTTGACTTCTCTCCTCCTGTAAAATAAAGGTGCTTTCCTAAATGATCTGAAGTCTTACCTAGCCCTGGATTTCTGTGACCTTTCTCCTTTGTGAACAGAACTGCAAAGTTAACTCTTCAGCATAGTGCGGAGGGATTCTGACATGTATGGTGCAGAATCATTCTGCTTCTCAGGCAGAATGATTTGGGATCTAACATTTAAGCTCAAGATATTTAACTAGGGTTTTTTGTTTTTGTTTTTTTTTTAACTCTTAGTATTCCTGGGCATTTCTTTCAGGGGTGAATTCCCTTCTTTCATGTTATAATCAGGTTAAAATACAGAATTGTCAATATTGATTTGTTACTGTGTTTTTTGTTAATGCATTTCTTTTTGTAAGTGCTGGAAATTGGAAGCCTTTGCAGAAAGGCATGATGGCGTATCATTGTTCAGTGCATTAATGTCCCCCAATTCCATATTTGGGGACATTAAAAACAGACCTAATGAGCTCTTAAAAATCGGAATGTGAGATCCTCTGAGGTCAGGTTCGCTGATCTTACTTGAGATTTTAGTTTCCTGAGTGTTTACTGAAAACAGCATATGTGGACATAGCCATCGGGGGAAGGAGGGCATCTAATATTCTTCCTGGTTGGTAGGGCTGGGCAGAGACTTTTAAGAGCCCCTCTCCCTTTGTGGTGGGGCAGTGGTGAGGTACTGCCGATGGACTTAGTTTCGTGTATACAGTTCTTTTTTTTTTTTTTTTAGGCAAATCAATAGGGACAGAAAGAAGAGGAGTGGTTGACTAGGGCTGGCCACGTCGGGCCAGAGAGAGGAACGGGCTGTGGTTGCCACTACATGCTGCACTCCCCTTTAGGGTGATGAAGATAGTCGAAATGTGGGTTGTGATGACGAGTGCACAAGTCGGAGAATATTCTAAAAACCCACACATTGTACGCTTTCAATAGGTTAATTTTATGGTGTGTCAACTATATCTCAATAAAGGTGTTCATTTTTTTTTATTAAAGGAAATGTATACAGTTCTTAGGTAGTTTTGGTTAGGTGAAAACGAACATCTGAGAGGGAAAGTGAAAGGAAAGTGAAGTCGCTCAGTCGTGTCCGACTCTTGGTGACCCCGTGGACTGTAGCCCACCACACTCCTCTGTCCATGGGACTTTCCAGGCAAGAGTACTGGAGTGGGCTGCCATCTCCTTCTCCAGAGGATCTTCCTGGCCCAGGGACTGAACCCAGGTCTCCTGCATTGTAAGCAAGATGCTTTACCGTCTGAGCTGGCTTATCTGCTTCTTAAGACCAAATTCTGCCATAGGTTCAGGCATCAAGCTAGCTGGCTCTAATTGACTGATAAATTACTTTGCAAGCTTGATGGAAGTGCTAGTTCTCTGTTCTTTTTTGAGGTGCTTCCAACACACCTTTTATGAAGTGCTCACTTGTGGCTGACAGCATTCCAGGGGTGGGCATCTGTGCCCTCTGTTTGCATCATGCAAAAAGAAATCCTTCTGAACAAGGCTGAATCGAGGACTGTGTCATATTCAGCTTCTGTCCAGAAGCGCACGAGTGAAAGACCCCTTGGATTCTCGTGTCCTGTTGATACAAGACCGGATAGTGTCTCTAAACTAGTTGAACACATCTGGAATACCTTTGATTTGACTAATGAGACCGCCATTTCTAATGCTCAGTACACTAATTAACAAATAAGTAGCTTAAGGAACAAAGATGCTTTTTGACATTCATTATAGTAATTAGCAGAGAATTGGTTGTTGACTTAGATACAGATGGTAGATAGTCTTGTAACTAGGCACTTTTGGAGGTTTCTCCTTACTTGTGTTGGATGAACATAACATCACATTGATTCATGACAAATTAAAGAAAAATTTAACTGCAGTGAAATCTACATACCATAAAGTTGACCATGTTGACCATTTTAAGTATATACCTCTGTGGCATTAAATACATTCACAGTGTTGTGCAGCCATCACCACTGTTTCTAGAACTGGTTAATCATTCTGACCTGAAACTCTGTGCCCATTAAACATAACTCCCCACGCTATCTCCCTTAGCCCTTGGCAACCACTGTTGTACTTTTTATCTCTCTGAGTTTGTCTGTTCTGGGTAAAGCAGTGAAACTGTTTGGTATTTGTTATTCCAGGGCTTCCCAGGTGGCGAAGTGGTAAAGGATCTGTCTACCAGTGCAGGAGACATGAGAGAGATGGGTTCGATCTCTGGGTTGGGAAGATCCCCTGGAGTAGGAAATGGCAACCCACTCCAGTATTCTTCCTGGAGAGTCCCATGAACAGAGGAGCCTGGCGGGCTACAGTGCGCGTGATCACAAAGAGTCAGACACAGCTGAGCACACGAGCAGAACATTATACCAAAGTGTTTTTTGGGGTTTTTTTTGGTCGTGTCATGCAGCATGTGGGATTTTACTTCCCTGACCAGGGATCAAACCCCTGCCCCTTGCATTGGAGGTGCAGCGTGTTAACCACTGAGCCTCCAAGGAAGTCCCCCAAAGTGTTTTAAAAGTAAATTATAGCAATTGTTTTAAGAGGTACTAAATTTTTGTCTTGGGCCATGGGTTTTTTTTTTGCATATTTTATTTCCTTTTATTTCAGTGTGCCTTCAGTCACCAACCCCTCCTTTTGAAATATTTTTTTGTTTTCAAACTTGGTTCTTGCCACTTTCCCCATAAAAGGGGTGTCCAGGAAGAAAAGAGTGAATTTGTACACTGTTTTGGCAGATGGCCTGCTACTTGCAGGGACTTCATCTCACCCCCTTGCAGTGGTCCAGCCTGGTTCGGGCTTGTTTTCTTCTTTGGACGTTGCCTCCAAGCTCCATGGCTTATCCGCAGGCCACCTGGAGGAAGGGGTGGTGGCACACACAGAAGATTCAGGAAAGAGAAGCAAAGCAGCTCTGTGCCCCAGCAGCCCTCTTTGCCTTCATACTCATCTACTTCTCCTTCTCCTGGAGGGACATGCCCTCCAGGGACGATCGCCTGTGCGAGGTCCTGGGACGACACGGGGCAGTGGCCTCAGGCTTCTTTCTCTTTCTCTTGCTTCATCCCCTCTTCTGCTGAGAACCTAAAGGCAGTCTTGGCAGAAAGCTGTTGCTCAATAGAAGGAGCCAAAGAGGAAAAAGTAGACTTTCTCTTCTATAGTTGTAGCTTGACCTTCTGTTTTTCCTCCTTCTCTAGCACTCCTTTTGCCCATCCCATCCCACCTCCCCTAAAACAAACACACACACAAACACACACACCAAAAAAAAAAAATCCAGCGAGGGAGATCCCTTTTAGACCACTGGAACAATTGCTGTAGTAAAGGAAGCCTTAAGCATCTTCCTGCTGCACCTTTGGGTGACAGATGCTGATGTAGGTTGAATGTAGAGGCAGGTGTTCTGTGGCCTATTTCCACCTTTACATTATTTCAGATTCTGTGTTACTGAGTAGAGCAGTCTTCCTTTAAAATTTTAGGTCCCATTTCTTGGCCTCTTGCCTTGTCTATTGGCATCTGCCAAATGCCTGCTTGGCTACAGGAACATCATTCCACACTTGGTGACTGTATTTATTTTCAAATGCTGGCTATTGACAACTCAAGAGCAATTCCACCAGTTGAAACTTAGCAGAAAGCTTCCCCTGTGGTGGAGATGTTAATAATTTTTTAAAGGTCGTCCTTCTTATGGTTTAGGGTCTGAACTGCAGCTTCATACAGGCTTCTCCACACTATGTCCTTTGTGGGGAGCTTCCGAAGGTCTCTTTTTGCCGTAGGGAAGAGCAACTTCTGGAGCTGGAAGGTCTTGTCAGGTGTTGGTGGTGAAGGTGACTCACATCAGCAGCTTTTGTTAACTGAGAACACTGGCGCACTGGAGAACACCAGCCAGAGTTGAGTACTTGATTTCAAGGCGGTGGCTGTGTCTCTTAAGAGATCCTGAGTCACAACATATTCTGCTAATCTAACTTCTTACTTTATTGGCACCTTGTTTTTCAGGTGAGTCAGAGTTGGAGGGAACTGGATATAGTTTGCAGAGGGGAATGAAGAATGCTCTGAACGGTGACTTGTTTTGGAGCTAGGATTTAGAAGCAGTACTTCCTGGGTGTTCCACATCAGGAATGTGATTTGGAGAAGGTCTGGTTCACTAATGAGTTGTTGATTATTCCATTTGATGGTTGAATCTTTGAAGCAGTCTTTTATTTGAACAGAAATGAGAGAGATTTCAGTTTGTATGGAGAAATCTATAAGACACTTCATGTATCCTAGAGCATTGTCTAACTTCATTATGACCATTCCATATTGAGATATTCTCTATCCTCCCTCTGTCCCTATCTTAAGTATAGGCAAGGGGCCAGTATGGGACCATACCAAGATCAGTTAGGTGTTTTCTCCCAGAACCTCAAGGAGGTGATAGAAGGATGAGATGGTGATGGTGGCCCTTCTCATTAGACACCCTGTCTGTCTGACCTCTGAGATGATTGCTCTTTTCACTGCTTAGCCCACTGGAGCCTGGTTCCTAGCTCCTCTTGATTCTAAAAATTTCTGTGCCTCTTCCAATAAATTCCCTTTTGCTAGTTAGCTGAATGCAGTTTATGTTACTTATAGAACTCTAGTGAAACAATTTTGCTTAATTCACATTCTGTCTCTGTGTGTCAAAATTGACTTTTCAATACACCCAAAAGTAAGCTTACCGATTTTTTGGAGGGGTTGAGCTAGTATCACTTAGACTCAGAAGAGTAACTTTTGTAATTGCTTAGAAGTCCTTGTTTTGAACTTGTCAACTTTCCACAGAGGGCTCTCAGAAAAGGTGCAGATTCTAGGCCTCACTTTCTAGGTAAAACCTCGTTTAGGCCAGAATGTTTTCCATTAAGAAGTTATTTGAATCAGAATGGGAGATTGAGCCCTTTTCTGGCTCAGGTCATAAGACATTTCCAGTTAGTTGGATACCTTTCACACCTGTATCATTCTAACCTGAACTTTCAGTTCTTTAACATAGCATATGTGTTGAACTAGATTCTCTAAAGCATTTGTGATGTGAAAGAAATTAAGCTGCTGTCTAGAGTCCTCAGACTGCTTCGTGGCGACAAAGGTGTTGTGATTTTTTATTTTGGTTTGTTTGGAATAGCTTTTACCTTTGAGTCTGAGGTTTGTTTAAGGACTATTTTTCACTTCCAAAAAAACCACTTACCGCTTTTTGAATAGTACTCTGCATTGCCAGTAATCCTCTAGGCTTTGCATCCTGACCGTTTTGCAGGGTCACAGTTTTCCCTCCTTTGAACCTGTTAAATTTGTCATGTCTGTAATAGATGAACTGCCCAAGAGAACTGCTTACTCTCCCTGAGACTTAGCTTTGAGGAAAACAAAGGCTATCGGTAAAGATGTTTGTCGCTGTTTTGCGAGGTGTGTATGAATGTGTATTTTATAAAGTCATTTGTCCCTGTCTTTCAAATAGTTGACTCGTATTTGATCCACGTTGTCTTTGTTGGAGGGAAACCAAAGTTCAAGTATAATTATGCAAAAATCATAGGTGCAGTGAAGCTAATTAATAATATTCCCTCCTAAGTAATATCTTGTGACTTCTCTCCCATTTCATTATGTTTTATGGTCAGCCCTTTCCTCCTTGAGTGTAGTCAAGAACTACCTGAAGAATGGCTGAGATGACCAGTAGTAATGGCATTCTTAGTGATGACTCAGTTGATATTTCTGGGTGTTTCTTCTCTAGCTTTTATAATCTTCAGAGGTCAGTGATGTTTGATGGCTGTTGTTGTATATAGCAGCTGATGAGAGTCATAGACCTTATAGAAAAACAAGCTTACTTGTGAATGACCTCCATTTATTCCCTCTGCTTATTCAGTCATCATTTAATTAAAACCCATTGGTGTCTAGTCTTGTGGGAATGCAGGTAGGCTTAGAGGTATTACATTTCTTTGTTCCGTGGTGTCAGTGATATACATCGTTAGTATCAATTTTTTTGAACAGCTTTCAGTTCTCTTTGAGAAGATCAAACCCTAATTTTTAATCTTTATTTTAGTATATTTATTTTTAACTAATCATTGATGCAGAATCATAACTCTTGTTTGAAATAATATCCAATCAATTTTATGTCCTTACCTTGCAGCCTCTTAGGATATTTATGTAAGCTTAAAGGATTAGAATGGGATATCTGTTCAAGTAGCTTTAAGTGAAAACACAGCATGAAGGTGAGAGGAAGGATGGTTTGGCCAGGATATTACCAGGTTTTAGGAAATGATACAGAAAATCTTTGAATAACACCTTAATTAGGTGGTAGATTCTGCACTCTGAAAACAAAAATCCTGTGGGAATTGTTAAAGTTTAACTTAGGTCCTGGTCCCTTGATTCGAATTTTCTTAGAAATTTTGCTTCACTTTTATTTTTTTTTAATCCTAGATGAAAATGATAGAAAATTAAAATGAAAGAACACCTTAGCTTTGTAAAGAATGATGAAATCTAGGGCGGAGGCAGCAGTCAAGATTGGGGAGTTGACCAAGGACAATTATTTGATGAATTTGATAACTAATATAGTTATCACGAGGATTAACCTTTAGTTTTTTTATTTCTGAATATTTCTTAACCAGGAGTCTTGAATTGCTAGGGAAGAGAAGGAATTATGGGTTAATTTCCATGTTTTAACAGTGGAAGGGCTATAATTAAGATAGCCAAGTAGCATAGAATAGTTAATTGAATTTTTAAATTATATGTTTAATATAATCTTTCATATGCTGGAGGCTTATGAAAAATAATTTGCCTTGGTTTCTTGCTTCAAAAGAATGCTGTTTAGAACCAATCAATCTTTATCTGAATCTTAAGTAAATCTCAGAGGGATCTGAGGTTTTTACACATACGCAAGTCACAACTGTAAGATGATAAAGCTTTTTAAACCTTAAAACAAGTTCCACTTCCTTTAGTCTTGGATGTAGCATTTTAGGGAGGAGCAGAGGATCAAGACCCCAGATAAAGTATAGAAGGCTTTTGGGTTAAGGAGATGCATTGCAATTCAGAGTATATATGTGTGGTTTCTTGCTTGAAGATTGGTAATTTAGGTATATATGGACTACCTTAATAATGTTACTATTTATTAAGAGAACTAGAATGAGCATTATATTATTTTTGGAAATAGGGCTGAACTAGTAAGTGATCTAGCAGCATACATAAAGTCTTCCAATTTTTCCCCCAAATAAAGGAGATTGGTTTGCAATATGTAATTATTTGGTACCCTGCCTCCTTTATAAATAGCAAGTAAGAAATTATCAGCAACAAAACAGGAAAACACCTGGACACTGAGGGCTATTGAATACTGGAGTAAGGTAAGGACTAGTGTTTGGTGAAATGTTCATTTAAGTGTTATACTTGTCGAATACCTAGTGTTTTGTATAACATTCTCCAGCATAAGATGCTCCTTTAATGAAAGCGGCTTACTCTACTGCACAGGCCTGAAATTATTTGTGAAACTTAACTTTACAAGAGCAAGGTAGATGGTAGAGTCATAGGGGTGAGCATTAGGGTGCACTTTTAGTCTGGCTTTTGTCACTGATGAGGTATCTTTAATGAATCTAGGTCTTAGACATAGCAGGAGGACATAAACTCCTTGGCCCCTTTTTTTTAGGGGACAGTTCAGTTCAGTCACTCAGTCGTTTCCGACTCTGTGACCCCGTGGACTGCAGCCTGCCAGGCCTCCCTGTCCATCACCAACTCCCAGAGTTCACTCAGACTCATGTCCATTGAGTCGGTGATGCCGTCCAACCATCTCATCCTCTGTCGCCCCCCTTCTCCTCCTGCCTTCAGTCTTCCAGTATCAAGGTCTTTTCAGGTGGCCAAAGTATTGGAGTTTCAGCTTCAGCATCAGTCCTTCCAGTGAATATTCAGGACTCATTTCCTTTAGGATGGACTGGTTGGATCTCCTTGCTGTCCAAGGGACTCTCAAGAGTCTTCTCCAACACCACAGTTCAAAAGCATCAGTTCTTCAGCACTCAGCTTTCTTTATAGTCCAACTCTCCCATACATACGTGACTACTGGAAAAACCATAGCTTTGACTAGACAGACCTTTGTTGGCAAAGTAATGTCTTTGCTTTTAATATGCTGTCTAGGTTGGTCATAACTTTTCTTCCAAGGAGCAAGCATCTTTTAATTTCATGGCTGCAGTCACCATCGGCAGTGATTTTGGAGCCCAAAAAAATAAAGTCTGTCACCGTTTCCATTGTTTCCCCATCTATTTGCCATGAAGTGATGGGACCAGATGCCATGATCTTAGTTTTCTGAATGTTGAGCTTTAAGCCAACTTTTTCACTCTCCTCTTTCACTTTCAAGAGGTTCTTTAGTTCTTGTTCACTTTCTGCCATAAGGATGGTGTCATCCATATAGCTGAGGTTATTGATATTTTTCCCAGCAATCTTGGTTCCAGTTTGTGCTTCATCCAGCCCAGCGTTTCTCATGATGTACTCTGCAATAAGGTAAATAAGCAGGGTGACAAAATATAGCCTTGTTGTACTCCTTTTCCTCTTTGGAACCAGTCTGTTGTTCCATGTCTGGTTCTAACTACTGCTTCTTGACCTGCATACAGATTTCTCAGGAGGCAGGTCAGGTGGTCTGGTATTCCCATTTCTTTAAGAATTTTCCTCAGTTTGTTGTGATCCACACAGTCAAAGGCTTTGGCTTAGTCAATAAAGACCTACAAAGACTTTTAGGGGACACTTGGTGGCAAAAAGATGGATTCGTATGAATGAGAGCTCTTTTGTTAAGTGTCTTTGCCCAATTCTTGAAAATGTGTTTGTAGAGTTGCTGTGAATTTTGTAATATGGCCCCCAATAGCCGAGAAGCTCTGTTTATAGATGTTACTTCTGCATCAGATGGTCCTTTGTACTAATCTGTTGCCATGAAAATATAGCACCTTCCCCAGGAGTGAGCCTCATATATGTGAGAATAAGCAAGTAGTCAAGCTTCCATGCGATATGAAGGTGGCGGCTGCAGGAGCTAACCCATTTTGTATCTCTCTTTAGAAACCATCTGTTAATTGGGAGAGGGATTGTGCTGGGGTCTCTGAGTGGTTTGCTGTAACGTACCTGTCCCTTAGCACAAAACACAGTGGATATTTATTTCTGTCAGGGTGCCTCTTTGACTTAATTATAGCCATGGCTCCCATCGGACCTGCAGCCTTTACCACTTTTACCATGTCCTGCTCAAGTTCCTCTATAGATTTTGTTCCATTGGGATTTTTTCCTCTTTATTGCTTCAGAGAGGGCCCTTTTAAAGTCCTTGAAGCTGTATCTGCAGTATTTAAATAGGTTTCCTTTACAGTCAGCATTTATACCCTAACCTGCCTAAACAATTGGTCTGTTTGGGGATTTCTCCCAAGTATAAAAATCAGTGCTTTCGTGTGACTATTTTAAATTGAGGGGGAGGAAAAAAAAACCACACTCCTCATAGTGTCTTGGAAATGTAACTGCCTTTCTTTATTAAATATAGACTAAACAAAATGTCCTGAACAAAAAGAAGGAAAATCATATGTTATTTATACCTAAATCTTTGTGCAGATTGGGGACAATGGATGTCCTTTGGAATTTTACTTCCTTTGTTGTTGCTAAAAATATCACTGATTTCATTCTGGTCTGTCTTTTTAAAATAAAATGAACTAAACTGGAGAACTGTCCCCAGAAGGAAGCCTTGTTACTTGTATGAAAGTGAAAGTGTTAGTTGCTCGGTCGTGTCCAGCTCTCTACGACCCCATGGACTGTACCCCGCCAGACTCCTCTGTCTGTGAGATTGTCCAGAGAAGAATACTGGAGTGGGTTGCCATTCCCTTCTTCAAGGGAGCTTCCTGACCCAAGGATCGAACTTTTTCAGGTCTCCCACATTGCAGACAGATTCTTTACCACCTGAGCCACCAGAGAGTCCTGGTGTTACTGTTACTCGTATAGAGGATGCTTGATCAGTGATGCAGATAAGAAGGTGAAATGTTACCTGCTTTTACTTCATTTGAAACTTTTTGTTGTTGTTTGTTGGCCATGCCATGTGGCACATGAAATCTTAGTTCTCTGACCGGGGGTTGAACCCATGCTCCCTGAATTGGGAACGCAGCATCTCAACCACTGTACCACCAGGAAAGTCCCGAGCCTTTTTTTACTTGATGATATGATGCTATGCAGTGTCTCCTCTAAATGACACGGCCTTCCTCCTCCCTCTCTTTCTTTTTTGACTTGTTATCACCATATTGTATGAAAAAAGACTTAGGTACATGTGTGAATTCAGAAGTCCATGTGTGAATTCAGAAGTCCTGTATCACTTTGTGATTGCTACACAGAGTGTTAGAATAAGGTTTGTTAACACTTTGTGCCCACTTAGGGTAGTTATTAACACTTTCACTCATAGTAATGGCTTAACTGGGTGTGGGAGAGGATTCGGATGTACATGTTTTTTATAGCTTTGTAAAAGAGATCTTGGAAAATCATAAGCCTTCCTTAGGGCAGTCATCTTGAGTTTTGCTCTTTTTTGACTGGGGTTATCCTGTTAGATACCTATGAGTGTGTGCTCATTCACTTCAGTTGTGTCTGACTCTTTGTGACCCCATGGACTATAGCCCGCCAGGCTCCTCTGTCCATGAGATTATCCTGGCAAGAATACTGGAGCGGGTTGCCGTTTCCTTCTCCAGGGGATCTTCCTGACCCAGGGGTCAAACCCACATCTCTTGCATTGGAAGGCAGATTCTTAACCACTGAGCCAGCTGGGATACATAGTGAATGGGTATTTGAGAAGTTGTTGTATGGGTGTTCTGCATTAATGTCAGAGTATTAACCTAAGATTCTAAAGGTTCCTTGTGTCTTATTATTATGATGAAGGTGAGAAGTTATCACCAAGGGGCTTGAGGGGCTTGCCTTTTTTACCCGTCCTGGCCCTTGGTCTGAAAGGCCCTCTGGAGGGAAAACAGTACTTGTTCTGAAAGTTCAATTTTGGGTAAAAGGCTGCTTGGATTGAATTAATTGTGCTCCTTTTTCAGGTAAGAGTGTACTTGACAGAGGCTCAGTCAGTGGTAGCATAAGGAAAAGTTTTTGTGGAATAGACAAAATAGGAATAGAAGACTCGGGCTGGAATTTGTCCAGATGAAAAGTGAGCCATTTAGGATTGAGGCGATTTGTAGGGACTTGTGAAAGATATTTTGGATTTTTAGCCTCTCATTTTTGCCTCTTCAGAGATCTCTGGAACCTTTTTGAAAGGAATTTGGGGTCAGATCCCCATTCTGGGTTGTCTCAGCTTCTTGCCCAGTGTTCTCCTTGCTCTTAGGTCTGCGTTTCCTCTTGATTGTCACCAGGGGTGGCTCCCTTGGTCTGTCTCGTGAGTTTCGTGGTCACTCCTGCTGGGTGCGTCCTGCAGTGTGGCCTCTGCAGAGCTTCGTGCGGGGAAGCCCCTGCTCCAGTGCCTGCTTCTCAGCTCCATGGACCGCTTTGTGTTCAGTGTGTCTTTCGTCTAACCAGCTCCTCTGTGCTTCTCTACTAGTTAGCTCTTCTCCATATGCCTGTTTCCACAGTTGCTCTGTCAAGAAACTTCTAAATTTCATCTCTTCTATTTCAAATGACTAAATAAAGCCTTCTCTTCAGGTTCTTCCTGGTGAAGCATGAAATGCCAGTGATTAAATATAGGTGTTCCATGTTTATTAAGTGCCATCTCTCTTGCTTCTTCTTTGCATCTCTCTTGTTTATCGTCTTGCTTTAAATTTTTGAGCTAAGATCTTAGAGGGCAGACCATGTGGTATTGATCCCACCTGCTTTTCTACAGCTAGAAAACCATGCTAGGCGTGTGAACGCATTTTAATGCAATCTGCTGACGAGGGAAGCGTCATGTGTGGGAGACGATTTTGGCAGTAGCAAACATGTTTGGCTTTAGCCATAAGAATTGCTTTCTGAGTTTCTGGAAAGGAGGTATGTAAATTAAGTCCTGTTTTAAATGAATATTTTTACAATGTGGAGATCTCTAATCTGTTTTGTAGTGATGGATTTGTTTTGAAGGTTGAAGTGGTTTGTGCACCTGTGGGGTGATGAACCTTTTCTTGTTTTTTGTTTTGTTTTTTTTTCTTGTATATCTAGTGTCTTGATGGATTGAGAAAGAATGGTAACATTCCAATGAGTCAAAACATGACAGAGAACAAGCAAAATAATGCAGGTTATTTGGAAACTATAAATATCCTGGTTGAAAAGTTGTGTACTTTGGATGCACAGGAGTCTGCCTCAAAATAATTCCTAAGCTTGGCCAAAGGCAGTGAAGTGTATGCTGAAAAGACTGGGTTTGGATAAGTCAATACTAGTTTCAAGAAGTATCTTCCATGTACCAGCTACCTCTGTGCCTTTGAGCAAGTTAGTTAATATACCAGGACCTCCATGTTTTTATCTGTAAAATGGGTACACATGTATCTATACAGAGCTTTGCTTTGAGAATTAAGTACGATGGCTCTATGTTAGTACAAGTCTCATAAGTTGCTTGTTCAGTTCAGTTCAGTCGCTCAGTTGTGTCCGACTCTTTGTGGCCCCATGAACCACAGCACGCCAGGCCTCCCTGTGTATCACCAACTCCTGGAGCTCACCCAAATTCATGTCCATTGAGTCGGTGATGCCATCCAGTCATCTCATCCTCTGTGGTCACTTTCTCCCGCCTTCAATCTCTCCCAACATCAAGCTCTTTTCCAGTGAGTCAGGTCTTCGCATGAGGTGGCTAAAATATTGGAGTCTCAGCTTCAACATCAGTCCTTCCAATGAACACCCAGGACTGATTTCCTTTAAGATGGACTGGTTGGATCTCCTTGCAAGGAGACTTTCAAGCGTCTTCTCCAACACCACAGTTCAAAAGCATCAGTTCTTCTGCGCTCAGCTTTCCTTATAGTCCAACTCTCACATCCATACCTGACTACTGGAAAAACCATAGCCTTGGCTAGACAGACCTTTGTTGACAAAGTAATGTCTCTGCTTTTTAATATGCTGTCTAGCTTGGTCATAACTTTCCTTCCAAGGAGTAGCGTCTTTTAATTTCATGGCTGCAGTCACCATCTGCAGTGATTTGGAGCCCAAAAAGTTTGCTTGATCGCAGTCAATAATTAGGTAGTGGTACTGTTTGCTTCCAGACACCTAGATAAAAGCACTTATGGGACAGTGAGAACAGACTTTGACCCCAGGCTTACCAGGCTTTCCCAATTGGAAGGTCTCGGCTGATGAACCTTGAACTTTTGGGTGAGTGAGAGAAAATCCTGTGGGCCTGGTAGGATTTGCATGTTTCCCATTCTTCTGGACAAAACCCCACAGAGCTCTCTATAGTGGTCTGCGAGACTCTCATATAGTCTCAGACAGGGTGCTGGGATAGTTATAGTGTTTAGGGCCTTAAGGTAGTTCTTTGTAATACCTGAATAAAACAAATGTCTCACAAAGAGAGAAGCACATTAAGAAACTACTGGTTTTCAGTGACCTCCATGTGTGTACATAGATGGGCACCAGCTGGTAGTGGAAGCAATAGCACACACCCTCTTCACTGCTGCAGTGTTAACTGGTTTCTCGTTTCCCTCTTTACTGCAATAGTATTTTGAGGAATATAATTCCCTGGCCCTCACCTCAAATCATATTTATTTGGAGAACTCCATTGCTTTTCAAGTAAGCACAAGATAAAGCAGATTACGCAGCCCCTTTGTGTGTGTGTGTGTGTGTGTGTGGCAGGGGAGAGTTGATTATAATTAACAAAGAAACGAGACTATTGCAGCAGACTCAGATCTTAACTTACGAGTTGATTTTGTCTTAGCTCAGGGTATGTTAATATCCTAACTTTTTTTGAACTGTAGGGTTTGACTTTCTGGCCAACTAACAGTTTTTTGGCTTTTGTTCTCACCATGGGGATAGCTCCAGCATTTAAAGGTAGGCTTGCTGATTTTTCTTTAGGAGCTACTATGTAAATAAATAAGTGAGTAATGAGACCTGGGTTGTTTTTTTTTTTTTTTTTTTTTGATAATGGTCTTGAGATGCTGTAATAGCTTAACTTTTTCTCAAGCTGGAGAACCTGGTCCAAGTTAAAATATTCCCCTAAAATGTGTGGACTAGAGGAACTAGTTTATTTTCCCACTTTAAATAAAGATCATATTTCCTAATCTTCCTGGTCTTGGAAGCAAGACATCTTAGTATCCATGTGCACTACTTGAGAATTTAGAGGATTTAACATGCTCTACTCAGAAGCCTAAGACTGGATTATGTGGGAGTTCTTAATGTTGCCTAAAATGGTGATATATTAAGAAACCCACAGTTGTGCCGACTTAAGCAAGGTCACACTGCATTGCCAGCAGATTCATAATTATTGGGACTGGAACTATAGGAAAGTGGAGCTTTACCAGTTGTATAATCAGAGGACAGATATGGCCATTAAAATTAACTCAGTAGGAAAACACTACTGCCGAGGCCATTAACTGCTCCCTCTCGAATTAGGAGTAGTATTTACCAAATGATTACTATTTACAACTTTGATTTCAGCAGAAAAGGTATGATTTGAACTCTTCTGTATTATCTCAGTACATCTGTGAAGTCCTGAAAACCATTTTAAATTTGGGCACTTAAGTCTCAGGCCAGCTTTATTAGCATTTGAGTGGAAGATGAGTCTTCGAGTGAGCCATCTGTTTTCTGTATTATGTGAGTGTCTAGGTTGAATTCTCCTTCCTGGTGATAATCCCTGTTAATGTCCTTTGGGAAACTGGTAAAAATGCTCCGAGCTTTCAAGGGAGTCTGGCTTGGTCTGTAGTAATAGGATCACAGCAGTTCTCTGCCTCATAGTTTGATCTTTCCTGTTAGAGGGTGGTGAGAAGGACCTGTTCAATTTGACCTGAGTTAGTTGAATGTTTAAATGGAAGGACTTCCTGCGTCTGGCATGCTGCATCTGAGGAGGCTTGGGCTAAGTCAGGAATTAAAATTTGGAGAGAAACGTGACTAGAGAAGATTGCATTCCTCTGTTCTCTAGGCTTCTCTCAAAGCTTTCCCCCAATGTGTGGTCCCCACGTGGCTTCGTTCACAGGAGATCTGAGCTATTAAGAAAGAGCCTTTGTAAAGTCTGGTGCACCTTGCTTTGGTGCCAGAGTTGCAGTGCACAGCCTGTCTGAACAGACAGACAAGGCCAGCGCCTGAGAACAGAAAGTCCATCTGAAGCAACACAACACATTTGCAACTTTATTGTTGGGGGGGTGGCAGGGAAGGATGATGTTATGCTGTTAGCATGAGGGAAAGGGGTTTGGTCTGTCTTTAAAAATGAAAATTGTCCCCCTTGAAGTGAAAACTTGTTTTCCTAAATATCATTTTTTTGTTGTTGTTTGTTCGTTAAGGGATTAAAGGATGCTGCTTTATATAGGGACCATGTTTAGAGACAGTGAATCTTCTCAATCTGCCTTTTTTTTTTTTTTAAGTGTTACGTTATTAGACCTCAGCTTGCAAATAGTCTTGCTTGTCAGAGAGGACCATAGTGACCTGTTTCTGCTTCCTGGGGTATTTAGAAAAGAGTCATGCTGCTTTTGTCTTTTTTTATTTCATAAACTATTACTGCTGCTCTAAATAAAATAATAGATACACATCAATCAGCATAGTCACCTTTTATTGTTGATTCAACTACTAGGTTTTTGCAGAATTCACTCTGCATTTTATTTGACTTGTACTTGAATAGTCTCAGCAGACTTAATTATATTAGTGAAAAAGCACTTTCAACAAAATTATATGCTGACATCCCATAATTCATACTTACAGATTTGTGAAACAGATTTATGTAAATCTATCAAATTACTCTAGGTGACATTATTTTTTTTAAATTGAGATTTCATTTAAATAGTATTTGTAGAAAATTTTCATATGAAAAGTTTTATATGAACTGCTTGAAAAGGAATGTATCTCACATCACTCCCTTAGAAAGACAGAATTCTGTCACATTTGAGCATCTTGTCTCCTTTTGTTCTGTAACCATCTGGTGCGATGTAGGGACATGGATGGGGAGCATGTGTATAAGGGCATCTCTCTTCTCAACCATAAGTTCCTGGAAGGCAGACGGCTGTTTCTTCATTTGTTCATCCTCCTCCCTCCCCCCAATTAGCTTGTTCGTTCATTCATTGTTTCCGTGAGCATGTTAATAATCTCTGCTGCTGCTGCTGCTGCTAAGTCGCTTCAGTCGTGTCTGACTCCGTGCGATCCCATAGACAGCAGCCCACCAGGCTCCGCTGTCCCTGGGATTCTCCAGGCAAGAAGACTGGAGTGGGTTGCCATTTCCTTCTCCAAATAATCTATGCTAGGGTCTTCTATATCAGGATCTATGCTCAACTTCCCCTTGCTCAACAGTCTGAGCAATGGGATGTCCAAATTGACTCAGTACCCATATGTAGTAAGATAAAGGTGGATAATACAAGGGCTGTGGAAGGACTAGGAAAGGGCACTGAACAGTGAGCACTGGGAGTGAAACAACTTACAACAGGAAAAGGTCTTAGACAAAGCCTTGGGGCAGTGCTCCCCAACCTTTTTGGCACCGGGGACCGGTTTTGTGGAAGACAGTTCTTCCATGGACCTGGGTGAGGGGCTAGTTTTGGGATAATTCAAGTACATTACATTTATTGTGCATTTTGGAGAGTTGGACCATAAAGAAAACTGGGGGCCGAAGAATTGATGCTTCTGAACTATGGTGTTGGGGAAGACTCTTAAGAGTCCCTTGGACTGCAAGGAGATCCAACCAGTCAATCCTAAAGGAGATCAGTCCTGAATATTCATTGGAAGGACTGCTGCTGAAGCTGAAGCTCCAATACTTTGGCCACCTGATGCGAAGAGCTGACTCATTAGAAAAGATCCTGATGCTGGGAAAGATTGAAGGCTGGAGGAGAGGGGACGACAGAGGATGAGATGGTTGGATGGCATTACTGACGCAATGGACATGAGTTTGAGCAAGCTCCAGGAGTTGGTGATGGACAGGGAAGCCTGGCATGCTGCAATCCGTGGGGTCGCAAAGAGTTTTAGACATGACTTAGCGACCAAACTGAACTTAATTTCTATTATCATTACATGAACTCTACCTCAGATCGTCAGGCATTAGGTCCCAGAGATTGGGGACCCCTGTCCTAGAGGAGAAGATGTGTATTCCAGGCACAGGGAACTGAATATGAGTTTCAGCGTATCCATAGTTGTAGGAGTCTTAGAAGTGAGCAAGAAACTGATGATAACCTTGGAAACCAGATTATGATTGGGATTTTCTTCTAGAAAGACTGGTTTTGGAGTTAACAGGAGTCTAGTGAAGGGATGATGGTTAGGGTACTGTAGCAGTAATCCATGTTAGAATAGTATGTGAGGACCTGTACTAATGCCTGGGGGTGGGGGGTTGGAGGGGTGGGGCAGATTTAGCTGGTAGAACAAGTAGGATGTGATACGCCAATGGTAGAATGTGCACTGGAATGAATCTGCTTACACAGCCTCCCTAATAAGACTATGAGCTACTTCCTTCAGGTCTTGGATCAAATGTTACATTCAGGCCAGGCCCACTCTCATCATTATATTTAGGTCAGAGGCCCTGACCCCGCACCCCCAGCTCTCTACTCTGCTTCTTTTTTCCTCTTTAGCCCTTATTTTCTTGTAGTATGTACTGTAGGGCTTGTTCTTTTGTTGTCTCCTAACTAGAATATAAATTGTATAAAGAGGAACTTTGTGTCTCTGCTGTATTCTCCAGGATTAGCAAAAAGTAGCTTTTCTAAAATCATTGAACAAATGAATGCTGAATGTTGGTGAAAAATATGTAAGATGACTTTTAAATACAGAAGTTTATTTTTCACAATTCCATGTTGAGAAGGATCTCACTTAATATTGGTTGGATAAAATTAAATTAATGTACCAGGTTTGTAATCAAGAATTATGGTGATCTATTGCCTTTACCTTTAAACCTGAGGGGGTAATTTGATATTCGGAACATTGGTAGTAATTTGAAATAGAAAAGACTAAATAAAGTGACCTTTGAATTAAATGGGTTCAGAAGATTGTGTATTTTTAATTAAAATATGCAATTAAATTTTTAATTAAAGTGTGCTATTAAAAGCAATGTAGGTGGCAAGGGAACGGCTGCTGCTTTGAGTTATGCACAGTTTGGGATAAATTGGAGTTTACTGTGTTTCCCACTAGCATTCTGTCACTAAAGAGATTCTCTTCCTGTTTTCCTCTTCCTGCTCTGACGCCCCTGCAGCTCAGTGCGCCTCAGCCCCATTCAGAGACCCTTGGAGTGTTTCAGCTCTGTGCTTTAGATCACTTGACCATGGTTCTAAGCAGCCTGTTTATAACTGTTCTCCTTTGCCCAGGAGCAGTTGATAAGGGATTTTTCTCTTTTGTGAAGAAGCCATCCTTCTCTGTGGCATGTATTTAGATTAAAAAGAAGGGTGCGAAACAAAAGCCATTCACATTCACACACTGTACAGAATGCCATGTGCTGAAGTGCAGTACTAACCTGGAGTTTAAGGACCTGCTTGAAGTCATAGGCCTATGACTGTTCAGAAAGCTTCTTCTGTAGTGACGTTCTAGAATCCCTGCCACGGCTGTTAGGACCAAGGCTAGGATGAATGGTTTCAAAATCTCTGAGGACCATGGGGCCACAGGTAGCTTGTGAGGACTAGTGAAGTTGACCTTATTTTTGATGTTCAGCTACCAGAGGAACTTCTTGACTTCTAAAGAGGATTTATTGGTCTTGAAGGCTTTTTTTTGGGGTGAGCCTTGGCTTTGTTATTTTGTTCAGAATTTCTTTTGATCATGGTGGTTTCCATAATTGTTACACTTGGAATTTAAATGTAGAGCTTTATAAGTTTTTTAAAGAAGTGATTTTTGGTTTTGAGATTGTCAATATGCACATTCTAAATTCAGAATGACTTGAAAAATAGATTTGGAGGGTATGGATAAATGACGCTTGGTTTCTGAGCCTTCCTTGGTAGTTTATGACTGTTACTAGCTGATGCATACAAAAGTGGGAGAAAGTGGTTCCAGGCTAAATATTTTTTTCTTTATGTTTGACTTCCTTCTGCTTTTCTTTTTTAAAAACCTGCACTCATAATAAATAACCTGAAACAGGCACTATATAAATCAGGTGACTTTACACTGTCATAGGAATAACAGCGTAAAAACTCATATATACTGAAATTGATACTTGCACAAGAAGTACTGGAATTTAAGACAGTAGGCAGCTGTCTCAAAACAACTTTTTTTTGGTAGAGCTCTGTTAGAAAATGCGTGGTTACATTATATTTCAAGCATACTGAAGATGGTCCAGGTTCATATATAAACTAGTCGTGAATTGAGAGAAGAACATAGTGTTTGAGATTTTTGGATTCGAGTTCTGATGACTACTTTCTGCTTGTTTGTTTTTTTTTTTTTCCTCTTTGATTTGAGGATACTGATCGACCTTACCCAGCTTCAGATACCATTACTTCCTTACAGAAGAAGAATGAGTATCTCACAAGATCAATGTGAGGCTAAAATTAAACACTAAAACACCACACAGCTGAAAAATGAGAATGGGGAGAGGCTTGCCTATCTTTGTATCATTTGTGATACCTTTATATATTTTAAGCATTCAGTACATGTTTGCTGACTTGATTAGCTCACTTGAAAATGAAAATCTGTGAAGTTACTAACTCCCTTATAGTTGCAGTGCCAACATGTTGGTGCATCTACTGCAGTGGATTTAGGAAAGAAGCCGTTTAGCAGCAGTTATCTCCCTTCATATTATTTTGCTTAGGGTTGTGATAACATTTTGCTTACCTTAAATACTAATTGATGAGTGTTGCTCTTCCTAATACCAGCACTAAAAAAGTTAGAAACTTTGTGTCAGAGAGCTCGTTTAGGGATAAATATTGTTTGAGTGTACTCAGTTTCCAATAGTTGAAATTTGGTTCAGTTCAGTTCACTCAGTCGTGTCCGACTCTTTGCAACCCCATGAATTGCAGCACGCCAAGCCTCCCTGTCCATCACCAACTCCCTGAGTTCACTCAAACCCACGTCCATCGAGTTAGTGATGTCATCCAGCCATCTCATCCTCTGTTGTCCCCTTTTCCTCCTGCCCCCAATCCCTCCCAGCATCAGAGTCTTTTCCAATGAGTCAACTCTTCGCATGAGGTGGCCAAAGTACTGGAGTTTCAGCTTTAGCATCATTCCTTCCAAAGAAATCCCAGGGCTGATCTCCTTCAGAACGGACTGGTTGGATCTCCTTGCAGTCCAAGGGACTCTCACGAGTCTTCTCCAACACCACAGTTCAAAAGCATCAATTCTTTAGTGCTCAGTGCTAGCCATGGCTGCTTGAGGGGGTCAGATCAAAGACTGACCTAGGTCATCTGATGGTGACATGGATGACATCAAAAAGTGTTAGTCACTCAGTGGTGCCCAGCTCTTGGGATCCCATGGACTGTATGTAGCCTGCCAGGTTCCTCTGTCAATGGAATTTCCCTGGCAAGAATACTGGTGTTGGTTGCCATTTCCTTCTCCAAGGGATCTTCCCAACCCAGGGATCGAACCCTGGTCTCCTGCACTGCAGGCATATTCTTTACTGTCTGAGCCACCAGGGAAGCCCATTGATGACGTTGCCTTTGGTTAAATGAATAACAGCCACTGTGCTTCTTATTCGTGCATTTAGCAAACTTTTTGAGTGCCCCCAGCGTGCTAGGAGTAAGAGCTTAGAGGAAGGGCAAGAGATGGCTAAGCAGACAGGATTTTGACTTTACCCAGCAACACAACTCCAGCAGGCCCCTGCTGTTCCAGAGAGTGACTTCAGTAGGCAATGAACTGTTCCTCTGCAGTGATGGATAACTTGAAGTATTTAGAAGAAAGACATCTACTAATGTTTTACAAATGCATCTGTCAAAAGGCAGGCAGTCTTCATTGCAGAGTCACTTCGTACCCAGACCATCAGCACCTGGCCCTTCTTAGGGCTCCCAGAATCCTTATTTGCAGTCTCAGATTCTCTCTCACTATTAAAACTGTGATTTTCAGCCTTGATTACATGTGTGAGAGTCACTAGGATTTAAGAAACCTGGTTTGAAAATTGAAAAAATTTTTTCAATTGAAAAAAAAAAAATTAGGGGAAAGGGACTGAGACACCACTTTCTGTTTTTGTTTTTGAAGTGCTGTGGATGATTCCAGTGTACCAAGATTGAGAAAGGACTTTGATTAGAAACTGGTAAAATGTAAGTGAGGTGCCAGTAGATAGGAGAGATGGACTCAGTGCTTGATAATTTGGTTTATTTTGTTATAAAATAGCAATGTGGAAAACCACACAGCGTTCACTTTGCCTTTCCTTCCCCTGTTATTTTGGTAGCATCTTGTCTGGTTGAATTTTAAATGAATGTGTATAAACTCCTTAACATGTAGTAGATATGTTATTTTTCCTTTATTTTTTCACTGGAGTGGTCTATCTCCATCGATAGTGAAAAGTTCTCATCACTGACTCGGCAGTCTCATTGGGTAGGAATTATCCACGTTCTAGAAATAAGGAGGTTAATGACTCAGAGAGGTTAAGCTATTTCTTCAAAGTCACACAGCTGGTAAACAGCGGAGCCAGGATTAGAACTTATGTGTGTTTATCTCCTAGCCCATATTCTTTCCATCATAAAGTGCATCCTTGAGCAGCCTTTTTAATGTTCAGCCAGTTTGAATCCTGGTCAGTGGTAACAGGACTGCAGCACATTTCATGAGAGGCCACTGTGCATGCAGTAGGCACATGATAAATGTCAAATTAGAAAAAAGCTGAATGCTTAAAACTTTAGTGATTCACATGCAACTTTAAAAAATCAGATCTTTGAGTAAAACACAATTTCTGTGAGTAGTGTGAGGAAAAAAGTTAATGAACTTAGTTTTAGGTCTCCCCTCACCCCCTTTTATAAAAATAGGAAAACATGTTTGATTAAAGAGTATAAGTTAGCAGTGATTATCCCCTCAAAATGATAGTGGTCCTCAAAATATAATCACAAGTTTTCATGGTTATTAGGTATTATATTTACTCTTCTCTCTCCCTCTCTCTCTTTGTATATGTGTGAGGAACCAAGTTAGGAAAACCAGAGTGGCCTTTCTAAATACCTGTATTCATCAATACTTAGACTTAAGGGTGCCACTTAAAAAAAAATATTCTCTCACTTTGCTATGAAATTGATCCAAAAACGGTAGATTATAGAAAGCATTTGGACCTTTACTGGTAATCTTCCAGGAAACCCTCAGTTGGTTTGGTTTGACTTTTAGTAGACTAAACCTTTTAATGTCTTTTTTTGTCACCACCTTTTTAGTATTTTTCGTCTTGTCAAACTGAGAAACTTTCCTTGAGTTGAAAAATGGAGACCTTTAGGGTTGACTTGACTTGTCTGTGCATTCCGTTGATTCCAGTCTCTTATTATCTCCCGTTCCCTGAGAGTCGGGACACATCGGTGAGCCAAGGGTGAGAGGTCTCAGATGATGGATACAAGCAACAACAGACGCATTAGAAGCAACTCTTATTCCGAAATTTTTCTGTTATTTTTATGTTTTTTCTTTGTTTTCCACATATTCTTACGGGCTTGTATGTCTTCAACCATAAATCTTTGTATTCATATTTCCCTTTATTCCTTAGCTAAGTTTTCAGACCCCTTTAGTAAATTGGATTTAGTTTATTTGAATAAGCTCTCCTCTAAAATTAATCTACTTATGCACACACACACATAGATTACACGTGTACACACACATACTCATGATTCTCCACTATTTTGGACTCTGAAATAATTGTACTTGGTAAAGGCTGTAAATTTATCAGGGTAATGTGTACAGAACAGTGACAGATTCTTGGTTGATGCTTTTCACTTTCCAGTTTTATGTGTAAGGAAACTGAAGCTGAGCAAGTCGTGCCCGTGAAGCCCACACAGCAGCTCCCTGGAGACTTGCACCCACAGTCGCCTTGCTGCTGGGCGCTGGGGCTTAGGCAGGGCATGTGCGATGGAACACTGGGGATGTGTGTTTTTTAAACAGCACAGCTTGCTGTGTGCTAACTGATGTTTAAACTTGAAGCTGTAATAGACAGGAGATAAAAAAGGCCACATGTGTATTTCTAGAATTAATGTAGACTTCTTTTTACTCCTGAGAACATACGCTGGCGTTAATGACAAGACTTTATGCCAGAACGAACGTGGATGTCTGTCATCAGCGGTGGAGAACTAATGTATGCCTTTCTCCCCTTCCCTTTCATTAGGGCAGAGCTTGGGATATGGCTTTGTGAACTACATTGACCCTAAGGATGCAGAGAAAGCTATCAACACCCTGAATGGATTGAGACTTCAAACCAAAACAATAAAAGTATGTTTACATTTTTTTTTTATATCTACTCACAGAACAGAAGTTGAAAACAATTAAGGTCTCTTTGTAGTTCTTTTATTCATTTTGTGCCCATATAGACACTTCTCTGGGAGGCATAGCAGAATTTTTTGGTTTGTTGCCTGATGGGGGAAACTTTATTCATGAGGACTACATGTATGTGCCTGTGCTTAGTCCCTTAGTCGTGTCTGACTCTTTGTGACCCCATGAACCGTAGCCCACCAGACTCCTCTGTCCATGGGATTCTCCAGGCAGGAATACTGGAGTGGGTTGTCGTTTCCTTCTCCAACTACATGTATTGCATTGGGCAAAAAGTTCGTTCAAGTTTTTCCATTACAATTTACAGAAAACCCCCAATGAACTTTTTGGCCAACCCAGTAATTACTTGTGTATTAATTAACAAAGGGACAGAGCAGGAACTTTCTTAGATAAGTATCTTAGATAAGTATCTTACTGAATTAAACTTCCATCCTTTATAGAGAATTACTTGCCTGCTGCTGCTGCTAAGTCGCTTCAGTCGTGTCCGACTCTGTGCAACCCCATAGACGGCAGCCTACCAGGCTCCCCGTCCCTGGGATTCTCCAGGCAGGAACACTGGAGTGGGTTGCCATTTCCTTCTCAAATGCATGAAAAACCGTATCTGTTTCTCCTAGCACAGGGATCGGAGAAGGCAATGGCACCCCACTCCAGTACTCTTGCCTGGAAAATCCCATGGACTGAGGAGCCTGGTAGGCTGCAGTCCACAGGGTCGCTAAGAGTTGGACACGACTGAGCGACTTCACTTTCACTTTTCACTTTCATGCATTGGAGAAGGAAATGGCAACCCACTCCAGTGTTCTTGCCTGGAGAATCCCAGGGACGGGAGAGCCTGGTGGGCTGCCGTGTATGGGGTCTCACAGAGTCAGACACGACTGAAGCGACTTAGCAGCAGCAGCAGTAGCACAGGGATTGACGGTTTTGTTCTGTAAAGGGCCAGGCAATAAATATGTTAGCTTTGCAGGCCATTATCAAATGTAAAAATCATTTTTAGTTCTCAGGTCATAGAAAAGCAGGTCCTTGAGCTATTGTTGGACTCTAGTCTAGCAGATTCAGCTTACTTTGAGGAGACTGACTAGGAGAGTGTATATGCCACACGGGTTATTTTTTTTCTGTTATAGTTTTCTTTTCATGACAAATGGTAAATAACTTTATGGATGTTTTCCCTGCCTTTTTGAGTTTTTGAAATTCTGATGTAAATTCTCTCTGTATAAGAAGTTAATTCAGTTTGCTGTGTAGATTTCTTTCCCTTTAGAAGATAAAAGGGATGTTGCCTCTAGCAAACGCTTAGTACACGTGCCATCAATTTTCCCTCTTCTGCCCAGTGCAGCCATTCCTGATCAATCATGGCAGCCTTTCTCACTGAGTCTGGATGTGGCTTCCGAATATTTGTCAAAATAGTGTTCCAGACAACCTCTATCAATTGACTAAAGTTGGAACCTATTTTCCACCCTTGATTTAAGAAGTCAGCTCAGACCATAGCCTGGAGTGGTGAGGGGAAGTTAGTCAAGGCTGACTGCGGTATCCATCTTGCTTAGAGAATTGTCTAGGAGATTTCGGCTCATTTTTTCAGGTATCTGGAAATGCAGTGTCATCTTTGTGTTTAAAAGTTGCTTCTCTCAGAGTTGTCAGTGAAGGTAATTCATTGGCCTGGGGTAGTTTTGACATCTCATTCTTTATATTTGTTGGCTCGGAGGGAAGATGCCTCCCACCTCTGTCTCATCTAAAGGAAACTGTATGCAGTGACCCCCAAATATACGTGATGTAAGATGTCTGAGATTCTACATGCTTCTTGGTCAAGAAAACGTCCTAAGTCCGAAATGTCTAATTACTAGATTTCTAGTATATTCTAAGATCACAAAGGACTTGTTTGTTTTGACCTTAGTTTTTCAATCTGGAGTTTCTTTTCTAATTGTCTATTCTTTGCCTACTCTCTGTGTTACTAAGAGTTGAACCTTTGAATAGTATTTCTAAGTGTAATGATCAACACCTTTAAAAAGAAGACATCCAGTGTCCAGTTACCTTTTCCTATTCTTTTGTGAACACTCTGTCCTACTGCAGATTTTTGTGAGGCTCCCCCAGTGTCAGTTGACTTCAGGATTGCTGCTCATGAATCGTGGTTAAGAAAATGGAATATTGATGGTTGGATTGACACACCCTTTCTCCATTCCAGATATAAGCACCCTTGTTTCTAGTGGGTCGGTTCTTTTGCTCTACATCAGTTCTTTTTGCAGTAAGGTCCACACGAAGGTAGAAATGCAGGAGAAATGGGTCTCCATAGAAGAAATGTCCATGGCCTGTGGAGAGACCACTGGTGACAGCTGCTTCCTCTTTGTCTGTCGCCGGGCCTTCTCTTCCGGGCCCAGCTGCTCAGGCAGAATACGTGCAAGAAAGGACAGTCATGCCTTGTGGCTTTTATACCGTGACATCTGCCCCTTCTGTTCAGATTTTCTGGGGTGGGGGTAGGCTTGGTAGGTAAGCAGCAGGCTACTTCTTTCCCACCCCTCTTGTGCGGTTCCGACAGAAATATCCAGTAACAGCTGGTAGCCTCAGTTTGGCCCCGATTTGTCTGAGGCAAAGCAGACCATTTCCCAAAACTGTGTAGCACCATTTTTGTCTCTCTGTTCTTCCTGATTTTTTTCAATTAGATGTGTTGTGTGTTCTCATGCAACATCTGAGGCAGGTTTTTCCTAGTGTTCACTGCTTTCGTAGTTTTTTGAAGCTGTATTTAAGCCTTTCTGTTTTCTATTCTGTGAATCAGTTTCTTTTCGCTTTCTGCGGTCCATCCTGGTGGAGGCTCTGAAGCTAATCTTACAAAAACACCACTTTCCTCATAGTGCTTCTCACTCAAAATTCTCTTCTGTCCCCCTACTGTTTTACCATATCATTTGGCTTAACTTGGGAGTGACCCAGCGTTATCACTGATGACTGTTCTGCACAGTAGTCAGACTGGCTCTTCCATGGCAAGCTCATCTTACTCACAGCCGCTGCATATATGCTTTTATGGCTCCCCTGGCGTATTCTTTCTCACTCAGTGTAATAGCAGCCATCCTGTCTTTTGGAGTCCATCTGAAGTTCTTCTTGCTGCTGCCTTTCTGGGTTTTCCTACCTCAGGTTGGGTCTCTCCCTTCTTTTGAAGTAGTGCATGAGGGATCACAGAAGTTTGGGGATTGAAGGGAACCTGTAATATAGTTCAGACTTAAGCATTAACCTTTACCCGCAGTAAAAAAGTTGAGACCTATGTGGTAGTCACAGAGTTTAGCTTAGACCAGGCAGCTGAAGTCAGAGCTGTGACTCAAATCTTTGTCTTTTGATATCTACACTGTTACCATGACACCGTATTTTCCTTTAGAAAGATGCAACAGAGTAATTAATATATGTGTCACTTATAAGTATACAAGTATTGGTGCATCCTTGAGCTCAGGTTTCTCTCATGTCTTCCGAGCCACCTATGCATTTGGTAGAATTCCTATTTATTGGAATATTGAAACAGTGAATCAAGTGCTGTGAAAGGTTTATTTAGCAGTTTTTCCTGGGGCTTCCTAATAGCATTAGCCCAGTGGGGTTTTGTGTAATAGATGGATGGCATGTTGACAAATAGTCACTATTTCTGCAATGAGTGAAGCAAGAGTCCCTCAGTCACTGAGAAATCTAAAGCAGTTGTTCCCAAACTTGGTTGCAAAATCACAAGGAGGATGAGTTAGAAATACAGATTCTGGGACCCACTTCAGATCTACTCAGTCAGTGTCCAGAGGTAAGATGCAGGAATCTGTTTTTTTGTTTTGCAGGTAATTTTTGACGGTGAGTCTAAGACCTAACACTTAGGAACTGCCAACATGTATATGGGTTCTCTAAATACTTGGTATTTTTGCATGCAGAGTTCCATTTGTTTTCATCTTTTACCTTGATAATCTTGTGGATAATGCTCTTAACTGGAATATAAATCATGATTTTACTTTAATGCCAATTCAGCATTTGGACTAAAAAGAAGTTCATACTGTCTTCACTTTTTAAAAGGTGTGGCTTAGAAATTAGAAAAACTTAATAAGTTCACCTTATGTTAGAGATTTGTTATGTACAGTGGCATTTATAGGTTAAACGTTCAAGATGGCGGTTCTTTTAAGGTTCAGGTTTTTTTCCTGGTTGAGTTAATGTCCCAGCAGCTTACATGGCTGGTGGTAAGAGGCAATCATGATGAGTAAAGCCTGCCTGTGTTATCCCTAATAATGAGCTGGTAAGTAAAGTGTGGATATTACAAGATGTTTTTAGCTTTTGCTACTAGGGAGGGTAGTAAAAAGGGAGTAAATGCACAATTTTTTCCACTCCTAAGGGAAAATGAATTTTTTTGCCTAGGTTAATGATATCAGACCTAGATTCATGCTGAGTAAAACACTCATTTCTGAAAATACTTAGACTTCCCCCCCAACATCAAGTGCTGTGAATAAAGAGAATATCACATATACAGTAAAATTTATATTTTGACTCGAAGCTTCCCCCATTTCTACAGTGGGCCTGGGAAGTTTTATTCCACAAAGTGGCTTTGCTTTATTTGAAAGTAGTAGTTGCTGTTGGGCTTCCCAGGTGACTCAGTGGTAAAGAATCTGCCTGCCAGTGCAGGAGTCACAGGTTCTGTCCTTGGGTTGGGGAGACCCTTGGAGGAGGACATGGCAGCCTACTCTAGTGTTCTTGCCTGGGAAGTCCCATAGACAGAGGAGCCTGGTCGGCTACAGTCCGTAGGGTCACAAAAGTGTCGGACACAACTTAGTGACTAAACAACAATGGAAGGAGCTGTTATCTCAAGGAATAGAGAACTTTTCATCTTTCTTGATAGGTTCCCTTGTGACTCAGCTGTTAAAGAATCTGCCTGCAATGTGGGAGACCTGGGTTTGATTCCTGGGTTGGGAAGATCCCCTGGAGAAAGGGAATGGCTACCCACTCTGGTATTCTGGCCTGGAGAATTCCATGGACTCCATAATCCGTGGGGTTGCAAAGAGTTGGACATGACTGAATGCCTTTCACTCTCACCCCTAGGAATCCATGTCTCCTCTCTCAGAGCAGAAAAAACCTGTCTGGAAATGCTACTAGCATAGAAAAACTGCCTAAATTTGACTTTGATTGAATCGATTTTTCTTAATCATCAGACATAAGTCAGATTAAACCTTACCTTTGCTTAAAAATTATTAATTGACATACATTAATGTGTAATTTCTCATTAAAATAATTAAACTGCCATTTCTGTCTATATGAAAAAACTTAACAATAGGAATATTAATTGAAAATAGTAATGTCTATTCTGTGAAGTGTTCAGTTTAATAGAGAGCAATTAAGTAAAGCTTAATACACCTTTTTTTTCTGAGCTACTGTATTGCTTTTAATTTTTGTTAAATTTATACCTTTTCTACCTGTAGCTTATCCTTTTCTCAATTAGTAAATGTCATGTTTGTCGACTGTTTTTCTGTTTTGTGTGAACTGTATCCTTAATATAGGAGGAATCTATACATTTCTAAAGTTTTACTCTCCCTGATACTGTTTAAGTGATTTAACTGGCTGTATAAGCTTGGATGCACTCGATTTTTTAACCATTTTAATTCTATTTATATCTGTAAAATCTTTAAAAATAATGAATCAACTTATCACTGAGTCTATTTATTACCTGAGTCTCTTAACTTTCCATAGTGTTCCAAATTCTTTTCTAAGAAAAGGCATAACTGTTTTTAGTGAACTCATGGCTATCACATAGGATGGTTTGGCTGAGAATGCATTTAGAGGGAAGTGCAGCACCCTCTCCTGAGGCGGTAACAGTTAACTCTTTACACTGTTGAACGTTTAGCAGCCACAGTAACGTGTACTGGAAAACTTGTCCGTCTCAACCCTCGGTTCATGATTATCTGGGATGGGGGTTGGTTTTTGTCTGTCATTTTAAGTTGTCGTTTTATAAAACTTAATTCCGAACCTGAGGAAATACCTGGTGGCTGCTGCATAAATCGTCTCCCCACTCATTAGTGGAGGGGAGGGCACGGAGACAGGAGTGGGAGTGAAGTTGGACTCTAGGCTTGCCTCTTGTTGGCTGCTCTGTTTAAAGTTTCTGCAGCACTCACTATTCTAGGGTATGGCTTTTATAACAGCAGGAAAGCTGAGAGCTGATACTTCTGCTGGGAAGTTTGAAAGCGGGTGTTAGGGAAATCACATATAATTAGAGGAGAAAGCAGGGTGAGGAGTGGTGTGGAAATGAGCCTGAGAGCAGGCAGGGATCTGAAAAGGTGTGTGTGCCAGGCTGAGTGAGGAGCCTTGGTTTTATACTGTAGGTAAAGGAGGACCAGAGTTTTCAGCAGAACAGTGACAGGATTGGATTTGGGTGTTTCTTAGGAGGGAAAAATCTGCCTTGGATTTAAACTCTGCATCCCTCTGAGCATCTCAAGCTACCTCCAGCTCTTGTGGCTTATTTACATAGTTGATATTTCTCATGAAGGTACAAAGTGTAAATGCTTATGGAAGAAGTGTGGGCTTCACAAATTTATAAGGCCTCTTCTGTAAAGTACCCATCAGTTCAACAAGAGTATAGATCATCATTGACTTTTTATCTTGACCAGACTGGGGAATTTTGAAAGTAATATTTTGAAGGACAGACCTCACAGTAACTGACAACTTTTGAGATGTTATCCTAAATTTATTATTTATCTGATCACATCTCTGTGGAGAGACAAATGGAAACTTTGAGTAAATGATTTCTATACCTTTTTTAAGAAAATGAGATTGGGTGTATGTTTTTCTAATTTCATTTTTAACCCATGATCTGGAACTTTCTAGAGCCAAATTCTAAGTGTATTATTACTACATGTGATTATCAGAAACTCTTCAATGCATTTGAATAAACCTCACATCTATATTGAATCCAGTTTACATAGTCCTTATATGAGATGAGGAATAGATTTTTTTTTTGAGTAATATGGTTTTTGTGGAATGCTTTACTTTCAACTTTGATTTTTTTTTTTTTTTTAAACATAAAAATCTCCAGAGGTGGTTATTATCTAGGGGGTCTGGCAGGGTCCAGAACCTGGTCCTGACTTCAGGCCTGTTGTGTTATTTCTGCTCCTTAGAAGCTTTGCCCATAGTGGGAATTAGACATTGGAAAGTTCCCAGGGGGCAATACCTTGGCATTCTCTGAACAGCTTTTCTGTAGAAGGTACTTCTTCATGGTTGCTGGGGCAAAGGCTACGACTGGGCAGAGGGAAAGTTGAAGACGAATGTTCCTGGGGTCAGTGTCCTAGCCCACTTCCTGTCCATCCCTGCTTGTGAATCACGAAGGGTGGCAGTGGGAGTCTTAGCAGCTGACCTAACCCATCTTCCTTGGGAGGGATTTTGTAGATCATTGTATTACGCAAGCATGGCCCTTCATTTCCTGCCTATTTCATACATGTACACCAGCAAAGGTATTTCTAATGCAAGGCACTGTTAGCACTTCTCTGCTTAACTTTTCTAGTGCTCTTTAAGGGTAGGGTAGGGCTTGTTATTGTTCATGTATAACCCAGGAGAAGTAGTATATGCTCAGTTTGGTGGCTTCAGCCTGTTGTTCCAGACTGACTAGAGAAGTTAAGTAGATGTGCTGCCTTCTAACAGAGCCTCAGTTCCTTGCTGTATCTGCTTTTGTGTAGTATTTTCATAGGATTTTTATTCTTCTGTTTGTCTGGATTCATGCCCAAACAGCAATAGTTTCTTGTAGCCCTTTGGCCAATGAAATGAAGTGCAAGTTAAGGGGCTTGTTCAGAAGTAATATCAGATCAGATCAGATCAGTCGCTCAGTCGTGTCCGACTCTTTGCGACCCCATGAATCGCAGCACGCCAGGCCTCCCTGTCCATCACCAACTCCCGGAGTTCACTGAGACTCACGTCCATCGAGTCAGTGATGCTAATAATAATACTGCTAGGACCAGGAATGGGCCATGGTGGCTGATGCTGGCGCCTTTTATGGTTTTCTTTCCATTTCACGTTACTGATGTTCAGATATCTATACCACTATAAACAAATCGAATAGTCTCTTGAAGACCTTGATTTGGGGCTCTTAGTATCCTGAGATTTTCTGAACCAGTTTTGTTAGGTGCAGGGGAGTGGAACAGTGCCTGGTGATGGAAGAACTCTGTTGTCTTTCAGGCTGAGCACTGGAGATAGCCAGACCTCCAGTTTGAGAAGAAAACTGCTCTCTGGAGATCCTGTTTAGCAGATAGGTGAATTAACATTTCAATGGTAATTGGACAGTAAAAAGAATTATTATAGTAACTTTCTCAACCTCTGTTTTGTAGGAGACCATTCATACTTCCAGAATGTTTTTCTGGCAGGATCCTTTGAGCCCTAGACGCTAGTTTAAAAATCACAGCAAAGCGCATTTCTCTCTCTGTAAATTTGTGTGGACTCTTTAGAAAAGCATGTGTGGTCCATTTTCTTCTACTCCCACCTCTGCCAGGTTTTCCTTTAGCATCCGTTCTCAGCCACAAGTACTGCGTCAGAATTCCTGGAGGAATTTTTGCTTCAGAAAGTTTCTTGGCATGCTATTTATGAACAAGCAAGAGAGGCGGCTGTGTTTTGAAAACAATACAGGAAATCTGTTCCTTACTGTGCCCCGCCCCCCTTCTTTGAGAAGAGCTCCTTTGAATGCTGCATTAGGACATCGGGCCCTGAGTCCCAGATTTGTGTTCTGCTCTTGTCTGTTGGTCTAGTTTCCTCAGCTATAAAATGGTAGAGATGGTACCAGGTTACTTAGCTCCTGTGAAACATTTGGCCTGAGATCTAGAGGTAGAAAATACTTGTGTTGGCCTGTTATTTTCAGAAACAGAAGATCAAGAATATTTCATTGTTTTTTAGTTTGCATTTTCTATATTAAAGTGATATTTTTAGAAGTCTAGTTGGGAGGAATTAAGCTAGTTTTATTCTGAAGAAAGTAGTCACAGTGTTTAATTCTTTAGTTTAATTTTGTTGGATATTTTAAAAATGGCTCTAGTTACTTGAGTTATGGAGAAGTGGATTGTGAACAAAAATAAATCATGCTAATAGGCTTTCTTTTGGGTCATTAGTACCAGGTTACCTCCTCCCAGGGGAGAGGGAACTTTAATCCTTCCTGCACAGGTTCTGGGCTTGCTAATGAGTCTTGAAATGACCCTCAGGTGAGCCGCAGGAAGGAAAAGCAGAGCATCTGCCTGGCCCTGGAAACTGATCATTCAGAAAATGCTTTAGTTTCCCCAGAGTGATTCTTTAGAAGTCTGGCCATTTCTGCTTGCTTCCCCCAAACAACCCTGTTCACATTCCTAGAAAGATTCTGGAGTCATATGGAATCAAGCACGGCAGCCTTTTCCAGAGACGGGCCATCTTGGTGGGCTCCCCAACTCAACTGAGCCATATATATTTGGTCTACTTCTTGGAAATAACCTTTGGGTGGGTTTTTTGGATTTTGTTTTACTTTTGCATTTTTGTATTTGTTGGTGATTTATAGTCACATGTGCTTTCAGGATACCTGGGAATTTGTCTTATTCAGAAATTAATGCTGGTAGATGGCAAAGAGGAGGGCTTGACATAATTTTTATGAGCTCCTCAGGAAATCCAAAAATACACACTAGACTTTGAGGATTACCTGTTTAAAATCCCTTGACATAAGGGAATGCTAAAACTTTTAATGTTCATCAGAATCACTGTGGTGTGGTCAGGACTACTAGTCAGGACTTACTGAATATGATTATCTACAGAGTGAGGCCAGGAAAGTTGTAAACCGCCACTGCAGGTGATTCTTAACAGGTGGTGGTCTAACCTGAGGGCCATTGTTTAGTGGT
Source organism: Bos indicus (assembly GCF_029378745.1). NCBI lineage: Eukaryota > Metazoa > Chordata > Mammalia > Artiodactyla > Bovidae > Bos > Bos indicus. Next base: position 20,255,743 of record NC_091767.1, read on the forward strand.
TTACACTTGAACAGCTTTCTGCTGCTTGTTTTAAAACATGTAAGTAAGATTTTCATTTTGGGGTCTTGTGATTAACAGGTGTAATTTTAATGAATATAATGCCCTATCTACCCTCCCCCTTTCTCTCTCTCACACACATGTGCTCATGCACTCATTTTCAGAGCATTTGAATGTCATTAAATACTTGTAGCATTACAAGTACTTAAACATCATGTAGTACTTGATTCTGAGAGTAGGGAATTTGCAGCATGGCTCTTCTGGGGCCCGTTCGTTTAAAATGGCTATTTCATAGTGTAGAGATTGGGAGTTGAATTTTGTGATCCCAGATGGTTGTGAATCCTTAGATTAAGGAAGTTGCTTTTGTAGTACAATAAAAGTTGGTCTCGTTTTTATAAGTGCCTAGCCACACTCCTGACCCACCCTCCCTGATACCTGGATATTTGAACTTTCCAAGCAGGGTGCAAATAAATGGAAATTTGTGCTCTTATAAAGGACTCTTCCACATAGTGTGTTAAAAATATTTAAAGAAAAAAATTTACAGTATGCTGTTTTAATTTATAAACGTTTTGACCTATAAACTGTATTTTGTCTCAAAGCTGTGGGAAAGCAGTATGTACATACTGGGGTTAGTATGTGTCTGTTCTGCTCAAATTTGCAAAAAGGGTTAATAAGTACTTGTCACAAACTTGCAGGATTTTCCTTCGTGTTCTTCTTCATTAACCAGTGTTCTTGGGGGAATTGTGAAATATGCATTGTCTGCAAACTACTCTGAAGCACAAAGTCAAATGAACTGTGAAGGTGAGGGCTAAAAACACCCCTCTCACCTTTGTACTTTGTTCTTTGAGTATTAAAGAACATTGATCTGCCAAGTGGCAAAGGGGATACTATTTGGCGGTTTAATTACAGCCAGTGAATGTTATTGATGCTATCAATCAGTGAGACCCAGGGAAAGGGCATGGTGCCAGACCATTCTGTGCTCCCAACAGTGTAATTAAATACCGAAGGACTAGATTCTCAAGGTAAAGGGAGGTGCTTCCGCACATCTGAAGGAGGAGTACACTTTGTCTTGCAACAGAGGTAAAGGTGGCTAGCCCCTCCTTACGGCCACCTTTACGTTTCTGGAGGAGTTCTGTGAATGGCAGTGGTATGGTCTCTTCTTTGTGTACAGTTAAGGTTGTTGGTGTTTTCCTTAAAAATCCTCTCTCTTTTCAGATCTTCACGACTGTCATTTAAAAGGCTCTAGTAATACAATAATTACTTTCTGTTAAAAGCTGTTTTGGGGGAAATATATAGCCCAGGTGTCTAATAGATATTTGGCAAATGAGAGATGATCTTTGAATGAGACTATTAGTCCTGCAAATCAGTTCATTTAAAAAAAGCTTTCCCCATGGTTATTCTCTAATGTCTAATCATGTTGAGAGAAAAATATCTTGGTTGGTTTGAACTTATAAAGCATTCAGTAATATTTCAGGGTTTATTCCTTTTAAATCATCTATTGAGCACAGTTTTCATAGTTGTATAACTTAGGTTTACAACATCTATGTAGGTGAAACTTTATTTGGCTGCAGGGAAGGCTTATAATAACGTTTCTCTTATCCTTTTATCATATATTTCATACACACACACACACACACATATACATACGTGTGTCTGACACACAAATCTCTGCTAGGCCTATTTGAGAGAGAAGAAATGCCATAGCTAATCCAAAATGTTTTCTGTTACTGCCTCTTTTTTTTTTTTTCCAACTGATGTATAGCTTGTAATGACGGAGGGTTACCAAAGACAATCTGCCCTTGAAAGAGATTGGATTTCTGATTTTTTTCCCAAAGGATATATGCATACATGTACACGCTAGATCCATGACAAATGAGTCAAATCAGGCCCCAGAACAACAAGTCTCAGCTATTGTAATGTACTTGTAATACAGGTTTGGGTTGTAGGTTGTTTATATTTCTCACAGGTGTTTGAAGGGGGATGGTTGAACTATCTTCTCCTTTGTTTAGAACAGGAAGATTGTTAGAATTTTTTTTTCAGAAGGTTGAGGAATAATTTTTTTAATATACATTAAAGGTTTACTAAAACTGCCTCATTGCATTATATAGAGCCATAACAAGACCAGTGGTCAGCCTCCCAAGTTGGGAAGGTCATATGCTTTAAAAGTCTGTTTTCATCATACATGTGCTTTTTCCCGTCTTCTCCCTTGCCACCAAGGGCAAAGGTATTATCATAATGTTAAAATAATTGCAAATTATTTTAAGACCGTATAATCATGGTTTTACAGTCTTGGATAGGGGATATCTGTGAGTAATTAAATAATTCTGGGGGCATTTTGAGTGGCTAGTATGTCCAAGTCAGCTTTGCTAAATGTTGAAGCAGTGCTAAAATGTGCCACGATACAGTCTTGTCCTTGACATCCGTGTGTAGTAGGGCAGACAGCACTTACTTCATGTGACCATCGTGTGGATGTGCGGTAAGTGAATGCAGAATGCAGTGGCAAAGGATGTGTCACTGGGTGCTAAGAGGCCTCTGAAATGGTTTCAGAGGTGATAGGGTTTTACAAAATAGGATTATCAGGCAGAGAAAGAAGAATGGTATTACACATGAAGGGATGTCTGATCCAGAGACACAGAGGCCATTGTGTGACATGGACCTTTCTGGAGGAAACTACATGTGAGAATGATAAAGTGTGCTTATTCTATCAGAATGATTCTACAAAAATGATTGGTAAAAAAAATTTAATCCAACCTAGCCCTGTATTTTACATTTCTCCTTTTTTTTTTTTAGTGAAGACTTAATTTATAAGAGGAACTATGGGAATGGACTTGGACAGATTAATTCATTCATTTGTAGACACGTTATCTTCCTTGTTTTGAAAAGATCCCCTGTGGCCTATGAGGCAAATGGTACTGAGAAGACATTTCTCTTTGGAGTATTTAGTATCCACACAGAGATAGGATCATTATATTTCCTTTACAGTATGTATACATAGGCCAAAGAAGACTTAGATATCTAAGCTATAATTGTAGTGAAGTAGTTTTTTCTTCTAGTTATAGAACAAAAGAAAACTTATTGTAGATGGTTTTCTTTTTTTTTTATTGCCACACTAATTTTTAACTGTTCTCTTCACCCAGCTTATTATCTCAATATTATATATGTGTGTGACATCATGTGTATTTCTGTAGCCCATTATTCCTTTTTATAAAAGCTTGACTGTGACATTTAAGGCTGTAGAATTACTGTTCCAGTGTTGTCATTGTCCTATAGAAATTTTTATCCTTTCACATCTGGCTTCTTCACGTCCTCCAGGATTCCAGTCTGATTCTTATTTCCTACCTTGGGGTCATCCCTGCTATACTACTATATACCATTGTCATTACTTCCTAAGTTTTATTTGGCTAATAAAGCATTTATTTTTCCTTGCATTTTATCTTTCTCTCCTATTTGGTGGTCTGCTCTCTGAGAGCAGGCAGTCTTTGTCTTCAGAGCACCTCATGGAATACTTACGCTTTCGTTTATAATTTCTGAATGAGGAAGTTTCTATCCATTGACTCACAAGAAAGAGTGGAGACCCGCTCAGTATACTCAAAGATGGGAAAATTCGTAATATAAGTGAAATTAAAAGTGAACCTATCTCTTCCTGTTAGGTGTTCTGATTCAATGAGGATGTGGTAAAATGATTAAGGGACTTACCAACTCTTTTTCCTTTTCTACAATAAATGAAGATTTAACTGCTCTTTTTCATGTGAGATTTTCTACATAATGTCCATGACTCTGTGTCTTTGTCTATCATCTGTGTGTCTCTTGTAGATTCTGTTTTCCTCTCTCACATCTTAGATGGAGTATGTGAAAGCCCTAGAATATTTAACCTCCTGAAATTGACGTGCTGAGAACCTTTTTCTTTTCCCTCACTTTACCAACCAGTAAAAACACAGCTTAGTTTTTATTCTTAAACAGCTCCACTTATATCAGCTGTAGTGTATAGTCCCTTCTTTAGGTTTAACTTTCTAACTCAGCTTTTTAATCCATCAACAATGCCTTAGACATACTAGATGCTCAGATACTACATAAATCATATTTAAAGTTTATTTTTGAAGGTATCCTGTTGTGACAGGTATCCTGATAGTATGGTTTTTGTTGGAGATTGCATCTAATCACGTATCAGAATCTTGAAAGAACCCTTTAAGAAGCTTTTACTGCAGAATAACTTTCTATGAATTGGAAGAATACAGCTATTTTTCTATAAGCCAGTTTAACGTTTCCACTGAAGTACAAAATGCCAGATAGTTTGGACAAGCATCGTACCTTCTGGTCATCTTGCCTGAGGGGTACTTCAGAAATAACCCCTGCAGGAGGCCGTGGAATGGATTTACTCAGCAGATACTGGCATGCTTACTTGGTGCGTGGGGTATCCATATATACACACATACAGTCAGCCCTGGGCTTCACATCTGCAGATATGGAGGGCTGACTGTGTTTGTTGTACTAAACTGTTTTATATGAGAACCGTGCGCATCTGTGGATCTTGGTATCCATAGAGGCTCCATGGATATTGAGATGACAGTAAATATAAGTTTCAACCCTCTAGGAGCTTAACGCCTAATACTAGAGAAGTTTTGTAAGTGCATTACAGTACTCCCAGTCACTTGGGAGCAGCAAGTGGGGAGGCTATGAGACAGTCTTCTGCTCTGGCCCTGATGAAGAAGCCCATGCACTTCTGAGTATTGAGTCTTAAGTAGTGAGATTTCCCGTCTCTAAATCTCCCCAGTGTCCTTGTAATATAGTTAGTGAAAGTGTCTGAAGTGAAAACTTGACATTATCACCCGCTAGTGTAGCGTTCTTAGTGTTTTTTCATGCTGTGGATTCACATGGTGTCATTGGGCACTGGCTGCATGGTGATTTGTAACCATCTCATATTCAGGAATAAACGTGGAACCTATTCTAACCTGATGTTCGGCTGATTGCATGAAGTTCATTTATTGTGTCTGCTGTTGACTCCCCCAGAAGAACCCCTTTTCTCATTTGGCATTTCACATTAAGCTCTCAGAGACCTCTGAGAAGGGAGTGACAAAGTGGGAGGATTTGATATGTGGCACTTTATTTGGAGAAATTAAATTGGCCTTTCTTATCAGCCCATTTAAAGGTGCTGGATGGGAATTCCCTGGTGGTGCAGAAGTTAAGACTCACTCTTTCACTGCCGAGACCCCAGGTTTTATCTCCTCCCCATTGGTCTGGGAACTAAGATCCCACAAGCTTAGAGGTGTGTTCAAGGTAAAAAAAAGGATGCTCTATGTTGAGCCTCGAGGTACAACAGTCGGATGCCCTTTCCATCAGGGTTGGTTTTAGCCAGGCTTCAGGCTTTCCAAACCTACTCATCTGTTGCTCTCTTGTAAAATACTTGTATCATTTTGTGATGCTGTAACTACAGATTTTATTGTAATGATATGAATTTTGATAACTGCAATACATTTGGAATAAGGCTTACTTTATCATTGAACAGTTTTTCTGTTAACTTAATCTTTGAACTGTTCTTCTGTTAAAGTACTTCTGCTCTGTGCCAAAACTCTCTCTGTCATCTTCTCTGATCTCAGAGATAATGGTATTATTTGAGTCTTTTTCTTCAATAAATTGGGGCCTCTGATAATAATAGCCAATTAATTCTCTTGTTATGAGAATCAACCAAATTACTAAGTGTAACATAACCCAGAACAATGCTTGGCACATGGTAAACACTTACTAAACACTAAGAACTATCATCATCTATATTGTTACATGATTCTACACATATGAAATCATTATATGATAAAGCATTATTATTGTTCTCTAGCTCTGTACTCTTAGTTTTATTACTTCATGTAATCCATGTAAGGTCACTGTGAGGTAAGAACTCTCATTAACCTCAAATTACAAATAAAGACATAGAGGCTGCAAAGAACCTAAGGAAATATTCCCAAGTTATATAAATGGTGAGTGACAGAGCCAGGACCTGAGCTTAGCTTGTGAGACCCCCTTGCCCCATGTTTTCACTCCTTCGTGGGTCTGGACAGTTATTTCTAGCACAAGCACCAGTTTCAGGGCACTGGTGGTTCAAAATATGCTCTCTTGTGGCCTGAATTTCACCAGTAATAGTATATTCTCTTTTGCTTTTGTAAGTTTTTTGACCAGGTACTAAATTAACTCATGTTTGTTTCAGTTACACCTTGTTCGTGTTACTTGACATTTCTAAAGATTTTGTGGCCAAATGAACACAGGCTCATTTTTCATTTGTAATACTAAAAGGAATCTGCTTTCGTAACCACTGTTGAAGGTAGGAGTGGATTCTTTGGTGGTTACAGCTGAAACTCTCATCTGTTTTTTTTCCTGGTGGGCTTCCTGGTGGCTCAGAGGTTAAAGTGTCTGCCTGCGTCTGCCTGCAATGCGGGAGACCTGAGTTTGATTCCTGGGTCTAGAAGATCCCCTGGAGAAGGAAATGGCAACCCACTCCAGTATTCTTGGCTGGAGAATCCTATGGATAGAGGAGCCTGGTGGGCTGCAGTCCACGGGGTCGCAAAGAGTTGGACATGACTGAGCGAATTCACTTCACTTCACTTAGTATAATCACTTTCAAAAATGTTAATGGGCTCAGTGAAGGTATGGGGTTAGAAATGGAATACGGAACATTTTGATTGACAGATTCCTGCTTAGACCTTGAGATGACTAAGTCACTGCCACTGCAGTGGTGGATATGATTTAACCACACACTCCCATTCACATGCCATATCTACTACTGTTGCTCTGCTTGTGCTTTATTTTTTGTTAAATTCTTTGCATGCAAAGATCTTGAGGAATTTGAAAGGCATTTGTGGCCTCTCCAAGTTGCATTTCAAGAACATCTTTACCACAGACTTCCTGTTGGTCTTGACCAGGCTGAGAGTCCTTGCTGAACCGACTGTGTACTACAGCCCAAACAGAAGAAATAAAAGAACAGATACCTGCCAACTATGATAGTTTAATTAAAAAACATAAAGGTGTCTATGATGACCTCATTATGAACCTTCATTTAATCAGTACACATGGATGAAACTGTTTTGGGTAACATTTAATAAACTCTGCTCAAAGTAATTTTTCAGAAGGTGTTTTAAGATGTGTGAAAGGGGAACTCTAATCTGTCAAGTCCTCTCTTTTTGATTAGTTACTTAATAACAAATTGTGCAACTAGTATACTTTAGTTTTTCTGAGGCTCTTTAGTAGTTTTAGTGTTGTTTTTTAATAGTACCATACATCATCACTTATTCTTACGGCATTACTGATTCTTTGTTGTTCAGTTGTGTCTGGCTCTTTATGACCCCGTAGACTGGAGCACACCAGGCTTCCCTGTCCTTCACCATCTCCCAGAGTTTGCTCAAACTCCTGTTCATTGAGTCAAATTTACTATCCAACCAGCTCATCCACTGTTGTCCCATTCTCCTGCCCTCAATGATTCTTAGCTGATTCTTAAGTGATTCTTAGCTACATCTTTAAGTTAGATACAGGAATTAGCTGGCTTGAATTTTATTTAGTGATGCTGCACTAAAACTTGGAATTAATGTGAAGCCGAGACAGTCTCTCTAGTATAAAATAGCCAGTTGCTATGTTTATGTTAAATGGTGTGTGTGTGTGTGTGTGTGTGTATATATATGTATATTTTTTTTTTTAAGGAGACAAAGCATTAGTCTCAGGTATTGTAATTTAATTTTTTTCTCTCCTCAACTCCCCTCACCCATGTTAGATTTTTCTCAAATATCTCCTAAATAGTTCTCAGGCACTGCTAATAAAAGAAATATAGTAACTGTCCTAAGAGAAAGACTCATTTGATATGTTTCAGGTTTTCCTTATAAGGAAAAATTTAGCAAAGTTAAGGTTCTTCTTGCATGTTTTGTCTAGTATCTCCATATTAAATGTCTGATCATTTCTATAGAAATTTGCATGATTTCAGACTGTGTTACAGCCAGTGGCTTAATAGAAAACCCCTAGAAGAAGAGTCAAAACTCCAGAATTCTACATTCAACTCTTCTGATCTGTCTTTGGACATGTCACTTCACTTTTATGAAATCTTTTTTTTTGCTAAATACAAAGATATTGGACCAAATAATGTCTATATTTTTGCTCTAAAGTTAAGATATCCTCATCTGTGCTACACAGTACTGTGTTTAAGAATTTAATGTTTCTAGAGATTTGAATCCTCAATATAAAAAATGAAACTTCATCTTTTTTTTAATGTTTAATGGAGTCTGTAGTCTAGTGTGATGCTGTAAAAGTGCTGCACTCAATATGCCAGCAAATTTGGAAAACTCAGCAGTGGCCACAGGACTGGAAAAGGTCAGCTTTCATTCCAGTCCCAAAGAAAAGCAATGCCAAAGAATGCTCAAACTACCACACAATTGTACTCATCTCACACTCTAGTAAAGTAATGCTCAAAATTCTCCAAACCAGGATGCAACAGTATGTGAACCATGAACTTCCAGATGTTCAAGCTGGATTTAGAAAAGGCAGAGGAACCAGAGATCAATTTGCCAACATCTGTTGGCTAATCGAAAAAGCAAGAGAATTCCAAAAAGTACCTACTTTTTCTTTATTGACTATGCCAAAGCCTTTGACTGTGTGGGCCAGAACAAACTGGAAAATTCTGAAAGAGATGGGCATACCAGGCCACCTTACCTGCCTCCTGAGAAATCCGTTTACAGGTCAGGAAGCAACAGTTAGAACTGGATATGAAACAACAGACTGGTTCCAAACAGGAAAAGGAGTACCTCACGGCTGTATATTGTCACCCTACTTATTTAACTTATATGCAGAGTACATCATGAGAAACGCTGGATTGGATGAAACACAAGCTGGAATCAAGATTGCTGGGAGAAATATCAGTAACCTCAGATATGCAGATGACACCACCCTTATGGCAGAAAGTGAAGAACTAAAGAGCCTCTTGATGAAAGTGAAAGAGGAGAGTGAAAAAGTTGGCTTAAAGCTCAACATTCAGAAAATGAAGATCATGGCATCTGGTCCTATCGCTTCATGGCAAATAGATGGGGAAACAGTGAGAGACTTTATTTTTTGGGGCTCTAAAACGACTGCAGATGGTGACTGCAGCCATGAAATTAAAAGATGCTTGCTCCTTGGACGAAAAGTTACGATCAACCTAGACAGCATATTAAAAAACAGAGACATTACTTTGCTGACAAGGGTCCATCTAGTCAAAGCTATGGTTTTTCCAGTAGTCATGTATGAATGTGAGAGGTGGACTATAAAGAAAGCTGAGCGCTGAAGAATTGATGCTTTTTAACTGTGGTGTTGGAGAAGACTCTTGAGAGTCCCTTGCACTGCAGTGAGATTGAGCCAGAGCATCATAAAGGAAATTGGTTCTGAATATTCACTGGAAGTGTTAGGTAGTTAGAATAGGAAACAGGAGTCCAGAATGGCTGTGGCTAAAAGACAAGGAAGGGAAAAGCCCACAAAAATAAAACAAAGGAAAGGGTGAGGACTGGAGTGTGGACCTCAGGTAGAACATACAGACAGCACTCCTGGCTAGTGTAATTTACATAGGGCAGGCCCAGGGGGAGGAAAAAACATATAAAAAGAGGAGCCAAGTGGGCTGGGGGTCTCTCTCTCGCAGGCTCTGTGACTTTCTCTCTCTCTCTCTCTCTCCCCCTCCCCCTCTCTCCCCTCTTCACACCTTGCGGGTCAGCATGCCCTCACACCTTGAGGATGTATTTTCCTTTATTTTGTAAATAAAACTGATCTGTCCGAGAACTATCACGTGGCCTGTCCGAGAGCTGTGACACGCTGAGGGCTTTAATGTCTGTTGCTTCAAATCTTTGTTGTGACGAGACAGAACCGAGGAGACTACACTCCCCTTACAGAGGGACTGATGATGAAGCTGAAACTCCAATATTTTGGCCACCTCCTGCAAAGAACTGACTTATTGGAAAAGACCCTGATGCTGGGAAAGATTGAAGGCAGGAGGAGAAGGGGATGACAGAGGATGAGATGGTTGGATGGTATCACCGACTCAATGGACATGAGTTTGAGTAAACTCTGGGAGTTGGCGATGGACAGGGAGGCCTGGTGTGCTGCAGTCCATGGGGTCACAAAGAGTCAGACACGACTAAGCAACTGAACTAGAATAGTCTAGTATATGCACAAAGTACCATAACATAGAATTTTTGTTATATTAGCAGATTATAGCCTTTTCTAACTTTCTAGACAAGATTTCAGAAATTAAGCATCCGCAGTAAGTTTGTGAAGATCATTTGTCATCATTACAATGAATATGTGGTAAGTACTGGAGTGTACAGTGAAGCTAAAGACAAGGTGTCATATTTCAAGGAATTAAGCCAGTCACAAGACATGGTAACAGATGAGTATGTCTTGGTTTCCTCAGTATTTAGGAGAACGAGGCATATAATACAGTGTGGGCACAGGTGAGAGGTAATCAGCTCATACTAGAGTGGAGGGGATGGCTGGAGGTGATTTTCAGGTCTAGGTGGTGCCCACGCAGTGTCTGAAGTGATGAAAAGTTAGATGAGTGGGAAGAGCGGTTTACCTTAACACAGGGACAGGAGAGCAGGACACTTTGGGAAACTGTTGGAGGTTGTGGTGTTCATATAGAATAAGTGGTCAGTACCCTGAGCAGGAAAGGTGGTTATTGAGCCACAGAAGGCGCCAGGATTCTTGTCCTCAGGAGAAGTATTCAATCCAGGGCCAGTGATCAGAGCTTTTGTGTAATAAAGAAAGTGAAAGTGAAGTCGCTCAGTTGTGTCCGACTCTTTGCAACCCCATGGACTGTAGTCTACCAGGCTCCTCCGTCCATGGGATTTTCAGGCAAGAATACTGGAGTGGGGTGCCATTGCCTTCTCCGATATAGCTACTAGCAGTCTGCTAATTAGAGAAAGGAAATGTCTCAAAACTCAGACTGGCACCAGGCCCCTCACCCACAACATGCGTTTTGAGATAACATTGGCACAAGGTGAGTTGTCCTGGGCCATAAAATTATTGACATGAATCTTGAAGAAAGGCAGGTTTCCAAGTAAATACAGAATTTCATTAACATAGGAGACCAATGTTACCAGTAAAACATACTGGTTTGTCAAGTGGGTTCTGAGTCTTAGGTGGAACAGACTTGAAGACAGAGTCTAGGGTAAATACATAGTTCATTAACATAGCTTAAGACAAAGATTTCCATAAGAAAAACACATTGGTTAGCTCAAGGTTTGAGAAAAGTTAAGTTCAGGTAGAACCAGGTGTAGTCATGGCAACACAGAATTTTAAAAGAAACCCCCTTTTAAATTTGTATAGAGAAGGGGGAAAAATAATAACACTGGTAGTTCATTTGCAACCCTCTGTGAAACATGCTTGCTCTTATGCCAAACCTAATCTTGGACTGATATGTGTATATCCTGGTGTGTGTTTGAGACCTGTTCCTGATAGGGTTTTGCATTTAGAAGTAGATCAAAGGACACTGCTTCCTTTTTGGTGGATTTTGAGGTCTATGGCCTGAATTGTGGTTAGAAGTTAATGCCTTTCTGTGTGCTTCTGAGTTCTCTTGATGGGTCCAATGTAGCCCCCTGCCTATAAAGCCTTGGTGCTTTCACAAGAACTTTGCTACTGTCTGCCAGAGCTGGAGCTAATTTTTATTTAGCGATAGTGTCATTTTTCTTAGTCCCATCAAGGCTGCATTTTTTTGATATGAACAGCAATTAACTCTCAATTTAAATAGGAGTAAATGTGACCTTGTCCACTCCTTTCAGCTGCAGAATAGAGCTTTCCAAAAAAAAAAGTCTGAAGTGGCACGTATCTCATTTTTTCAGGTTTAGTTTTTGTAGTCCTGGGTCAGTAATTGACAAGTGATAGAAGTTGTTTACTGGTGATCTTGCCAGTGGGAGATTTTTCAGATGTCCTGAGTTTAATAAAGAAGAGATTGCTTTGTTCATTTATAGTCCTTATCACTTTAATCTGTTGGTATTAATGTCCACTGTCACTGATCTTTCTGTTGGTGAAGTGGAGAGAATTGAGAGCAGTTGTACTTTTGGACAGAAGCATTTAGACATACTTCTGTTAAAGTGATGTGCAGGGATTTTAAACTTTATTATGTACCTGTAATAAAGTACCAGTTCTTGTCCATATTTTCATTCCTTTTAGTTCTGTGTATTTTTATTAACTTGTATTTTGACAGCCCGTTCATAGTGTATGTGTTACTTTTCCTTGAATGTTTAATGTATAATTAGTTTTATTTGCTGATGAAGATTGCTCAGATGATAAACAATCTGCTTTCAATGTAGGAGACCTGGGTTCAATCCCTGGGTTGGCAAGATCCCCTGGAGAAGGGAATGGCTACCCACTCCGCTTTCTGGCCTGGAAAATCCCATTGACAGAGGAGCCTGGCAGGCTGCAGTCCATGGGGTTACAAAGAGTCTCACATGATTGAGTGACTGTGCGTGCTGATGAAGAAGTGAGTTTTTAATTACAAGGAATATGCTGTGTCTCAAACTATTCCATTTTCAGGACCTGATTACTTTGATAAATCTATTTTTACCTCTATTTTGTCCAGTCAGGTCTCTTTTGTGAAGAACAGCTTGAGAAGCCATTGACTAGAGCATTTATTGCCTGGTACTTCTATCTCCCTTCCTTTCCCTTCAAGTAATTTCAGCATTGCTTGTCTTTGTTTATAATATCACTTGTACACTTGTGAGGAATTCCAGAATAAACCTGAGATATAAAATGCTATCTTTGGAGTAGATTGGTGTTCAGTGTTGTACTTTCTGTATCATCTTTAAATATTTAAATTGCAGACTCTCTGGCTGCCTCTTAAATTAGATCCTTCACTTAGTAGTTTTGACATTTCATAACCTTGCTCCTCAGGCATTAAATATTCACCTGTTTAAATGGCAGTGAAATGTAAAACCCCAAACCTATCTCTTAATCCAGTGATTGCAGATTGAAGAACACCTTGCATTTGGTGAAGGAAGAAGCTGTTTTGACCCTCCTGGAACATATGCTGGAGGTTCATCCTATTGAAGTATTTCTAATACAGAAATAGCCATAAAACAAAACCATCTCGTGGCTCTTCTCCATGGAGTGTTATTTTGGTCTTTGAAGAACCACAAAGACAGACTTAACAATTTGAAGTTTCGGATAGCCCTAGAGTCGTTCTCTAGGTAAAAATTAAAGCAGGGCACCAGTTTGAGCTCTAAATCTATAGAAAAATCAGAATCAAGAATTGCTGATTAAAAAAGAATTGCTGATAATTGTTGGATAGAAATTTGGTCTAGAAACTGATTTGAATCTGCAAAGTACAAGTCCTTATCTCATTCATTGCAGGTCTTCCTCAGTTCAGTCGCTCAGTCATATCTAAGTCTTTGCTACCCCCTGGACTGCAGCATGCCGGGCCTCCCTGTCCGTCACCAACTCCCAGAGTTTACTCAGACTCATGTCCATTGAGTCGGTGATGCCATCCAACCATCTCATCCTGTGTTGTCCCCTTCTCCTCCCACCTTCAGTCTTGCCCAGAATTGGCGTCTTTTCATATGAGTCTGTTCTTAGCATGAGGTGGCCAAAATATTGGAGTTTCAGCTTCATCATCAGTCTTCCAATGAATGTTCAGAACCAGTATCCTTTAGGATGGACTGGTTGGATCTCCTTGCTGTCCAAGGAACTCTCAAGAGTCTCCTCCAACACCACAGTTCAGAAGCATCAATTCTTCGGTGCTCAGCTTTCTTTATAGTCCAACTCTTACATCCATACGTGACTACTGGAAAAACCATAGCTATGACTAGACAGACCTTTGTCGGCAAAGTAATGTCTCTGCTTTTTAATATGCTGTTTAGGTTGGTCATAACTTTTCTTCCGAGGAGCAAGCATCTTTTAATTTCATGGCTGCAGTTCTCATCTGCAGTCATTTTGGAGCCCCCCAAAATAAAGTCTGCCACTGTTTTCCCATCTATTTGACATGAAGTGATGGGACCAGATACCATGATCTTAGTTTTCTGAATGTTGAGTTTTAAGCCAACTTTTTCACTCTTCCTCTTTGACTGTCATGAAGAGGCTCTTTAGTCCTTCTTCGCTTTCTGCCATAAGGGTGGTGTCATGTGCATATCTGAAGTTATTGATATTTCTCCTGGCAATCTTGATTCCAGCTTGTGCTTCATCCAGTTGGGCATTTCTCATGATGTACTCTGCGTATAAGTTAAATAAGCAGAGTGACAATATACAGCCTTGACGTACTCCTTTCCCGATTTAGAACCAGTCTGTTTTTCCATATCCAGTTCTAACCGTTGCTTCCTGACCTGCATACAGATTTCTCAGGAGGCAAGTCAGGTGGTCTGGTGTTCCCATCTCTTTAAGTATTTTCCATAGTTTGTTGTGATCTACACAGTCAAAGGCTTTGGCACTGTCAATGAAGCTGAAGTAGATGCTTTTCTGGAACTCTCTTGCTTTTTCAATGATCCATCAGATGTTGGCCATTTGATCTCTGGTTCCTGTGCCTTTTCTAAATCCAGCTTGAACACCTGGAAGTTCATGGTTCACGTACTATTGAAACCTGGCTTGGAGAATTTTGAGAATTACTTTACTAGCGTGTGAGATGAGTGCAATTGTTTGGTAGTTTGAGCATTCTTTGGCATTGCCTGTCTTTGGGACTGGAATGAAAACTGAACTTTTCTAGTCCTGTGGCCACTGCTGAATTTTCCAAATTTGCTGGCATATTGAGTGGAGCACTTTTCATAGCATCATACCTTGGTCTAAATACATTTTCTGTTTCTAATCCTTTGAGGTGGAAGAAGAGGAAGAAGTATTTTCCCTTTCCTGGAATGGAGGATGTTGCTGATAGTAGAATCCTCAATAGAGCAGGGGAAGGGGTTTATTTTAAATCAAAGAAAATAGTAAACATGTTTGTTTATCAAATAAAGGGGGAGAGATGGCGCATTAGTTTGGGAGGAGAGCTGTTTCCTTTTCTTCATCTCTTGGATCTTCATCTCTTCATGTGTTTCCTTTATCTCTTGGAAGTGGGTGAGGGTGGGGTGGTGGTACGTGGCTCATTTGATGGTATTCAAAAAATTAGAAAGGAATAAAACCAATTTCAGAATCCTAATTATGTATGCATAGTTCTCCAGTTAATTGTAATTACTGGCCACTCATCCTTTCTTGGGAAAAATTGCTTTAGAAAAATATTAATGAAAAAATGAAATAAAATAACTTTTGACATAACTAATTTCTGTGCCATCCTGTTCTGCTGTCTGTCCTCATTTTCACTGTGTGTATATTTAAGAAACAATTAAGATTCATTTAATTTTTCTAATTCTCAGGACAAGTGCACTGATAAACTGGTTACTATTATGTGGTATTACGGCAAGAAAACTGGTCAAGGAGACAAGGACAAGGGTTTCAGTTCAGTCCAGTCGCTCAGTCGTGTCCGACTCTGCAACCCCATAGACTGCAGCACACCAGGCCTCCCTGTCCATCACCAACTTCCGGAGTTCACTCAAACTCAAGTCCATCGAGTTGGTGATGCCATCCAGCCATCTCATCCTCTGTCATCCCCTTCTCCTCCTGCCCTCAATCTTTCTCAGCATCAGGGTCTTTTCCGATGAGTCAGTTCTTTACATGAGGTGGCCAAAGTATTGAAGTTTCAGCTTCAGCGTCAGTCTTTCCAGTGAATATTAAGGACTCATTTCCTTTAGGATTGACTCCTTGCAGTCCAGGGGACTCTCAAGTCTTCTCCAGCACCACAGTTCAAAAGCATCAATTCTTCGGCGCTCAGCTTTCTTTATAGTCCAACTCTCACATCCATACACGACTACTGGAAAAACCATAGCTTTAACTAGACGTACCTTTGTTGACAAAGTAACGTCTCTGCTTTTTAATATGCTGTCTAGGTTGGTTATAACTTTTCTTCCAAGGAGCAAGCGTCTTTTAATTTCATGGCTGCAGTTACTATGCAGTATGAAAAGGTAAAAAGATAAGACAGTGAAAGATGGACTCCCAAGACAAGGATTTAGAAGATCAGAATTTTAATCCAGAGTTCAACACATGTGTATAGCATTAGCAGTGTTTACCTACCTTTTCTGTATCCCTTTCCCCAGCTATAAGATACTGATATGTGCCCTCCCTACCTCACAGGGTTGTTGTGAGGCACAAAATACTGTATCTGAAAATGCTTTCCCAATGGTGAAGTCCCATAAGCCCCTGAAGTGTAAGTTAAATGGAAATACTGTTGCCACCATCAGTTTCTGTATGATGGGGTCACCCGTGTCCTGCCTGTGGTGATAGGAACCAATTCTTTGGCAAAGTCAGTGCAAAACAGGGTTGAGATGGTTTTTTATTGAGAGTTGGAGCCTTATTAGTGTAGCTGTGTTCTGAAAATGCACCTGGGTAATCAGGTAAGACATACATAAATGATTGTTACGAAGGAGGAAACTTATACTTTAAGAATTTCAGAAAGAGGAGGTACAGCATGCCATGCAGGGTCACATGGGCAGGCACCAGAGATGGCCAGGAGGCAGAGGGGAGAGTGCAGAGTGTGGCCTGGGGCCTTTTTTGGGGTCCTGGTGGAAAGCTAAGGACAAGGCAGGACATGTAGACTGGGTGAGTTTAGCATTGGAGAATTTGAATAGTTCTTGACAGCTCTGGACTCTAGGGGTGGTAGGGCTTCCCTAGTGGCTCAAACAGTAAAGAATCCGGCTGCAGTGCAGGAAACCAGGGTTCAATCCCTGTATCGGGAAGATCCCTGGAGAAGGGTTTGGCCACCCACTCCAGTATTCTGGGAAATCCCATGGACAGGGTGGCCTGGCAGACTGCTGTCCACAGGGTTGCAAAGAGTGGGACAGGAGGGAGTGACTAACACTTTCACTTTCTACTTGATTGTCTGGTACCTGGCCGTAGGCTGATTCAGAGTGGGAAGAATATTGGCTTGGTCTGAGGATTTGATAAAGGAGATGAGGTGTGGCCTCTGGTTTGTATATCAAAGGTACCTCCCAAGGGAGTTGTTTGCTCTCTAGAATTAACTATTCCTGGGAAGGGAGGTCTCCTGGATCTAGGCCATAAATGCTAGAGCATTGAGAATTCAGAGGATAAGAAGATACAGTCAGTACAGGTTGGAATTAAAGAAGCAGTGTGAACTGAAAACCAGACACTGAAAGAAAAAAAAAATGTGGATAACATGACTGACCCAAGTATGTTTTCAAAGCTTTTACATAAGCACTAAATATAAACCCGTTTTCCTAAATATATTTTAGGATAACTTTTAAAACACTCCACCCACACTCCTCTGAAATGCTCAAAGCAGTGAATGTCACTGCATGAGTAAATTATTATGGAGCACAGTAAGGGACCCTCAACTTTAATGGCCTAGGTCTTTACCTGCATTCTTAGATGTATTTAGAGGTGAATATTTATAGTATAGTCACCTGGGTTTTTAGGCTCTGTGCTAACAGAATTTTATGTGGATTAGAGATTATTTCATTATTCACAGGATACCCCATTTGCCAGACCATTGACAGAAATGGTTGAATCCTAGAGTGACTAACACTGATTCTCCCAAAGAATAATATAGATTACCTGTGGTGATCGTTTATATATTGGGGCTTCCCTGGTGGCCAAGGTGGTAAAGAAGTGTAATATATGTGCTCAGTAATGTCTGACTCTATGCGACCCCATGGACTGTAGCCTTCCAGACTCTTCTGTCCATGGAATTCTCCAGGCAAGAATACTGAAGTAGGTAGCCATTCCCTCCTTCCCTTCTCCAGGGAATCTTCCCAACCCAGGGATTGAACCCAAGTTGCCTGCATTGCAGGCAAATTTTTTTTTACCATCCAAGTCACCATGAAAGCCTAAAGATTGATACTAATGGTTATAATCAATAGGCAGAAGTTGACCTGTCATGGTACTCCACCAAATAAAACCCAGAGCTAGACTCATTTGGCCATTTTTGTCAGTGGTCTGGCAAACGGGCTATGCTGTGAAGTTTCTGTCCTTGTAGTCAGTCTAGAAGAGCTTACTATTAAACTAAAGGAAATGGGGTCAAAATAGCACATGAGACTCAGAGCTGACTTAAAAATTGGCAAAGAGATGTTATAGGCAAAGAGGTATTGATCACAATTTGGGCAAGATCTCAGTGACTTGATGAACTCTCCCTTGACTGCTGTGTGCTTTGTGAACTGTTGTGGATCCACAACAGATTGTGGGACCACTGGGGTACAAGATTGGCTTTACTCAGCAGATATTCCAGCACATGCGATGTGCCAAGATGATGAGGATGCAGTGATGAGAGGGGCAGCTCTAACTCCTTCCCTCCTGGAGTGTATGTAAGGTGTGCTGATGATAAATACACAAGGGCTTATTCTGTCTTGGTAGAAGTTTAGACACTCTATCTCAAAGGTGGGAAGCCAAATTTTGAAAGGGCATGTAAAGTCAATAAATCAATAGATGGGCTTAAGGCCTTTTTAATAAAGATTGAAGAGATTTGTGGATAAGACAACAGACAAAGGATGCAGGAGATACAGTCCATTCATACATCTCAGAATTTAAGGATGATAGCTATTTTTTTTTATCATGATAATCTGCTTCAAGATGTTTATTTGTGTTTATTAAATAATACAGGGTTTAACTGAAATTGCTAAATAATTTCAGAAAAGGGCATATTTAAGTTCTTTAGAAAGTTTGTACGGTCCCCCACCCCTGGTGAAATGGGAGGCCCAAAAACAGGTCACACAAATGTGTCAGATGAATTTAGAATCCTTAAGCCTGAGCATTCAGTTGAGCCCAAATCGCTAGTTTAGGAGGTTGGCCCCCTGGAGGACAGATTATTACAAGGAGTCCTCTCTGCTGTGTGCACCACTGGTCAGTTTTGAACACCTACACACCTGGGGTAGATATGCCCTTCTCTTCACCCAGGGGAATGGTGTTTCTCTTGTCAAGAGTTTCTCCAGAAAGGAGTGAAACAGTTCATACTGGACACGCTTGAATGTCTTGTTGTATGCTCCTTATGGAAAAGCTAACTTGAGGCAGTTTTCGAATTTTGGAAGGAAAGTCACTGAGTGTGCATGTACATTTCGCTACTCTTTTCCAGGTTTCCTATGCTCGCCCAAGTTCAGCTTCCATCAGAGATGCTAATTTATACGTCAGTGGACTTCCAAAAACAATGACCCAGAAGGAGTTGGAGCAACTTTTTTCACAATATGGACGCATTATTACTTCTCGTATTCTTGTTGACCAGGTCACTGGTAAGTAGGCAGCCTCTGCTCTGACTGGCAGATGGTGAAATAGTCTGCCTTCTCATACAGAAGTCTTGCCTCTAGAATACATCAAAGGTATATATCTATGGGCCAGAAAATGCAATTTTCTGATAGGATTGTTCATAGATATGCATGGGTAAGCATAGATACTGTAGTGAGCAAGCTTGAGTCATTTCCTCCCCAAAGGTCAGGTTTGGAGCCTGTTTTGTGGCTTATAATAAATTTATAATTATTGCATATAAGTTATTCAAAATAATTATTACAAATTAATAACCTTCATTTCTAAGCTGCTGCATGAAAAAAGCTCCCAACCTCCTTATGAAGCATTAAGTAACAGTCTTACTCTTTGTGAAAAACATAGTTTAATGCTGCTAATTCTCCAAGGGAGAATTCCACTACATCTACACTAGTGATTGCTGTTCAGACTTTTTCAGGTCCATGCTGTGTCGTATAGGCATGCATAAGAGTTTGAAATTTTAAGTGTTAAAAGTTAATTTTAATCTCATGTTACTTTTAACCAAACCAAAATAAGAAGACCAATATGTTTATTAAAAACTTTGTGTGGAAGGGACCTCTTTCTGCTAAAGCTTTCAGTTAAAGAAAAACTAGCAATACAGATTTGATTATGGATCTTAAAAATAAAGTAAAGTTATATTTTTCTATTATAAAAGCAATATTCTTTTTAAAACATATTAAAATTAAAGAAGCATGCTAAGCAGGGGGAAAAAATCACCTGTAGTGCCATATACTAAAGCAGTCACTTTAAGATTCTGTGAGTAGTCTTTTTTTTTTTTTTTAAAGAAAATAGATTTTTCTCTTTTCTGTGTGATTCTTCTTTCTGTCTTCCCTCCTTCACTATCCCTGTTGTCTTTCTCTCTCCTTTTCTGTCTCTCATAATTAGAGTCCCAGTGGAAATAGTTGTGCCTTATAATTTGTGATTATATTTTTAAAGAAACGACGGACCACAGAATACAATTAGGCCAGTTTTTTTAATTCTTCAACTAATGATCAATTTAGTTGATCTGAACTTAATCAGAAGCATCCTTTGTTATGTTCCTCTGTGCTGGTCATGAGCTTCTTACAGAGTCCGAACACCATACTTCTGAGCTCTGAGTATAGTGGTATCTACCATCATCCATATGCTTGGGAGAGGGGCCTGTACATTTTACTGTATGGAGAGAATTAGTCCAGTGAGGGTATATAAAAATGTGTTCTTAGCTACGTTTCATGGTTTTCATACATTCTATCACAGTGTATTGTACACACAGATGGCAAATGAGGTTGAATAGAAGTCCAGGCCTAACAGTCCAAATATATTTGTTTAGAGCAAAATAAAAAGGCCTTTAGTTTTGTTTGTATTCATGCTTTTTAATTCATCCGTTCTCAGTGAGGACCTGAATCAAAAGTCAGTTTCACCTGTGATGCAGAAAGCCATTTCTCAGCTGCAAGTCCATCCTGAGGGTGTAGGCTCACAGGTAGACTACCTGGTCACCTCCTGATTGAGTCAGTGTTTCTTAAGTGTGGTTCTGCACCTGCAGCAAAGGCACCCTCCTGGAACTTTGTTAGAAATGCAGACTTGGGCCCCTAAACCTAGTGAATAAAACTCTTAGAGTGGCCATTTTACCAAGCCCTTTAGGCTGTTCTGATGCATGCTCAGGTTTGAGGACCATAGGTTTAGGTGACTCATCCTAAACTGAGGCTGTTTCACTGCCCATCTAAGGCTTTCCTTATGGAATAATAGTTTTAGGGGTTATTCATGCTCAATAGATAATGGAAAGGATAGATTTGGTGTCATTTCACCATTTCATCTTTACACTTAAGACTTCAGTATGAATTGTCCACTTTACCTAAAATGAAAAAATCCTGCAATTTTGTTATTCAGCCAGCAGGAGCATGCAGCATGTGTGTGCACGTGCAGTAATGTGCACGCAGCAGGTACAGCGTAAAAATAGGGAAGGTGAAGTGATAGGGGCTGAGATAGTGCATATGGGGAAAAAAATGCCTTACCTACCTTAGAATAAAATTCTGAGCCATTCACTTACACAGTATTGATTATAAAGTTCCTATAAATCATAATGGTCTAATGCTTTTTCTTAGCTTACCTTTCTTAATTGCTTCTCACTCTTCCTCAGTGACATACTCTGAATCATCTAGGCTTTTCCTGCTGCTAGTCCCAAGTTAGTACTGCTACTACTGATTTGTTTTGCCAAGAAAATCTTTCTGTACAGCTGCTGATCCCATGATGGCCAGCTCTGGCCACCCCAAAAAGTCTGTTAAGCTAATTAAATGGAATGGGTTTCTCGTTGCCATTTCTCAAAAGCTGGGCAGGTACTTGGCCATCCTTCTGCTTCCCACCTTCTGGTCTCTCAAGGTGGGGCGAGCGTGAGCTGGGGAATAGGATTCTGTAGCCAGAAGTAATGCTGCCAAACAAAGTAAGCTTTGAGGCTTACTTCTGTCTTGTTTAATTTTACTCTTACCTCCTCTTTTCCCTCTTTTTCTCCATATAATATTATTTCTCTAATAAAGAAGAGTCAGTTAAAAGCAGTGGGGGAGCTTCAGGGAACCAGAAAAACCTCTTGAGGCATTTCTCTCAAAGGGTCGGTAGCCTGTATAATTAAGTAGAATTTTACTATTTAAAAGTGTAGCTGAAATATGTTTTTCTACCCTTGTGCATATATTTTTAGCATAGCTTTTTAGCATTTTTAGCAAATGCTTGGTTCTCTTCTCCTCGTTCCAAGAGAAAGAGCTCCTGTGCCCTTTTTTCTGAACTGTTTGTCCAGTAGCATAATTTGAAAAGTACAAGTCAGTCATACAGTTGACATCATTAAATAATGCATGAGAGGGAGAGAAGAAGGTGGGGAAAAGAAACATGGACATACTTGTGTGCTTTCTTCTTCCTGGCTTATTGGTAGCATGTGGTAATGGACTTTAAAGTGCATTAATTTAATTAATGCATTTCATGTATTTAAAAAATACAAAATTGTAATGCTAGACTGAATTGCTACTAAGCAAAGGCGAAGCTTTTCTCCTGGTGTGATTTTTGTGGCAGATGTTACATGTGGGTGAAAACATGTTCTTGAGAAGGGAAAATTAATGTATCCTTTCTTCTCTCCCTCCTGTCTCCTTCCACTCCCTCTTTCCCAAATCCTTACCCACATCTACCTTAGGCATATCAAGGGGTGTAGGGTTTATTCGATTTGACAAGCGGATTGAGGCAGAAGAAGCTATCAAAGGCCTAAATGGCCAGAAACCTCCCGGTGCCACAGAGCCAATCACTGTAAAGTTTGCTAATAACCCAAGCCAAAAGACCAATCAGGCCATCCTTTCCCAGCTGTACCAGTCTCCAAACAGAAGGTATCCAGGACCACTAGCTCAGCAGGCACAGCGCTTTAGGTAAGTCCAGTCTACTTCTTATGCCCAGCTGCTCAAACCAGAACTCTCAGGTTCGCTGTCCAGCACTTTTATTATAAGACAGGATCTCTGGTTTGCTATTATTATTGTTTTCTTTCTTTTTCTTATGGGCACAGGGAAAACCTACTTGGGGTATAGCGTCTTTTGCGGAGTATCCAAGGTGGGGGCGAAAGTTCAGTAACCTGCGGCAGGCAGTGGTTCTCAATCGGGAATAGTTTTGCTCCTCTGGGAGCGTTGGCAGTGTTTGGAGACATTGATGTCGGCATCAGCTGGGTGGGGATGACTGGCATCTCAGGGGTAGAGGCCACGGGTGCTGCCCATCATCCTGCAGTGTACAGTAGTAAAGCCCCCCAACACCAGGGGACTATCTGGTCCCAAACGTCAGTGGTGCTGAGGCTGAGAAACACTGACCTGCAGAATACTGGGGGTCTTCCTGATTGTTTCCATTGCTTCTGATTTCCCTCTTTTCGTTTTTTACTTGAGAAGGTCTTTTCCTCGTATTTTAATTTTTAGGTCAAGCTCTTTCAGTTACTTGGTTTTATAATATGTGCACAGCTAAGGATATATAACTTATATGGTTACATTATGTTTTTATAAATGGATTCATCTTCCCATTTTAAGTTTTTAATCTTTGCAGTTTAGAGGTTGGCAAACCCCTGTAAAGGCCCAGATAGTAAATATTTTAGGCTTTGTGGTCACAGTATCTGATGCATGTCTTTAAAAAAAAAAAAAAAACTCTTTAAAAATGTAAAAACCATTCTTAGCTCTTGGGCTATAGAGAAACAGATGGCAGTCTGGATTTGGCCTGTGGGTGGTAGTTTTCTAACCTCTATAGTCCATGGAATGACCATGCATTTTTAGTCCAAAGAAGACATTCTATCTCATAGACAGGTTAAATATTCTAATTTTTCAAATTTTATTCTAATACTGGGGCACCAACCAAATCTAGTAATTTTTTAAAAAAAATCCTTAATCTGCATGTGAAGAGAATGGTGACTTTTAGATGTTAAACAGAGCACAGATACATAAGTAGTTTTTATTTTCTCGAACATTTTTAAGATCCTTTTTGGCCATATGGTATACTGCAGCCATAATGCCATCTAACATCCATGCTAGTATTTTTTGTTCTGTTCTTTATCACAAGTGCATTATTTGCTTGCTGGGGTAATTATCAAAAATATTATCACAAATTTAACTTAATAAAGATTTATATGTTTTCTAGCTTATATCACATGCATTTTTTTTTTTCATTCGGGTATTTAGAATGCTGAAGAGAGTAAAGATAAAAATCACTCAAATGTCTTCTTTAAACTTCAGTTACCTCACCTGAGGTGTGAAAGAGAAGTTTTCTGTAAACATCATGTTCAGTTCCTACTTGAGGTGGCTTTTGCCTTGGGAGAAAAAGTTGTACTGTCAGGAGGCTTCATCTGGAACTGGATGACTTGGTACCCAGTTGACTGAGCCTGGCGATCACTTCGCTCTGCTTCAGCTTTGCACGGTTAAAAGGCGTTGGCAGAAAGGAAACACTGCCACTTTTGTCTGTGGTGGTTGGTGGTAGTGATTGGGCTGGAGGAAGAGATGGATGGAGCTGCCTTTGTGGAAACAGAAATTTCACAAAGTCATTTCTTAGCTCTGCTTGTAGGTTTCTTCTGTGGCATCTTAAGTGGGTAAACTTTTTTTTTTTAATTTAGCACAGACATGAATGAAGGAATTTTAGAGATTTTTCTTGGGCAGCCTATCCAGTTAACCCCAGAGCTCTTTGAGGCCCAGTAAAGAATTCTGATCTTAGGTACAGGAGAGTTCTTTCTTACTGGTTGATTTTAACACTGAAAATACCACGTTAGATGTTAGAAGAAAGCTCTGTGAGTTTAAATCGTTATTTTTGATGTTTCCTAATTTAAGCTCTGGTTTTTGTCTTATGGTAGTTATTGAGTAAAACTGTGCTCTTAAAATCAGGATTGAATTCTGAGAAAGGCTGGGCAAGAGGACTGAAATGATAGTATCTTCAGGAGAATGCCCGATTACTGAAACGGCAAGACTTGTAGGGGACTCAGATATTAGGTTGTCTAACTATTTTATTGTTCTCAATTTGATCTACCCCCCTCCATACATGGTATGTGTTTGTTTTTTTGTTTAATTAAAAAGTTTTTTATTGGGTAAAACTTTACAGGTTGTTCTGGTAGTCAGACTTAATATTTTTTTTTAAATATTGCCCATTCTGTGTTTTATCGTTTAGTTCCATCTGTAATTAATTTTAGAGATTCTTCCTTCCCTTCGCTCCTATTAAAAATTAATTTTGGGAAAAGGGAATAAGAATTGTCTGTAAATTTTAAGGGAAACTTGGTTTCAGAAAATGAGAAAGATGTTTATTGTCCTTTCAGATTCTTAACTCTTGTGTCTGTCACCTCACTTCCCATTCTTCTCATAATCCATCTTCAGATAATAAATTATGAACTAGTCTTTGAGCTCAGTGAAGGCGTTTGGTCTAGATTCAGTGTTACAGGAAATTGAGAGCTTCTATTCCTAGGGTTCAAGTTTAGCCTGATGTGTGTTTGGCTGTTTTTCTTTAATATCTCTGAACCTGGTCTGTTATTACCTTGATTTTTTTTTCCCCTTCCTCTATTGAATTAAGGTTGAATCTTCTTTCATCTCATGAAGGAAGGACTGGCTTGCTTTGTTGGTATTTTGCTCTTCTGTAGTTCAGGCCTGGTTCATTACTTAGAGCTTTTGTTCCTCATATCTGTGTTCTAATGCTCTTAGCCTTGAGTTTGTCAGCTTCTTGTTGACATTTAGAAAATTTGCACTATGTTTTTATATTATTATAGTATCTCGGTAGTTGAGAGAGATTGGAGAATACAAGTTATAAATATTAATAGTCAGGGATATTTTTTAATATTTATGAAATGTACTGTATCTTTTAAGGTTAAAAAATTAAAATCTATGTAGTAAGAGTTAAGTTTAAAAGTGGACTTATGGTGTTTATGGCTCAGTCAACCTGTATGAATAATTAGAAAATTATTTTAACATGAGCACTGCTGATCTAATATGCTTACCTAATTGCAGTTTTCAGAATAAGACCAGCCTTATTTATTTGGATGGCTACTGTGTGTCCCTTAAGTATATTCCTGGGATATGGTATCTGAATTAAACTTCCAGCCAAAGTTTTTTTCATCTCTCTTCTTGTGGAGCAGCCTTAGTTTTATTAAATGTGATCTAGTCTAACGGCCTGTGTGCCTGCTTCCAGAAGCCTTTATGCATTTTTAAAGGAGCGTCTAAGTCAGCCCTAGAGGTTCATTTAAGGCATGTGCCGCCTGCACTGTCACAGCTCCTTTGGGGAAACACTGGTATCAGTCCTCCTGAATAATTGTTTTCTCTTTTGTAGGAATTAGATAAGGACATGGATTGGTGATCTTGTTGTGGGTTAACTTCAAAGCAGTCTTGGTTGGTGATCTTTAGAGAGGTTTTGAGAACCACTATTTGTAGAGTTCAGAGTTTTATTTTTTTAACCCATTAACAATCTGTTTATATTTTTTTGTTTCTGACTTGGACCGACATTTCCCTTTACCTGCATGTAGACCCTAGCATAGTCTGTCAGCCGAATTTCTTGGAAACTAGGCACATATCTTCTTTTTATTCTCTACTTATCTAGCTTCGAAATGGGAATATGTTTCTATTCAAAATATTGCCCACATATAGTCTGAAACGAGGCGTATAGTCATGAACTATATGCACATGGGGGCTTGTGCTGGTACATTCATTAATTCATAAACCTGAATCAAACATAAACAGTAAAGATAACGATGAAATAAACAGTATATCAGTGTTTTGCTAATTATCATGCTGACTCATTTTTCACATATGTAATTAGTAAATATTGAGTAATACACCTTTGAAGCAAGAGTCATAGAATTACGATCTTGATCATTTGACATTTCTTGACTGACTTCATGTGAGACAGGTTAGATTATTTTGTCTAACCTCAGTGTAGCTTATCCTAGGAGCAGCAGGAATAACCAGCCCTCCTTTTTCTTATTTACTCCAGCTTTCCTTACAGGTGTCACCCTCGCTCAGATTATGACGGTGATGATGATATTGATGTTTATTTGCAGGAATCTCTTTTAATCTACCTCTCCTTTGAGAGTTGTTGTAGTTACAGCAAGGTTTCCCAGTCTCATCCTTCACATCCACTTAGCCTGTTATTTGTGAGTGGATTGTGTCCACGCTGAAGGACGGTGGCTGTGTCCCTGTCCCTTTGAGGACCGCCAAGTTGTCCCTCAGGAAAGTATGTGATGCCTGGGACTGATGAGGCTATTGGGTGCAGTGTGTTGATTCAGTAGGAATAAAGATTATTTTAAGATGAAGAGTGTATTTTTAACAGACTCTTTAATGTGTATTGGCCACACTGCTGTACATCATCAGGCACGTCCCCCTGGGTCATTCTGGAGGCCACTAACTTAGTCTCCCTTAAAAATTTGTTTCTGTCATTAAAAGAGCATATATACAAATGGCGGCTGTCTCTGAACCCTGGACAGACCGAGGAGAAATATATGATTCTGGAGAGTGAGAGTGGTCCTTGTGTCTCAGGTAACCACCTGGTTGACAGTTTTCCAGCTGCTGCAGGACTGGGGTACATGCAGGCCCATTGGAGCTTACACGGCCTTCTCCCAGCCCCCGTTGGGGTGCTGAGAGCAGGGAAAGCCACCAGTTTCAGCTGCGTGCAGGAAGGGCTTTTCAGCATTGCTGGGGTTCTGATTCTTAGGTGTGTATTCCTCCCAGCTCTCCTTGTTGATGGGAGAGGAGGGAGGGTCAAGAAGAGCAAGGAGGGGAGAGAGAGAGTTAAGTAACTTTGCTTGAATTCCATAGGACTGATTTTTTCCTAAAATGGATATTGAACAAAGATATCGGTGGTCAGGATCATGGTGTCATACAGGGTTTCACAGGTAGGGTAAATATGAGGCTCATTGAGAGAGTCCTCAGAGATCCTAGTATAGAAGTCTCCTGCCTGGAGAATCCTGGGGTGGGGAGTGACAAATGAGATCTCTTCCTTTAACACATGTAATTCACTTCTAGGGCATTTCTGGTTTCTGCCCTGTCTTGAAAGTACTGGAAACTCACTCGGGAGTTTCCTGTCTCTGGACTTTGGGCTGGCATCCTAGCTGATGGTGGCAGAGCGTGCATGTTAATGTGCAGAGATGACGTGACTCTGCTTTGGTGCCTCTGCTTCGGGATCATCGAGTGCTTTGGAAGGAGACTGCAGTAAGCTGCTCCATTCCACATTCACATGCCAAATGCACTCTGTATTGGTCATTCCAGCATTTTTATTAAATTATCTGTATCATTACTTTATGGTTGGTGGTTTTGTTTGCATCCCTATTTCTGGTATTTGTGGCCTTTATTTTGGAGTACAAAGGTGTGGCATCTTTGACCAAACAAAACCCTCCCACCCTCCAACCTCTTTTCCCACACAAGTACCCGCTCCCTTGCATGTGCAGACAGGCCCCCCAGCCTGCCTTCCTAATAGTTCTTAATCTGGATTAAATAATTAAGGATGCTGTTAGCAGCCTCATTGCTTTTATTCAGTCAACAGATACTGATGGTAAACCTGCTGTGACCCAGGCTATGGTCCATGCTTAGTAATGTCCCTGCTCCTGAGAGGGTAGGAGGGACAAGGTACACACACCACAAGGTACTCCTCTGTCATTGGGGTTTGTTCCTCTCTTTTATTAAAAAGATAGTTTGCATTACATCAGCTTGATTCTTTTCAGTTTTATAAAACATTCAAATGTGCAGAAATAATTGGGAATAGGAACATGTATCTACCTGATCTCTTAGACCTTGAGTAGTAGCACTGTACTTCTTGTAGAACAATCAAAATAAACATCAGACTGGGATCTGAGTCTTGCCTTATTGCTCAGTGAGTCTGTAGTCTTACGTTCAGTGGACTTAGTTGAGCATATTGAGAAATGGGAGGTTTGGCTGAGGTTGTGTATAAGGTTCTTTTTATCTGTACTAGTTACACTTTGATTTTTAGAAATGAAAGTCCTTTGTATATGGGAGGTTTAAGGGAAATTGTGAAATTCTGTGTAAACTGCAGAATTTGAGTGTCAGTGCCACTGCTTTCTAAACCCTTTGGCCTTGGGCGAGTACTCAGGAGCCAACAGCTGTGAAAGCTAAGAGTAACAAAGACTATGTAGATGTATGTGGCGTGCTTAGACCTTGCCTGCAAAGGTGAGAACCCAAATGCTAACTATTTCACAGCCCCCGCATTTCCTCTCAAAAGGGTTTTCTGAGGTGACCAGCAATGATTTCCCTGCATTGCACTGACCTAGAGATTGGAAGAGCTACTGTCATATGGCAGTGGTTCCCATTTGCTCAGAAATGTAAGAAGACCCATTAGTTTGAGACTTCACATACAGTTAACATACAAACAGCCCCCTTGGAAGATGGCAGTAATGAGCCCAGCTTTCTTGGACCTCAAGGGGAAAAGTTAAAAACTGAAGTTTGCTGAATGTATGTTTTGCAGGTTGGACAATCTGCTCAATATGGCTTATGGAGTAAAGAGGTAATGATAGAGGTTCATGACACTCATAATCCCTTCCCATAATTGACTAGTTTCTTTGATTTGGGGAGTGACAGCCATCATAAGTTTGTGTCGGGTTTCCTTTTGCATGTACAACCTAATGAAAAGCTGTTTCTTGAAGCATGGTTGACTCAAAGAGTATTTTTATACCACTTGATGCCACCTGGTGTTTAAAAACCTCATTATTTATTTTCTGTTGTGTTGCAGCGTTTAAGCATGTTTATGTCTGTGTTGGTCCTTCCTGCTCCCAATCCGCTTAAGTTGGTGAAACCAGTTCCAAATATATTTCATTTTCTCTAGTGGATAGTATTACTCAATACAGCATATAATGGCCATTTCATGACTTGTGAATATCATGATAGTATAGCATGCTGCTGCAAGCCACATATGGACTTTGGTTGAAACATCAAATAGTTGTGTGTATCTGTTGAGGGGAGGGGAGTTAGGGAAAGAAAGAAATCCATCGCTGTAACCAACCTCTGTTTCTGTTTTGTGTGTGTATGTGTGTGTTTCCTCTTTTGTTCAGTAGGTTTTCTCCAATGACCATTGATGGAATGACCAGTTTGGCTGGAATTAATATCCCTGGGCACCCAGGAACAGGGTGGTGTATTTTTGTGTACAACCTGGCTCCTGATGCAGATGAGAGTATCCTGTGGCAAATGTTTGGGCCTTTTGGAGCTGTCACCAACGTGAAGGTCATCCGTGACTTTAACACCAATAAATGCAAAGGTTTTGGATTTGTGACTATGACAAACTATGATGAGGCTGCCATGGCGATAGCTAGCCTCAATGGATACCGTCTGGGAGACAGAGTACTGCAGGTCTCCTTTAAGACAAACAAAACGCACAAAGCCTAATGAGCTCTTGTCCTCAGTCCATTTATATATGAAAACTATACAACAAAGGCAAGTTAAGAGAAACTTTATACATTAGTAAATGTCTTTGTAAGTCAGTGTTGAGATGGGGATAAAACGACTACTTAGCATCCTAAGAAATATGTGAGATTTTTTATTGCTAGTATTTGAATTAAAACTTCTTAAAATATCTTTTATGTTTGAATATGGACAAGAGGTACAGGGTTTTTACCTGTCACATTGCATTTTATTGCCTTCTTTGAAGAAGGTGGACCTTTTAAAGTGTTTCAGCTAAGGGAAGACATTTCTTTTCTTTTTACATAACTGCCTTGAACCTGTGAGTAAATATTGAGGCTTTGTGTTGTAATTCTTCAGTTGGTTGTGCCCTTCCCCCCCTCCTTTTTTTCTTTTTCTGATTAGCTTTGTGTTTGGTTTACATTTAAAGCATTGCTGTTATGTCTAAGAAAAGTATTTTGAAGTTTACATTTTTATTTATGAAGTTGAAAACAGTATTTATTTTGTAATTATGATTTGGGTTGGGGAAGGGGGGGCTACATTATAAACGCTTATTGTAAGAATACTGGAGAACTTTTCGTAAAGCAGTACCTTGCCAAAGAGATAAGAGCCTCTTTGATGTGGGTTTAAAAAAAGCATCTATTTTTATAAAAAAGAAAATTTGGAGAAACTTTTTACTGGTCCTGGAACAAATATTTTGACTTGAATACTTTGAGAAATCTCTTCATATGACACCTAGTGAGCTTTTAAAATTTACCAGGAAATTTGCAGTGGTTGGAAAATTTAGAAAGATTTATGATGTAGAAAATACTTTTGAGATCTTTGTATGAAAGGAGTAGAATCAATGGGGGAAACACTGCTGGTTTCGTTTTTGTAATCACCAGTGTAGCGTCTGATCATCCTGGTTATTACCTGATAGGTGGCTCACATTGATTTGTGATTTTGAAACAAATAAAAAAAATTTACAAAAGAATATATAAGAGCAGGCAAGAAATTTAAATTACCAAGAGATGGGGGAAAAAAATCTGTTCTTCCTAAAGAAATCCCTTCAGATAGAGCTCATGGTGTTTAGTGATGTACTTGCAGTATTGTTTGAAGAATTGTTTTGTCTTAAGGAAAAAAAGATGTTGCACATGATTTGTACTGCAGCAAATCGGCAAAAGTGATCTGAGTTGGATATATTTGAAGGTATTTTGAAAGTTACGTTCAAGGCTAACACCTGAGCTTTGTGTAATGTAAATAAGACCTTGTGTTTATGAACCTTTCAGCTAATTTGATTTTTTTTTTCCCTTACATGCCAAGTGATGTTCAGGTTTTAAATGTTTTTGTATCAGTTTTTTCCTTTGTAAATGGCATTAACATTGTTACTTGAGGTCTTGCTTAATCACTTTTGTTGTCCTGAGGACTTGGATTTACAGTGCATCAGATTTGTTGCTAATTTTGTCTGTAGATAGTCTAGCTTCTGCTGTTTATGGTGATGCTACATTTTCGTTTATAAATATGTTTGTGGTAAAAAAAAATGAGTATAACCATAGGTTTTGAACAAATTTCCTTACATTTTTCATACAAAAATCATAAATATCTGTATGCTATTGAAATTTAACTTTGTATGATGCTTAAACCACTATTTGGGGAAATAATAAAATAAGTCTTTACCATGTATGAAAGAAATTTTAAAAAATACAAAATATTTTCTGATTAGCATCTAGCTTATAATAAATTTTCAAAAAAGCTGAAGGTAAAAATGCCTTCATCAGGATGCACTGAGAACTATATAGTTACGTCCTGCTTTTTGTATAAACTGAGATGCTCACATGCTTCCCCTTAGAACAGGCAATGTGCTATGCATAACATAGTTGTACATTATCTTTGCGGTTGCGTTGTTTTATTTTTTATTATTTAAAATTGTAGTTATAAAATTTTTCAGTATAGTACAGTACATATACTGTGAGGCGCGTGCTAAAGTGAATAAGCGAGTTTTCATGCTGACCCACTCAATGCTATTCAGAAATCAATTGGCTTAGCACTTTCTCATATCCTTAGGTGCATTTAGATTGTCAGAGTTAACCTGCGTTTAAAAAAAAAAAAAAACTAAAAAACAAAATACATGTATATACTTAAAAAAAAATAAGGTTTCCCCTCACGGGAAAACAGCAGCTACATGCTTCTTTCCTATACTACTGTAGCAAACCAAGGCATTGATGAGAGGGCATGCAAATTGTGCTTCACTTCACTGTGTTTATCAGAGCACTTAATAAAATGTAAGGCTGGTATTTATTTGAAGTTGTACAGTATGACTTAATTCACATCTGTTGGAATAGAAAATATATTCTGTTGAGTATTTAAGAGGCTGTACATGTTTTCTTTTGTGTTTGGATTCTTTGTACTTTTTCATGTTCAGTACATCAATAAACAAAGTTGAAGGGAAAGAACAGTGTGGTGAGTAGGTCTTTATACATTTTTGGGGGCTCCTGTGCTCAGTCTAATAAACTTGCTCTCTTGAGCTAAAAGAGGTTACCTCAGAGCTCTCATTGAAAGCAGTGTTATTGAACAGATTCCAAAAAGCATGTTATTTGAAGTAGAACATGCAAAAATTCTTCTTTCAATGACAGCTTCTTCTTATTTTTCAAATATTACTTCATGAGTAATTCGTATAAGGATGTGTGCTTTCATTGGCTAATTGTAAAGTAATTGGATGCTGACATCGTTCTATATCTCCAACTTAATAACCATCAACTTTTTTTTTATAAAAACAAATGGAAATTGTCCTCACACATTTACTTGAGCTAAAGAAAACCGAATAGAAGGAAGATAACTTACTCTGCTGCCACTAACAAGATTTAATTCACCCATAGCATCAACTGTTGTTGCGTGAAACTTACTTTTGTTGCTAGTGCCAGATTGTCAGACTCATCTGTAAAATCAGAGAAACTCCATTTTCGTTAGGTTAGGTTGCTGTATATAGTACATGTGTCCATATCATGAACTCTGCTGGTGGTTTCACGTATATATTCAACAGTGGTAACACATCCTTAAGAGATCTCTGGGGGAAGAAAAAAGGTGTCTTGCTCATCTTTTATATAAAGATTCTACTTCTGTAGAACTTAAGAAATACGATAATGAAGTACTTTCTTTTTCTTTTTTTTTTTAACCGAAGTGTACTAAATGGCTTCTTCTAATTTGATTGTATCTGTCAGCTTTTTTGGTAAAAAGCCAGTCTAAAAGTAATTGTCCTGAATTCACAACTTGGTAGTCAAGAGCTTAGCTGAGTGACAAGACAATTCCTTTTCTTCCAACATGCAATTAATCTCAAATCTCCATACTCCCTTTTTTATTATATGAATTTAATACTCTAATTTTGTGATGTTGGAACAGCCTCCCCTCACCTCTCTCCTCTTGCATGGTTATCAGTATTTTGACTGGTTTGCATGTCAGCAGTTCTTTTGTATTTGAACAGATAGGGGGAAAATTCTCAGTATAAGTTTTGTGACTCTACTTGGTGTGCTTGAGGAAACATATTTTTTTCTTAGAATCCCCTCTCACCTTCTGCTTTCAAATCATCCAGGGTGTCATAATGCAGTGTTAGAGCAGCTGATATAAATTTTTAATCTTAACATCATTTTACATTATTATATTCTGATTTGAGGAAATGTATTAGCAGTTTAACCTGTTTTAAAAAAATAGATTGCAAGTGTCCTAGCCTTACTTTTTAAGCTGTTCAAAATGTAGTACACACTTGTAACTTCTATTGAAAGGATTACCTAGAAATAAAATGCATCCACATTAATAATATGTTGAAATTTTAATATAGTTCCAGAACAATATGTGTTTGCCTTGTAGGTAGAAGATACAAAAAAAGAGAGAAACAGTGATTTTGATCCTATTTGCCTCTGTTACCATA